>NC_138768.1:41915541-42350541 GCF_965119305.1 Pelophylax lessonae | reverse complement strand
TCAGCACTGCCTATCAGTGCCCACCAATGCTACATATCAGTGCTATCTATCAGTGCCACATATCAGTGCCCATCAGTGCTGCATATCAGTGCTACCTATCAGTGCCCATCAGTGCTGCATATCAGTGCCACCCCATCAGTGCCACCCAATCAGTGTCTCCTCATCAGTGCCTGTCAGTGCGGCGTCATCAGTGCTCATCAGTGCAGGAAAAAACATATCTATTCACAAAATTTTATAACCTAAACAAAAAAACTTTTTTTTTTTCAAACTTTTCGGTCTTTTTTTATTTGTGCACCAAAAAAGAAAAAACCTGTCAGTGATCAAATGCCACCAAAAGAAAGCTCTATTTGTGGGGAAAAAATGACACAAATTTGGTTTAGGTACAGTGTTGCATGACTGCGCAATTGTCATTCAAAATGCAACAGCGCTAAAAGATGAAAATTGGTCTGGGAAGGAAGGGGGTTTAAGTGCCCAGTATTGAGGTAGTTAATGATTTATATAGTAAAATAACATTACAAAAAAAAAAACGCAATATACCGGGACCGCAAAAACTGAACCGCGATGGAGCGGGGGTTTACTGTATACCTTTGTCGGTTCACGCAGGAAGGGCTGCCTGCGGCAGTATAATTGCGGCGGGAGGTCCGGAAGCGGTTACATCTGCTAGTACATTTAAACACGACCCTCCCCCCAGACTGACAATTCTGCTGTCTGCTACCTGTTCCTGGTGTTTAAACTCTGTTGCCGTCCTGATCTGTCTGACCATGCTTGTACTCTGCCTGAACCGGCCCCTGTCTTGCTCTTCAACCACGTCTCTGCTTTATCCTTCTTTCTGCCTGTTTGCTGTTGCCAACTGCAGCCTGAACCTGACTACTCTGCTGTCTTCTGCTCTGTTCCTGACGTGCCTGCTGGTTACCAATCCGGCTTGCCTGACCCTGTTGTGTAACCGGCCATCCTTATATTTGCTGTCTGCTTCCTGCCAGCCTGCCAAGTGTCTGCTGCCTGTGACCTGAAAGCCTGCTAAGCATCTGCTGCCTGTGACCAGCCAGCCTGCCAAGTACCTGCTGCCCTGCGTCACAATCCAGCCTGCATCCAAGTATGCATAGACCTCACATCTGCAGCCTTCACCATCTGAACTTTTGGGCACTTGTGCCACTCCAGGCTTCTGTGCCTCCTGTTTACATTATCAGGGGTACCAGGCCGGAGGTGTAAGAGATCGCCTTCCTCTCCACGTCAGTCTCCATGTCCAGGTGTGTGACAGTATCTTGCAAGCTGCACACAGGGTGGATGTGGATCACCAATCAAGCAACCAGCCGTCAAGAGGGATGAGAAGACCACTGTGGAGATAAGCTTGGACCCACCGTATGGAGGTATATAACTGGCGGCATCTCCAGCTCTCACAAAGCTAGCATGAGATCAAGTCAGGATGGGGGCGGGCTGTTACGTGTTTCCGAGGCACCGCCTCCTTCAGGCAAACCTGCTCCCCCTCAATTTATACTGTCTGGACGGAATAAAATAAAAAAAAGCCAATCATCACGAAGACTGGGTGTGGCTAGTCGCCCGATCAACAGTGTAATACTGGCCAGCTTTAAATGCTGTGATCAAATCTCCAACGTGTATAACTGCCATAGCACGGCACAAGTGTACTTATAGCACAGCGGGCAATGAGATAAAAAGTATATAAAATGGAATAGAGGAAAATGGGCATGATTACAGAAAATAACAAAAATTTATAAAAATATCATCTAATCCAGGCATGTCCAACCTGCGGCCCGAGGGCCGCATGCGGCCCAGAACTGCAGGCAATGTGGCCCACTGCCCCCTGACAATTTATTTGTTTTTTGCTGGGGAAGAAGGAAGTCGAATCAAGGGCACGGCCACAGCGACTTCCAACTAACTGTAGGCAGCGCCGCCATATTACAAACAGAGCGGCGGCGCAGGAAGGGCGCATCTGCGTTTTTTTACTTACATACCTTAACTATACTATATATTTTATATGCGGCCCGAGAAAAATTCTCCACACTCAATGTGGCCCAGAGAAGCCAAAAGGTTGGACACCCATGGTCTAATCTGAGTGAACGAGTGCATATTAACACACCTATGATAGTATTTTATAATAAATAGTAAAAAATCAATTAATAACTTTATAAAAGGTGAAATCATATAGAATATTAGGATCACTACATGAATAATTACACTAAAAAATACAAATGATAAATTCAACAAGATACACACCAGGTAATAATTCCTATCAGCATATCTAAAGGGTGATGGATATATATACAGACCAAATTTATAAAAAAGAACAAGGAAGGAAGGAAGGGAGAGGGGGTAAAACAAAAGAAAAAGGGGGGGGGTAAAGGATAGGAGAGGTAAAGAAAGAAAAGAAAAAGGAAATGGGTGGAGGGTTAAAGGAAAGGAGGAGGGAGGGCGGTGAAGGATGGAGGGGGGGGGTAAGAAAAGGGTAGGAATGGAGCAGCGGAGGAATGAGGAGAAAATGAAAATTAGGGGGGGGGGGGTGGAATACTGTTAGCTGAAAATTGGTCATTCTAGGTATTATAGAATCGTGTTGGCTTCTATCTCCTTGTTCAAACCCCCAGGCACCAGAGAATTCAAGGTAAGTATCCAGGAGGTTTCCCTACGGCATAACCTCTGGAATACCCCCCCCCCCCCCATTATTGATACCCTATGGTCCACCTTATAGCTGACTCACTCTACCTGCCAGTTCTGTGTGATATATTGATATATACCACGGGCTTGCTAACAAAAAAAAAAAAAAAAAGCAATAATTCTAGGGCCCCAATTCACAAATAACTTTAAATCAATAACCTGAAAGGGCTTTAAAAAGATTGCCAATGGACAGTTTTGGGTACCATCGTTTTTTTGCCATTTCATGCCTATTGAGAATTTTAAGGCTTGACATGTTGGATATCTATTTACTCAAAACAAACCCATTTTTTATATTTTACAAAAAGTTAATTTGTATTTTGGACACTAAAATTCATTTTTATGAATGCAAAAACTTGCATTTGATGAACAGTTGCAAGAAATACCAAGCAACATAAAAACTTCAAGAGTCTCTGCTTTCCAAAAATATAAAAAAAAAAAAATTGTTTAAGGATTTAAAGTAACTTATTAGCAAAAAACGAAGATTTTAACACATATGCAAAAAAAAATGTAAAAAATTCCCAATTTTCCTTTTTTTTTTTTTTTTTTTTTTTTTGTTTTTTGGGGTTGATTTGTGTTATATAGAAATAGGGATGATAGGGTAAGAAGATCACATCCGAAATTAGCTGTGTAATGAACAGATTGATGTAGGAATATATTTGAATATGATATGTTTTGTTTATTGGATTTTGGATTATACTGTCTCACCCGGAAATCTTAATAAAAATTATATTTGAAAAAAAAAAAAATTCCCAGTAGACAAGTGGTTAAGCTTTATCTATTATCAATGTCACACATGAATACCATTCATTCTTCACAGCAGGGCTTAGGGAACGACAAGACATTTCATCTATGGTGTAGTAGGCCAAGAACCAAAAAGGAGCCCCCATTAAATGTATTGTTTCTTTCAACATAAATCCAACAAAAACAATACATTTATTCCTATTTCAAAACAGTAGCAGAGACATGGAAGTAATTCCAAGGGATTTACTAAAGAATGTTTTTCCATATTTCTGTCCATTATTCTAAATGATGATGGACCTCTCTGTGTTTGAGAGGTGTGTAAAGTAATGGAACAAAAATACCTTGTTTTTATTGTTTTTGTTTGTATTCTATTGTGGGTATTGGCGTTGAATTACTAAATCTAAATTGTGCTTTCCCCACACAGCTTATTGGTCTTTTGGGCAGCGACCCTGATATCTTCCCTTCGGAGTTATTTTGTGAAGATATCTTGGTCGAGTTGCAAATATGGTTTGGAGCCTCACCCCCCCCCCCCCCCCCATCTTTTGGTTTGTTTAGGAGTTTAGCATTTCTTAAGCCTAGAAATATCGGTACTTGCATATATAAAGGTAAGTTGCGCTAAACACTGAATAATATTTAACCAAAAATATTAAAGGTGATACAGTGAACAGTCATGAACCATACACGAAGATACTTACACAAAAATAAATTGTGTGAATAAAACAGAAACTTCCAATCATATAAGTGCAGAAGTCCATTAAATGATAATAAATAATATATAGAAAACACAAAGTCTATGTGAAGTCCTTAGAAATATAAAGAAAATGCTGGAAAAAGCCACTGGATGTGCAAACTCCTTACCACATGGAAATGAATAAATTGCCCAGATCAAAGAAAATCGAATCCAACCAGGAGCGACTTCTGGATAAATCCTCAAAAATCCTGGGAAGCTCAGGCATCATATACGAGGTACATGTAAAGAGATAACAGATTCCATAGCATAATACTGCATAATTCAATCAACACCCAAAGTGTAATCCGCTGCAGTATGTGCTGCCAAAATAGGTACCACCACCGATACAAGCTGCTTACCAGACATGCATTAGAATTGAATTTAGTAATCATATAAAAGTGATAGATAGTGGAGACCATCACCCATAAGTCCGATCTGCTTACCAGAAGGAGCAAATAATAAGTGATGAGTATCGAAATGACCAGGAGAAAAGCAAGCTCAAACGAGACCCCCTATGGCAATCAAAGAGAGACCACCACCGACATCACAGCTGCTTACCAGATAAATGAAATGTAAAACCAAATGTCTGTCTTGTGGGAGTACAAAGCCAAATTGACTCAACAGGACATCACCCAAAGGCATCCAATCACGAGGTTCATATAAACAAAACAGAGTGCCCCATAGTGTAAAACCATAAGTGTTTAATGAATAAAAAAGAGAGCAACTTACAAGATTCAAAATGAGTATAGCATGGGATATGAATGAGCCGCCGGCCGGTCGACTCCTCCGCCCATCCTCAGACTCGTAGTGGTGACGTTAGCATGCCGCGACCGACGTACGTTTCGTCAGATATGACGTATTCAGTGTTTAGCGCAACTTACCTTTATATATTCTGTTAGTTGTTTGTCACAATTTAAGTTGCTGCTCATCTATTTAGGAGCCTAGCGCAGTTATCCCCCCAATTTTCCATATCGGTACTTGTACCCAAATGTGTAATGTCGATGGCCTTGAAGTCCTATCATCGCCTCACCCAAAGAGAGTGGAGCTTCAATACCATTGGACTTCTATGCCTTAAGACGCTTCTTCCTACATATTTTGCTATTTACTTGGTTTGTCTTTTTAATTTGACTTGTATTTTGACACCTTCGTGTTTGTAATTCTTCCTTATCTAATTTTCTTCAATAGAAAGATTGAAACCTAAATCTAAATTGTGCAAGATCTGGTGCAGCTCTGCATATAAACTAATCAGTTTTTTTTGTCAAAACTTAATTGAACAAGCTGAAGATAGAAGCTTATTGGCTACCATGCACAGCTGCAGCAGATTTTTTACTTTCCACTTTTAGTAAATCAACCCCATTGCGTTCCTTTTGGCCTATATCGCCAAAGCCTAAAGGGAAAATATAACCAGTTCCCTTTAAAATACACATGTTGCTCTACTCTGTGGACCAGTATGTTCCCTTAGTCCTTCTAATTAGTCTTGCTTCTTTTTCAAGGTTGCGTGTTCATCTAGGACAGTGTGATCAATAGACACAGCTTATTGGTCTTTTTGGCAGCAACCCTGATATCTTCGCTTTTGAGTTCTTTTGTGAAGATATCTTGGTTGGGCTGCAAATATAGTTTGGAGCCTCATCCCCCCATCTTTTGGTTTGTTTAGGGGTTTAGCATTTCTTAAGCCTAGACATATCGGTACTTGTACCCAAAGGTGTAATGTCCAGGGCTCTGAAGTCCTATCATTGCCTCACCCATAGAGAGTGGAACTTCAATGCCATTGGACTTCTATGCCTTAAGATGCTTCTTCCTTCATATTTTGCTCTTTACTTGGTTTGTCTTTTTAATTTGGCTTGTATGTTGACACCTTCATGTTTGTAATTCTTCCTTATCTAATTTTTTTCAGTAAAAAGACTGAAACCTAAATCTAAATTGTGCAAAATCTGGTGCAGCTCTGCATAGAAAATAATATTTTTTTTTTTTTGTCAAAGCCAAATTGAACAAGCTGAAGTTAGAATCTGATTTGGCTACCATGCTCAGCTGCAGCAGATTTTTTACTCTCCACTTTTAGTAAATCAACCCCATTGTGTTCCTTTTGGCCTATATCGCCAAAGCCTAAAGGGAAAATATAACCAGTTCCCTTTAAAAATGCACATGTTGCTCTACTCTGTGGACCAGTATGTTCTCTCAGTCCTTCTAATTAGTCTTGCTTCTTTTTCAAGGTTGCGTGTTCATCTAGGACAACGTGATCAATAGACACAGCTTATTGGTCTTTTGGGCAGCGACCCTGATATCTTCGCTTTTGAGTTCTTTTGTGAAGATATCTTGGTCTGGCTGCAAATATAGTTTGGAGCCTCACCCCCCCCATCTTTTGGTTTGTTTAGGGGTTTAGTATTTCTTAAGCCTAGACATATCGGTACTTGTACCCAATGGTGTAATTTCCATGGCTCTGAAGTCCTATCATTGCCTCACCCATAGAGAGTGGAACTTCAATGCCATTGGACTTCTATGCCTTAAAACGCTTCTTCCTACATATTTTGCTATTTACTTGGTTTGTCTTTTTAATTTGACTTGTATTATGACACCTTCTTATTTGTAATTCTTCCTTATCTATTTTTTTTTTTCTGTAAAAGCTGAAGTTAGAAGCTGATTTGGCCACCATGAACAGCTGCAGCAGATTTTTTACTTTCCACTTTTAGTAAATCAACCCCATTGCGTTCCTTTTGGCCTATATCGCCAAAGCCTAAAGGGAAAATATAACCGGTTCCCTTTAAAATGCACACGTTGCTCTACTCTGTGGACAAGTATGTTCCCTCAGTCCTTCTAATTAGTCTTGCTTCTTTTTCAAGGTTGCGTGTTCATCTACGACAACGTGATCAATAGACTGTTCTGATGGGGGTGCTATAATCTTCTCATGGATTCCTCTGGTGCTTATTCAACTTCAGACCTCGTTGATTTAGAAATCTCAGTCTGTGCCGGGCAAAGTTACCATTACATGTCTACAAAATGGCAAATATTTATATTTGTAATCACCATGTATCTCCCCTTGCTCGACTTCTCCCAAGGAAGCAGAATGCAACATTTTCCGATGATCACACAATGCATCAAAACAGAGCTTGTAATTTGTGTCAAAATTTCACCCTGATAAATTTATCAGGGAATTGTCAGGGAAGAGAAGAAGTTTACAAGCTGTCAGTTGGGACAGTTTAGTTTTTAGCACTTAAGCGATGTGTACGACAACTGAATAAATTTGTAGTGTTGACTGATAAATACATACTAGGAGCATAATAGACTCGTTAGAAGTAGCAAGAAAAAGTATGTTCTAATACTACGGAATCAAGTTGTGTTTGATAGAATGGACACCATGGCTTTTTTTTTATCTTTTTACCTTCACTGTCTGCTAATCTCTACTGTTCAAATAAAATGCACAGTTTTTTAGTCTTGCAAGGGCCACAGAAGAAGCAGGGAGAAGTTCAGTCAAGATTTTCCTTCCATAGACTCCAGTTTTTTGGGAGATTCCCAGGTATTGCTAAACAGTTTAGAGATATAATCCTTTTGGGTAGGGGTCTCCAAAACTTTCTAAACAATGGATCAGTTTACTGTCCTTCAGACTTTAGCAGAGCTGGACTGTGGCCAGTAGGAGTAGATAATGCCTTAGGGCTGGTGGTCAAAATTACAGGGCACCCCTTTGGTTAGGAGAAGGAGGAAAAATAGTGCATAGTCATTGGTATTAGTGGGAGGAATAGTGCCCCCTTCGTTGGCGTCTATAGGGAGAATAGTCCCCCATCGTTGGTGTCAGTGGGAGAAATAGTGCCCAATCTTTGGTGTTAGTGGGAGGAATAGTGCCCTATCAATGGTACCAGAGAAAGAATTTATGCTCCATCATTGGTGTCAGTGGGAGTAATAGTGTCTTGTATCATTGGCAGGAATGGTGTCCCAAGGGCTGGATGAAGGCAAGCAAAGGGCAGCAGTCAGCCTGTGGGCTGCAGTGTGGAGACCACTTCTATAGAGTGTTATGAGTCTGGCCAATGCCCCCACTCCTATCCCCAAAACTGGACATGCCTAGTACAACTATTTCACGAACCTCTAAAACTATACTTACCAGATGTCCAAACCTCCTTGACTGATTCCCATTGAACTGAAGGAGCACTGACAAATGCCATTATTGTTGCCCCTCTAAAAAGCATTCCGCAGTGAACCTCTTTTCAGAGGACTTTTGACAGTCAGTGAGTAGGTGATATGTTGCCTCCTCCTCACTGCCTGTTTTAATCCCCAAAATGCATACTCACCACACCATTGCAGGGTGGCACGGCCCCATTCACTTCAATTAGCCATATTCAGTGGTGGTACTATCAGCCAAATGCAACATGCTATTTAAATTTAATTGTGTACAACCCTAAGTGGCTGCATATCTGTGATAGGTGGGCAGTCTTAAAAAAAGAAAAAAATTAAAACTGGATAGAAAATAGCTCAATAACATTAATGTTCACACAAAATGAATGTACATGCAGTTTCACAAGTTTCACATTTTTTTTTGTTAAATACATCCCTTAGTTTACAGTGCAGAGGTCTCCCTTATATTATATTCTCTTCTGGCTAAATGTTCTTAGCCTGTAGTGTTGGGAGATTTTTTTTTTCTATTGGCTGAACGTACTTTAACTCCTTTGTTCAAATGTTCTTAAAGTTACACTAAACGAACACTGTTTAATTTATATTATCCCATTATCTCTGTCTGCATGTGCATGATGGCACTGTAATTATTTTAATTAAAAAAAAAAAAAGTACTTTTTTTCTAATTGATATACAGCTTTTACGTGACCCAGCTCTTTCCCAGCTTGTCTGCAGGGAAACAGTGTCAGGAGGAGCTACTAGTCCTCTGCTTCTGGTCACATGCTTAAGAGAAAAAGAAAGGAGCCTTTGGGATACAGAGTAAAAATAAATAATGAATATCAATAAACAGTTTTAAATTGTCATACAAATTTATTTTTGAAATTAAATCTTTATTATTTTTTGGCGATAACATACTGTGGGCAGATTTCTTTTGGATACAGGCTGTGTCACACCCCTCTAGCCTGTATCTTAGATTAATAGGGGGGTGAAGCCTACATCAATACAAATATAATATCCCACCCCCCATTGTATTTAGCTGGTTAGTGGGTATGGAGGAGGAGGAGGGAGTGGGCTATCATTTACCACTGTGTATACACCCACATGTGTGACTCTATAGTCACATGGGCTGCTCATATGTGATAGGGAGGAAATGCTCAGGGTAGAAAATACACTAAAAACTGAGCATGTGCACTAGCTGCCAACACTGCTCTTTGAAATCCCCAACTGCAGTGGGGACATAGACAGGAGGGGGAGATAGAGAACAGCAGGATCAACCAGGTTTTTTTGTAGAATACAGAAAATGAATCCCCTAGTGACTGAGTATGAACAACATGTAATACAACATTTATTGATAGTCTTTAATGATGCTGGATTAATGATACTGTGGGGTTTATTTACTAAAGCTAGATAGTGCAAAATCACTTCTTCATAGAAAGCAATCAGCTTCCAGGTTTTATTGCCAAAGCTTATCTGAACAAGCTTAGGTTAGAAGCTGATTGGCTACTATGCAAAACTGTACTAGATTCTGATTCTGAGTGCACCAGCCTCAGTAAATTTACCCCTTTAAGGGTATTTTCTTATTAGAATTAATGTTAGAGAATGTTAAATTTGTCCTGCAAAAAACAACACATAGAAACTAAGATTTCACACATCTTACAAACATTACAGGTATTTGTGACACTTCGCGTGAATACTAAAACATCCACTCTTGGTGATCAAACCCATCCAATCACTTTTCTATTCAAAGCTGTGAAATTGATGGAAAGCAAACAAACTAGCAGTAAATAAAAATAAAATAAGTTCCATCAAATCAGAATATGATCAGAATGTGGAAGTAATAGTTGAACTGACCAGGACCAGCCTGCACGCCCTTTCCTCATACTAGTAAGTCTGTAAGGGGGGTAGACTGGTGTTCTGTCATGTCCTTCATGTCTCCCTCTCTCGTTGGGTGCCAGGCAAGGGTCGCATGAGAGGCTTCCCCTTGGGGTGGGTTCTTTGGACTATGCCGGGCATTGAACTAACCCTCACGTGGGGTAATACTTCGCCCGAAGGTGTCTTCACCAAAGCCTGGAGGCCAGGCAGGAACTGCGTTCATATGAAAAGTAAAACATTAAGGTGGTCTCCTAGCTCCATAATAAGCCACATGTGTGCAGTATCCAAGATACTGAGTTCCTCATTAAGCTCCATGTTCCATGTTCTACATACTTGCACTGGTGTATATGTTACATTCCGAGGGACAGATTGAGCTACTACCCACTTCACCAGTTAGTACACCTCTGTTACCTCACTCCCAGTAACACAATGGGGTCCTGCCGAACACGTAGCACAGACCTTATGCATGTTTACATTTAACTCTTCCATTTCATACCAAGTGACCAGGCCCAGGTCTTCATAATGGTTCCAAAAACGGACTCCCTCATTACCAGATAACCTTTTGCCTATCAGGTACCATGCCAATGACTGGTTGCTGTTTCTCTTTGTAGTTACTCATTAACCTTTGCTGCAGCGATGTTACACATACCCCCTCTTGAAGTCACAGACTTAATTTATTTAATAGAGTGCCTAGACCTCATGTGCACCCCTTTGAATACCTTCAGATCAGGCCCTTTGCAGTTGAATCAACATTTTTGGAAAACTTGGCAACATGTATTACATGTATAACATTCCATTCCTAACTAAACCTAACTATGTCTACCCCAGGTTATCTGAACAGTCTCTTAGAGAAAAGTTCAAACTTGGTGATGCTCTAACAGACAAGCCCATGTTTCAGGGTTCTTGCAGTGAATTGGCATTCCAGAGCAGACCACGGGTCCCAGCAAGTCCTTAACATTTATTCCCCATGAGTTTCTCAAGTGTTTGCCGGAGACCCCTTAGGATCTGGACCTTTTTCCTTTTATAGGACATGGGAGGGAGGCAGGACCCCAGCAAAAGTCCATGAATCTGCAGGGGAAAGTTGGAAAAAACATTAGTCCCTTACTTCTAACCTGGGCAGCTGAGTTTTAACTACACTTACAGTAGGCAACCTGCCTACAAGTCCACAAGCAGCTGGGCCAATCCACTTGACAATCTCAAATTTCCTGTTGGATGAGGTCAGAGGTATGATGTCATCTGCAAATAGCTACAGCATCCCCAAAGGCACTATATTAGAGAAATGATGTTTAATACAAATTACTATACCATGTTACAATAGATCTCTATAAACCTCTATGGTTAACCACTTCTGGACCAGAAGGTTTTACCACCTAATGACCAGGCCCTTTTATATGATATGGCACTGCGTTACTTGAACTAACAATTGCGCGGTCATGCAATGCTGTATCCAAATTAAATTGATGTCCTTTTTTTCCCCACAAATAGAGCTTTCTTTTGATGGCATTTGATCACCTCTGCAGTTTTTATTTTTTTTGCTATAAACAAAAAAAGAACGATTCTGAAAAAAAAAAAAACCTATATTTTTTACTTTCTGCTATAAAACATTTCCAATAGAAAAAATTTAAAAAAATCAAATTTTTTCATCAATTTAGACCAATATGTATTCTGCTACATATTTATGATAAAAAAAACCCCAATAAGCGTATATTGATTGGGTTGCGCAAAAGTTATCGAATCTACAAACTGGGGGATAGACTTATGTCATTTTTATTTATTTTTTACTAGTAATGGTGACGATCAGCGATTTTTAGAGGGACTGCGATATTGCGGCGGACAGGTCGGACCCCTAACTGACATTTTTGACACTTTTGGGGGGACCAGTGACATTACTACAATAATCAATGCTAAAAATATGCACTGTCACTGTAATAATGACACTGGTAGGGAAGAGGTTAACACCAGGGGCGATCAAAGGGTTAAATTTGTGCCTAGGCGGTGCTTACTAACTGTGTGGGAGTTGTAATCACTGGGTGAACACAGAGACCTGTGTTCCTAAATAGGAGGAACACAGGATCCCTGTGTTCATCACTGCAGAACGGCGGTCTGCCGTGTTTACATCGGCAGATTGCCGTTCTGTCTCCATGGGGAGCGATCGGGGATGCCTGGTGGAAATTGCGTCAGCTGGACCCGCTGATTGGCTCCCCCTCTAGCTAAATGGCGCATGTGCGTGCCTCTGGCGACCCCCACTATCTGCTACACGAAACGACGTACAGGTACGTCATTTCGCGTAACCGAGCTGACCTGTCACAGTATTACTACGGCGGCTGGTCGGCAAGCGGTTAATAATGAAGCAGTTGCTGCAGAAACATACTAAAGCTAAGTTTACAACTGCAGTTGGGAGTGGTAAAAACAGGCAATTAATAATGCAATCATGTTCAAGCGAAACTACTGATTTCTTTTATTATCCTTGAACGTTATTGGGTTTTCTTTGTAAAGTGATTTTTATTCACATTAACTAATATAAGGAAAAAAATCGCTTGCATTGTGAAAATATTCTTGCAAAGTAAACAGCCTATTTGTCCTTAAATTAACCCCTAATTAAGCAGAGTGTACTGATTGTTTTACAGCAACTGTTAAGGGAGAACAGAAGAGAAGGGTGGAAGTACTGGGTCTGCCTGTCCGTCGGGTCTGCATCGGGTCTGCCTGTCCATTTTTCAGGAACCTCCATTCTGCTCTATGGAGCAGTGGGTGTAAATGGGCACATTTCTGTTTACACCCACCTACATTCAATCTGATCCAATACGCTAAAAACAGACAGATGGGGATCTGTTACCCTTCCGTCCAGCGGATCATTTCGGAAGGCAGTCGGGTGTTACATAGTTACATAGTAGTTGAGGTTGAATAAGGACAATAGTCCATCCAGTTCAACCTGTGTAGGTGTGTGTGGCCGTAATCATCTCACATAGCACTGAATGTTCTGATCCTTGAGATGTACGTCTAAGAGTCTTAATAGACATGCAGTCCAAAGTGGAGAGCAGACTGTGTCTGTGTCCACTCTGCATAAGCTGAGCAGATGCAGACCTGTCATCCGCTGGGTCGGCGGTGATCAGCGGACAGATCCCCTGCTGAGCAAGCAGATAGCAGATGGAGTCTGTCCCGTATGAAATTACCCTAGAACCATGGAAGTTATTCACCCTTTAACAGCCAAAATTTTCTAGGAGCGATTAACACAGGATTTAGACTTGTGTCTGTGGGAATTAGTACCTCTTTAGGCAAAGGAGTGTTTCTGAGGTCAGCTGCTGATGTCGGATGAGAGGACCTGGCTTGGATCCCTCCTTTAAAGCGTAACTCCACTTTTGTTAAGAAAAAAACATTCCCCTCTGGGTGATCTCTGTACATTACAAGGAGTTTAACAAACTTTGTTGCAGATTTCTATCTTTTGTTATTCAGAAGAAATAATTGTTTATTCCTCTGTGCTGAGTGGGTCAAATGGGAGTGGTTTCATAATTATCAATCAGCTGTGGCAGCTGCAGAGCTCTAATGAGGAGATCTGCTGGGCCTGCATCCCTTTAGATGTGTTCCTATTGGAAGTATCTCATAAAAATGAAATTTTTGTTACAAGGAATGCCAGAAATCTGACTTGTATCTTAGGCAGACTTCTGGGAAAATTGGTGAGCCAATCACACAAGCAGGAGATTATGTTTCTGGGGGTGTGGTCAGTATACATTCTGTGTACAGAACACCTCCAGGTGGCCATATTGAATTGCACTTTCAGAAAATTACAACAGCTGCAGATTGAAAAGGAAAGGTAATTCTTTAATAACATTCAATAAGAATATGATTTGCATCACATATGTATACGCTATATTGTTTTTTCTTTTTTTTGCTGATTTTTTTCCCCACGAAAGTGGAGTTACCCTTTAGATTCACCCCAAAGGTGTTCAGTAGGGTTCCTCCACACCAAACTTATAAAACCATGTCTTTATGAATTTAGCTTTGTACACAGGGGTACAATCATGCTGGAATTAACAATGGCCTACCCTAAACTTTTGCCCCTTGGTTGGAAGAGCACAATTGTCTAAATGTTCCTGGATACACCTGAACTTAGTAGTTTGGAAGGGTGGCAACATCATTTTGCCCCTGTAGTGTAGATGGGACAGTCAGGTATCCAAAAATGCTTTAGCATATATTGTATGTCAGTACCCAAACTGTTTTAGGTATAGAATTGCAAAACATACAAGTGGGACATTGGCCATAAGATGAAGCTCACTGGGTTGCACCAATACTAACACTGGTATCGGTGCCAATACTAAGCATTTGCACGAGTACCGGTACCCATGCAAATGCTCTGATACCCGGAACCGATACCTTCAGGCTTGGTTCTTTCACCTGTCAGTGGGATTTCCCAGCTAACAGCTGAAATGAAAAGAAAAGAATGCCGACACGTATTGGTTGTTAAGGAGTGGGGCCACCACGTCCTTAACAACCAATGACATTTCAGCTGTGTTCATGAGAGCCAGGGTTTGCAACAGCAACGTCCTCCAACATGCCCCCGGGATTCTACCAGCAGGAACCGAATAAGACCCTGTGGGAGTTGCTCGAGAGATACCAGAACCCGAGTCCTTTGGGCTCCAGGGGGTTACAGTTCGGTGTGGTGAAGGGAAATTATATGCAGGGGGGGGAGCTGACTGCATGTGTGGGTTGGGTGCCCAGCGGTTTACATACATGTCCTTCTTACCCAACTGCCTCCAACCATGTGCAGCCTACGTGCCCTGGGCCAGCACTGTATTAACGGGTATTAGGACACGACCGTGCTCTCCTCTCTGCCCTGTACTCTTCAGGAGAAACTTCCATCACTGCCTGTCATTGTAGCTCTGTGAGTCCTCAGGCTCTGCACACACAAACTTTCTCAATGACAAGTGCTGGGCTGGATTCACAGGGGCAAGAGGCATGGAACAATCACAGCCTGTGCAATCGCAGCACACTTCTTCTAGGGGCTTTCTAGAGCAGCAGATCAGATCTGATGCCCGCCTTTGATTGTCCCTGACAGATAGGGGCTATCACCTGCAGACCTTCACTGAAGGCTTTCCTTTCATTTTGGGCTATGCAGTGCCCTGCAGAAGTCCCCACACACACCCATGGCCAGTTCTCCTTTTGTTTTTTGTTTTTTGCACTTGTTTTTTTATTTTTTTTATATAAATTTGTATATATATCTATTTTTTTTTTTTTACACAAATATAGCTTTCTTTTGGTGGTATTTGATAACCACTGGGTTTTTAGGCAAAAATGTATTCTGCTACATGTTTTGGTACAAAAATATTCCAATAAGTATATATTGGCGATAGGTATCGGTAATTGGTATCTGTGAGTACTTAAAAAAAAATGTATCGGTACTCGGTGTTAAAAACATGGAATCAGTGCCTCCCTAGTAACCAACAAATTGCAAAAATGGGTGGACTTAGCCCCAATGTGACCCAGCCTCAGCACAAAGCTGTAAAGTATGTCAGGTCAACTGTACACCTATTGTATGCGATGCTGGAAACGCAACGCCTAGCCCTGTGAAAAGAGCACAAAACCTGGACTTGGTGCAGTTGGAAAAATGTACTTGGTCTGAAAAGTAATGTTTCCCCCTGTTTCCAACATTTACACTTGGAAAAAGCCAAGTTATGCTTTCAACTTACTAACCCTCAATTCCCTAAGCTATAACACACGGTTTCTTTGCCAAAATTATCATTATTTTTACCCTTATGACTTGTATTTTTCAGTTCTTATTGACTGTCTGTGCTGAAAATGAAGGCTGTTATGACAATACCAATTATGATAGATTAGTAAATTGAACATAATATCTAATGCCAGCTGTCTTTGTGAAAACTCCATAATACAGGCAGCCAATTTATGGATTATTTGAATCATGAATGCTATATGAGATAATGCTGATGATTTAAGCACTGTAAAACAAATTCAGGAATGCTTGAAAGTATATCTATGGCAAAACCTTTTTAGTTTTTGATACACTAAGGAGGGATTACATCCCCAAACATTTTTTTTTGTCTTAATCATTACTACAAGGTTTCTTCATCGTAAGAGCTGTGAAAATGTGGAATAGACTCCCTCCAGAGGTGGTTCTGGTCAGCTCAGTAGATTGCTTTAAAAAAAGCCTGGATTCTTTCCTGGGTGTACATAATATAAATGGGTACTAATATTTATAGGTAAAGTTGATCCAGGGAATATCCGATTGCCTCTTGGGGTATCAGGAAGGAATTTTTTTCCCCTGCTGTAGCAAATTGGATCATTCTTTGCTGGGGTTTTTCGCCTTCCACTGGATCAACTGTGGGTATAGAATTGTGTATATGGGATTGTATGATTGGGTTTTCTTTACTGCTTTTTGTTTTTTATTGGTTGAGCCAGATGGACTTGTGTCTTTTTTCTTTTTTTTTTTTTTCACAATTTTAAACTTTATTCAAGAATAAAAAAGTCATACAGAATGCAAAACAGTGATGAAGTGCTCTAGCATTCATTTTGAGAATACAAATAGTCCAGTAACATTCAGTATTATTAGCGGACATAAGCAAGGGAATAGGTACAGGGAAATAACTCTGTATACAAAGGACGGTTGCAGATCATAATACATAAAATAATATTAACTTCTGGTATCTTGACTCGTGCAATCGTAAGGTAGTGATGTTACTTTTCTTCGGGCATAGAAGGATATGAACCAAGGGCAGTTCATCCATTGTATAGTAATAGAGAAAGAAGTGAGTAGGAAAATAGGTGTCTTTTTTCAACCTGACTAACTATGTAACTATATACAAAAAAAAAAAAAAAAAATTGGTGTCAGCTTTGTCTCCTGCCCATGGAAGAACCCCCTCTAACACGATTTGCCCAATAGGGGCACGTACAGCTGCTTTGTGGTTGAAGTCGAGATTAGATGCCAAGTTACTGCTAGAAGGCAAAAGAAGCTACTGGAAGAAAATGTAAGTAATGTGTCTTCATGGTGGATATCCCTTGAAAGGGCTTTCAGTGTAGAGATTTGCACAACAAAAAAAATTGTTTAGTTTAGTTTTGGATTGAATTAGAGGGATAATAATTTTGTTTGTCATATTTATTATGTTAGAATAATTCATTTTCAGGATTTGTTTCAGATGATTGTTATTTTCAAATTGATTCAAAATAATAATATATTTAAAATTCAAACTTGTTCTATATGTGTTCTATTTTATTCTATTCTTTTCTATTTTATTCTATTCTATTCTATTTTATTATTTCCCTTTAATTTATATTCTTTTCTATTCTATGCCTATTTTTTTCTATTCTGTTTTTTTTTTTTTCTATTCAATTCTTTTTTGTCTATTCTATAAAGCAGCCTAAATAGAAATCATCCTCTTATTTCACTTTTATACCTTACTGTATTATTTGCAATATGTTGCTATTTCAAATTAGAATTCAAAGTAATTTTCAAATTCACTTTCATATTCAAATTCATTCTTAAATTCAAACTAAGATAATTCGTTTTTTTATAATTTATTTCAGATTTGTTGAAATTCGTTACTGTTGTGATTCAGAAATTCAGACACATCCGAGTCTCCAAATAACGAAAATTTTGTGCAAATTCCAATTCTTAATGAAACAAATTGCACATGTCTATTTCAGAGAGCAACAGCTTCCAGACATTTAGAAAGTGATACTGCCACCTCCTGAATGCCCTTCTTTATTGTGGTATTTTTAGAGTGCAGGGGAGATATTGCATGTAATTTCTGCGCCGCAACCACAAGCCAAGCATTTGGCTCATGGTTGCATTGCAGTCCCATTGCCTTCAATAGGTGAGTTTGGGGTGGGCAGTGCTGCCTGTCAAGCGTGGCAACCTGAGTTAAATTTGTTGAGGACCACGGCCATTACATATGTCCAACCCCCTGTTTTTGCTGTAATCTTTGAGGCTAAATAGTTGAGTACATGAAGAATTAGAAATCAGTGAGGACTTTTTTCATAACTTTTCCTACCATTCTGCTTTAAACCTCCTTCATCCTTCAAACACCTTTATAGAATAATGAATAAAAGGAAGAAAAGGGGGGGGGGGGGAGGAAACAAAATGGGACTTTAAATGAGGTTTGTCTCTATACTGGTTGATAACGTGTGCCATGTATATTTTTAACTGCCAAAGACAAAAAAAATATGTACAAAACCGAATATTTATTGAGAAATAAATCACAGGTTGTAAATATAGGTAATACATATTGTAAACAAAGGTAAGACATCATGGTTAGAAACCATACAAAAAACATTAGTCCCAACTCCCTCAGTTTCCGGTGGGGACACTACCAGTTGGTCCCTCATACACATGCCAAGATTGTGAGCTGAATTATATACCGATTGCACTGCTCCTGAGGAAGTGATAATTATGTCACGAAACGCGTTGAGAAATATAGTTGCAATCGCTTTGTTATTAAATGTACATTATTGTTTTTACTTTTTACCATGTACTCTATCTTAACCACTTGCCGACCGCCGCAAGTAGATATACTGCGGCAGTCAGCCCCTCACAGGCAGAGTGACGTACCGGTACGTCACTAGCCTGTGAGGATCTGGGGAGCGAGCGAGCGCCTCCGGCGGCGCGCTCCCGCTCCCGCGCGGTCATGGACCCCCCCCGCGTGTGTGACCGTCGGACCCGATGTCCGCCGGTCACTCAGCGATCGTCGGGGGAGAGGGAGAAAGGCAGGCGGCTAGTGTAAACAAGCCGCCTGTCATTCTCCCCTGTGTAGAAACACTGATCATACGGTTCTACTATGTAGGACCGTTGCTCATTGTTCCTACAGCTCAAGCCACAGCCAATCACAGTTAGAATCACGCCCCTAGGGACACACACAGCCCCTCCCTCTCAAATAAAGTTAACCCCTTCACTGCCAGTGTAATTTTACAGTAACAGTGCATATGTATAGCACTGATTTCTGTAGAAATGTCACTGGTAACCCCAAAAGTGTCAAAAATGTCAGTCAAGGGTCCCATCTGTCCGCCCCAATGTCGCAGTCCCGCAAAAAAATCGCAGATCGCCGCCATTACGCGTTAAAAAAAACCAACAAAAATGACAAAAATCTTTCCCTTTGTTAGTAAACGCGATAACTTTTGCGCAAACCAATCAAAATACGCTTTTTGCGATTTTTTTTACCAAACATATGTAGCATAAAACAAATTGGCCGAAAATGTTAAAAAATTTTGATTTTTACATTTTTTTGGGGAATTTCATATAAAAAAATGTGAAAAATATTGTTATTTTTGCAAAATTGACGCTCTTTTTTTGTTTATAGCGCATGATCAAAAAATCGCACAGGTGATCAAATACCACCAAAAGAAAGCTCCGTTTGTGGGAAAAAAAGGACGTCAAATTCGTTTAGGTACAGCGTCACACGACCACGCAATTGTCCGTTAAAGTCACACAGTGCTGAATTGCAAAATACCCCCTGGTCTTTCAGCAGCCAAATCCTCCGGGGCTTAAGTGGTTAATGAGGTTTTACTCGTAATCAGCTCACGGTGGCTACTCCCACGTCAGTGGGATATGACCATACTTATGTTTTCATGTTTTTTCTCTTTTTTATATATATGGTTCCAACTATGATATATATACTGTATGTTCTTAATCTGTGACTAATGTTTTTGTACGTTTTATAACCATGATGTCTTACCTTTGTTTACAATATGTATTACCTATATTTACAACCTGTGATTTATTTCTCAATAAATATTCGGTTTTATACATATTTTCCTGTCTTTGGCAGTTAAAAATATACATGGCATACGTTATCAACCAGTATAGTGACCAGTATATGATTAAGGATGGAGGCACACAGCATCATGTGCCTCATTTAAAGTCCCACCAGTCTTAGTCCCTTTTTTTGTTTATAGAATAATGGTTCAAAAATGGTGCAAAAATACCATTCATGACATGTATACCAGCATTCCAAGATGGACTGAAGCTATTCTCAGGGCAAAGGATGGCCCAACTCCTTTCTTGATTTCTTGATATTAATTTATTGTTAGTTGTTGTTGTATTGTGCACCTTGTATATTACAGATCATTTACAGTGTAAACAATTTTTATAACCCAAAAATGTTAAAGTAAACAATACTAAACCTTATAACAAAACCCAACTCATTCCTGCTTAAGCAGATCACCTTTTTTGGTCTTTGCTTTCCCATATTTTATTTTTTATTTTACACAAAATACATTTTCTGCTGTTATTGGTTTGATATACGTGGTGACATTTTGAAGGATTATTGAAAAGCTTTTTGTAGTTGAGATAATGACTTTCAAAGCACTTACCATGCCATGCCAGTCAGATGAGGCATTTTTATTCTTCACCATAGAGATATTAATAATAATGTTATCATGTGGACTGTGAATGACACCACACTTAATGGGAATGCGGCTGTCAGTTAAGCACTGTCCGTTGCCTTGTTGCTAAGGAAAGTTCATAAATCACTTAAATATTTGCCGTATTTACTTGCGAATCATTATTAATGTTGGAGAAGGGTTCAATCCTGAATTTTTGACATTGAAACAAGAAGCATGCCTGGTTGTGCCGTTTCCATGTGCCAGTCTTCTCTTTTAATTAGTTCTCTTTTTTTGTTTATAATCTTTTAATTAAAAAACAATGGTAGGCAACAAAATTGATTAACTGAACTGCTAACATCATCCATATTGTCACTATTCTAAGTTTACCAGGTCCATGCAGTTTTATGATAACTCATGTTTTATTGAATATTCTCCCTTTCTAGGCTGAGCATGGCTTTAGAAGAGCCCTTGGGGAGATGGCAGCCTCTTGCCAGTAATTCCATTTTGAATGATGGTCCTTTAAAAGTGTAAAAAACACGTAGTAGGTTCAAGACAAATTATCCTAGAAGATATACAGAATTCCTTTGTGCTGTGCCTTGAAAGCTCCATTATAAGCATTAGGAAGTAAGAATTGTAATATTTGATTTAATCTAAATCTCTGCTGACTTAGGGGAGCAGGATTAATGGTAAAAGTGATACAAAAGGACTAAGAAATGCAAATTGCTAAGAGGTCGTTTGTTTTTGTTTTTTTTTGGGTAGAAGAGATTTTGTATGGCTTTTCTGTAAAGAGAAATCTCTTTCCCCTAAGTAAATTGCCAAAATTGTCCTCTCTGCTCCTCCCAAGGACTCCTGCTTGCCAGCTCCCTTGTTACCTCTTTCAATGCTCGCCTCCAGGACTTCTCCAGATCCTCTCCCATTCTCTGGAACTCCCTGCCCCGGTATATCCTGTCCGTCTTTAGGTAGTACGGTATCTAAAAACTCACTTACTGAGGGAAGCCTACCCTCATCCATCTAAGAACTGGACCAGAGCCACCTCCATCAGATCATCCATCGCAGCCATTACCTTTTGTACCACCCCCCCCCCTCCACCCCTCCCTTTTAGGTTGTAAGCTCTATGATCAGGGCCACCCTGTCCCTTCTGTATTGAACTGTATTGTAATTGTAGTGTCCCCCCCCTCACGCAGGTGGTCAGACACTATAGCTAGCAACTGTGTTCTTCACCTATAGCAGCCCCCTTTCCCATAAGGCAAGCAGGTCTACCGTTACTCGGTTTCCCCCAGGTCTTATTCACAGTGCTATAGTGCCTGGACACCAGGCCAGGGCAGGCGCAAACTACGCAAAGCAAACAGTTACTTGCAGTTAGCAGACAGACAGAGTGGTTCTATGACAGTCCAGGTAAAAGACAGGCTTAGTTCAGGGAATAGTCCAATATCTGGTCCAATGTCATACAGAGGGGAATCCAAACTAGTAGATCAAGGCAGACAGACTGGCATAGTGGTTCTATGACAGTCCAGGTAAAAGGCTGGCGGAGTTCAGAGAATAGTCCAATATCCGGTCCAAGGTCATACACAGGGGAATCAAAACTAGCAGAGCAAGGCAGACAGATAGGGGGGCTTGATCAGGAATAACACATGTATCACTCTCTATCACAAGCATGCAAGTGAGTGTTTGGCTGGCTTATAACAGATTTGTGTTCCACCCAGCGACTGGCCACATTAATCACCTTGACGGTGGGCAGACAGACAAGGAAAGTGCCATAGCCAAAACCAAGATGCTATAATGAGGATCAGTAGTACTAGATGCTCCTGACAGCTTTGCAAACTGTTGGCGCAATATAAATCCTGTATAATAATAATAATATTATAAGTTTACCAGGTCCATGCAGTTTTATGATAACTCAAGTTTATTAAATATTCTCCCTTTCTAGTCTGAGCATGGTTTTAGAAGAGCCATTGTGAATGATGGTCCTTTAAAAGTGCAAAACACACGTAGTAGGTTCAAGACAAATCGTCCTAGAAGATATTCAGAATTCCTTCGTGCTATACCTTGAAAGTTCCATTATAAGCATTAGCAAGTAAGAATTGTAATAATTGATTTAATCTAAATCTCTGCTGGGGAGCAGGATTAAATGTTACAGTGAAACTAGAAAGTAAGAAACCAATATTGCTAAGAGGTAGTTTTTTTTGGGTGGAAGAGATTTTGTATGACTCTTCTGCAAAGAAAAATAATTTTCCCCTAAATAATTTTGTTGTGTACACTGGAGTGCTTGTGTTGGGAACTTATAAACAAAGGTTCCTAACTCACATGTATACATGTCTAGGACCAGTTAGAAAGGAGCGAAATGATCTACCAGAATGTCTTTGCAGTATGGGAGGATACTAGAGTAGCTGGAGGAAACTTACCTAAGAACCGGGAGAACATGCAAACGCCATGCACGTAGCGTCCTGGTTGGGATTCAAATCAAGGACCCTAGTGACATAAATGATAACCTTTAAGCCATAGTTCTGGCCCATGTGTTGGACTTACATGATCAGTGGTTGCTCAATTGTCATAGTCAGATGAAGCAGCAGAGAATGCATCCATGCAAAGAGTGCAGCAACTGCCTAAAGAATGTGCTCATGTCTTGATCAGCCGGGGGGGGGGGGGTGTCCATGTCAGCTGCAGTCGCCGTGTTGGGGATCGAGGAGCGTCCGAGGGATCTGGCTGGCGTTGTGCTGCCTGTTAGCGAGGGCCACCTTCATCAAGATACCGCTCCATGTGTTGTGGGGGAGACCTGAGGAGGGATATCGAACTGCGCAGATCTTACTGTAGGGTGTTGAAAGACCATTTGCAGGCAGCTTAGAGGGAAACGAGGAGGAGAGCAGCTACTCCATACGATGCTGGAACCGGAAATTAAACGTGTGCTTTAGTAACCTTAAGTACAGGTTGCTGGAGTCACCCAGTTTGGCACCATCCTCCCTAATAATAGAGAAAATGTAAGACCACAAAAGAATATGACATATAAAAGACATTCACAACCATTACGCCTAGTGCCAACAGTTTGCGCAGAGCTTTACAATATAAAGGGAGACAGTACAATTACAATACAGTTAGAAACAGAAGGAATAGGAGTGCCCTGCTCATGGAGCTTACAATCTAAAGGGAGGTGGAGGTGGTACAAACAGCAATAGTGTCGGTGGATTTTCTAATGGAGGTAGCCAAAGCACAGTTTTAAGATGGGGAAAGGGTTAGGCTTTCCTGAATAAATGAGTTTTCAAGGATCTCCTAAAAGCAGACAGGGTGGGAGTGAACTGGACATACTGGGTTAGGGAGTCCCAGAGGATTGAAGGTGTTATAGAAAAGTACTGGAGGAGACCATGGAAGGAGGTAACAATGGAGCTAGAGAACAAAAGGTCTTAGGAGGAGCAAAGAGGACGATTTGGGGGATATCTGCAGATGGGTTTGGTGTCGTACCTGGGGGCAATTTTGTGGATGGCTTTGTATGTAGTGGTTAGTATTTTGAATTTTCTTACCATGGGCTAGTGAAGGACAAGACAGGGGAGGGAAGCAGCCATGGATCAGTTAGATTGATCTCTACCAGAATGCAAGACTTTGGGAAATACCGTGTGTATAACAGACAAAACATACGTGTAATATGCCAAAAGGTGTAGACAAGGATGGTAAACTGTGAAATAATTATGTTATCTATTGTAAAATGTATTGTCTTGTGATATTGTATGGGTCATTTGCAGCCAGAATGTCATGCACTTTCTGGGAAATATTTTAGGATAATATACTGTGAATAAAAGCAAAATAAATGTTAATGATAGTAGATGTATTTTATATGTATTTATCGTGTTTGTATTCTGAATCTGAATATATGTGGGTGCCTCAAAAGACCCATTCTTCTTTGGTCTGTCAAGCCTTGAACCGAACGCAACCCAAGTACTTTAGGTGCCGTCACAAACTTTTTTATTGTCAGACAGGGATGTTTGGGTCTCCTGGTGGAAGCAGAATAAAAAATCCTTTGGCAGATAATATAGCCAATGTTTGTATGTTTTGTATATAGCTGTTTAGGTGGCGATCAAGTGAATTAACTGGGTTTTATAACTGTTTTATTTAGGCTCAGTAGCAATGTTTCCTGGATAAAATTAGCCCTTAACTAATTGGTGCTGCTTCTTATTCTTAGCTTCAAGTTTCTCAATATTTTTTTCTTTTCACTGTGTTTTTGTAAAAAATAACAAAAGAAAAGTTCTACGGAAAGAGCAATATGATGGCTTTGAAACGCTTGCCGATGAATTGTCTTGGCTGTCTTCTTTGTGTTCACTCACACATGTTGTGCCTTGTGTTTCCACGCTGCAAGGATTGCTTTGTACACCTTCTGAATGCCGTTCATGGTTCACTGAGCCAAGCAATGAATGCTAGAGGACCAGGAGTTGAAAAAAAAAAAAAAAAAAAACAAACGGCAAAGTTACTCTTATCTGAGTCTTTTTCAGAAGTTCTTGAAGGAGTAATTTCCTAAGATAAGCTTAAGACAATATTGTGTTCTTGACATTTTGTTGTATCCTACTGTAGATTTAACCACTTTATGAGGAATAAATTGGAACTTGTGCTGAAAATGCCCCGGGGAGGTGAATTCATTTCTATGACTGAACATCGAATCTCTACAAACACCAAGGAAATCTTCTCATGGCTACCAGCGCACATACTCGTAACTCGGAAATTGAAAACACCTTTACTACTGGCTTGGTTAAAAAAAATATATATATGTCCATTTAGTTAAAGGGAAACTGCAGAGTAATTCACAACAGTTAGTAGGCATTCTGGATAATTATTGTACATTTATTTTTTTTATAGGATGTTTTTACTATTTTTTCATATCCTCCATAATCCTAAAACAAACAACTAAATAAATAAATAATTAAATAAAAATTATTTAGAGCTTAGCTTGCATTGAACCATGGCACCAAAGTGTGACCTTAAAGTGACCCTGAACTTTGCTATGTTATAAGGAACATCTAGAAATGTTAATTTTTGATTAAGCAGTACCCTAAAAATGTACTTTGTGCCCTAAATTACTCCTGAAAAATAGCAGTTCACTTCCTGTGCCTGGCTTTCTTCTGTGTATTTATCTTCATAGCTGTATATCTACAGCAGTGATCTCCAAACTGCGGCTCATGGGCCAGATGCGGCCCTTTGCTAACCTTTATTCAGCCTTGGGGCACTATATATCCTGCTGACACCAAGATTGGGGCATAATTCCTGCCACAGACACCAAAGATTGGGCAGTATTCCTCCTAATGATACCAATGATGGGGCAGTTTTCCTCCTAATGATACCAATGATGGGACAGTATTCCTCCTAATGATACCAATGATGGGACAGTATTCCTCCTAATGATACCAATGATGGGGCAGTTTTCCTCCTAATGATACCAATGATGGGGCAGTTTTCCTCCTAATGATACCAATGATGGGGCACTATTCCTTCTCCTACTGACCACAGGCACTCATTGTTTGTTTTCCCACTGACCACCAAACCTAAGGTGGCCACTGATGCTGGGACAATTTCTACCCCCACTAGCCACAATCTGGCCCCCCAAGTCTAAAGGACACTGAACTACCCCTTTGTTTAGATTCTTTGGAGACCCCTGATCTACAGTATGGGATCTAAGGCATCGCTGCGTCTGACTGCTAGCCTCAACAGATTTGGAGTGAGATTTGGTGAAGTAGTTACTGTGTTACTGTGTGGCTCGCTGTTCTCTTTGCTAAAGAGGAAACTGCACTTGAGGACTTGCAGTGCAAATATCTCACTGTTTCTGTATATGTACAGACCTGCACTACATTATATAACACCTATACCCAGCAATTGAATGAATAAACCACCCTCTTAGTGTAAGACATCTAAAAATAATATGTCAACCCAGATCTTTGGTAGTATGAACAATCTACAAGTGAACATACTGTATATGAGAAAACAAGTACAATCTTTGACTCATTTGTATATAATAAAATACAGTAAATATCATATAACAAATATAATTCAAATAACTCAATCTTCCACCTCTGTGACATGTACACTGAATATATATATATAAAAAGTTCACCAGATTTACACTACCCCTTACTTTTAATCAGGCCATGCAACATTTTAAGCAGGTGTGTATGAAGGCATCCAGCATCTCCCCTTTCTTTCCACCTCCGCCAGGGCCATTGCTGCACTCCCTAATCAAAGGTGGGTAAAAACACCTCCAGCTTCTCTCTACTCTGGTTAAACTTTGCACCTCCATTCACCATCACAAGCCAGGCATTTAAAACATATGCACTGTCACTGTTACTGTTAGCGGTCAGGCTCGGAGACCAGTAGATTTAGCAGTAGAGAGGCTCCTACCGACTAGCTGGATAAATACAGCAGCAAGTCACTCTGGCAGATTACACTGGTTTATCTGAGATGAGGAGTTTAAGCTTTAACCAGCTTCACCAGAGCTCCTGATGCTGGTGATGGATTTTGCTGTGCGTTACTAACTGGCCACTGTCCTCAAGATCACCCCACCAGGAGGTGAGCAATCTTGGGTCCAGTAGCAGATATAGCAGGTGGGGTTTCAGCAGAAGCATAGTCAGTAATTGAGCCAAAGGTCAGTAACACGTGGTCTCAGGTTGGAATTAAGCAGAAGTATATTTGAGGAACAAGTCAAAGGTCAGTATCAAGTGGTAGTGGAGATATGGGCAGCAGCAGGAGTGACAAGAGTGAGATGTTGGCGAGAGAGCACACATTAATCAGGCTGGCGAGAGCACAATAATCTGGCAAGAAGGAAGTGCAAATACATGGCTCAAATCAGGAAGTTCATGAGAGGAGTAAAGAGTTCTAGGTTCACTAAAAACAAGAGAGACAATGCAAGAAAATTGAAACAATCAGACAGGGAGCTGTCCAGGATCTCAGGTGGCTCGGCAAGAAGAGATGCGGCAGAGGTCGCAGGTTAAGATCTGGGTCCTGACAGTTATGCTATGGAGTCTATTTTGATTTAAATACCTAACTTATATTGGCGAGTCATCTATAGCAGCTTACCTATTTCTATCAAGACTCACTTTAAGCAATTTTAATAGCCGACAGATTCCCCTTTAAATATGCAAACACATCTGTCAATTTTTCCCAACTACCACAGTGAAAAAAAAAAAAGGGAAAGCATGAAATATTTTTGCCAATCAAATCTACGTGGATATATGCCTGCCCGTTGGCAGGCCTGACTGCGGGCTGCTGTAATATTAAGTTGCCATTTAATTTAGCTTTTAACTTCATTCGCTCTTTCTCTTTTCCTAATCAGCAAATCCGTGTGGGAATTTGTCACTCGCATCTCAACTTGTCTTGTTGCCGTTTAATTTAAAATGTTGGATTGGAGCAGCCTGAATAACTTCCCTTGCTTGTAATAGATTGCAATTACAAGCTTTTGGATCGTATGCATGCAAATACTTAGCAAAAGCAGGTTCTCCTCATATACTGTTATGGGCCAGCGTGGTGACTGCATCTTTTAGGCTTGGATAAAATCATTATTTGTTTGCTTTCTCTTCATACAGGTGGGCTTTATGCAATACAACCTCTCTGAGAAATAGTAGCAGGGTACAGTTTGAGGAAAAGCAACACATGGTTTTAAAGGAAGTTTTGTTTTATGGGAAAACTTTGAGCAACAGTTGAAAGTCCAAATTAACTTTCTGTTTAAATCAGCTGAATACAGTCCAGGTGCATCATAACAAAAGGTGTGCAAAGTATTTTAGTTCCTTTACTTTAGAAACAAGCTACAGACTGTATAGAAAAGCATATCCCCTGCCAGCATGTTGCAGAATATAATAGCTGGCAGGGAAGATTCTTCTGTGTGGAAGCAGTGGTATCTCAGCAGCAGTCTGACACGCCACATGTCAAAACCAGAGATCTTCAATCAGCAGGGAACATGAAAATTGATGATTGAAGAGCTCTAGCTTGGTGTAAGGGATCAGCAGCAGGAATGGCCAAATCTGCATAGCTGTACTAGGAAACTGAGACCAGACCATATACACTATATTACCAAAAGTATTGGAAGACCTGCCTTTACACGCACATGAACTTTAATGACATCCCAGTCTTAGTCTGTTGGGTTCAATATTGAGTTGGCCCACCCTTTATAGCTATAACAGCTTCAACTCTTCTGGAAAGGCTGTCCACAAGGTTTAGGAGTGTGTCTATGGGAATGTTTGACCAATCTTCTAGAAGCACATTTGTAGGATTAGACACTAATGTTGGATAAGAAGGCCTGGCTTGCGGTCTCCGCTCTTACTTATCCCAAAGGTGTTCTGTTGGGTTGTGGTCAGGACTCTGTGCAGGCCAGTAAAGTTCCTCCACCCCAAAATCGCTCATCCATGTCTTTATGGACCTTGCTTTGTACACTGGTCCAAATCATGTGGTGGAGGGGGGGATTATGGTGTGGGGTTGTTTTTCAGAGGTTGGGCTTGGCCCCTTAGTTCCAGTGAAGGGAACTCCTAAGATGTCAGCATGACAAGACATTTTGAAAAATGTCATGCTCCCAACTTTGTGGGAACAGTTTGGGGATGTCCCCTTCCTGTTCCAACATGACTGTGTACCAGTGCACAAAGCAAGGTCCAAAAAAATCATAGATAAATGAGTTTGGGGTGGAGGAGCTTGACTGACCTGCACAGAGTCCTCACCTCAACCCGATAGAACCCCTTTGGGATGAAATAAAGCAGGGACTTTTCTGCAACATCAGTGCCTGACCTTACAAATGTGCTTTTGGAAGAATGGTGAAACATTCCCATAGACACACTCCTAAACCTTGCGGACAGCCTTTCCAGAAGAGTTGAAGCTGCTATAGCTGCAAAATGTGGGCCAAGAGGCTGCAACCCCCGTCTAATTTGAATGGACACCCAGATAAGGACCTCCTCAGGAGCATCTCCTGGTGACACTCAGGTATGTAATTATGTTTAAGCCGTATGTATTTATTTTAAAACATTTATTTTTTATTTTTTTAAATGGTCATTTATGTTTTTTTTTATAAAAAGTCTTGCAGTTAAAACATTTCTTTTTTATTTTTAAATGGTCATTTTTGTTTTTTTAATGAATAGTCTTGCAATTTGTGAAAAGAATATAATTTTTTAAATATTTTCCTCCTTTTTATTTACATGATTTTTTAAATGAACAAATGGGTTGAATTACTAAAGGCAAATTTACTGTGCACTGCAAGTGCACTTGGAAGTGCAGTCACTGTAGATCTGAGGGGGATATGCAAGGAAAATAAAAAACAAAATTTTTGCTTGCGCATAATTGGATGATAGAAATCAGCAGAGCTTCCCCTCATTTCAGATCTTTCGCTCAGATCTACAGCGACTGAGACTTGCAGTGCACTTGTAGTGCACCGTGGATTTGCTTTTAGCAAATCAACCCCAATGTTTTTTATAATTATTTTTTTTCTATTTTAGGTTTCTGGCCACAGGACAAACGTTTGCCTAGCTCCACCATTACTTTCTGATGGGTGTGAGCACAGTGGCAAAAGTGACCCGTGAGACCTGCCTTGTTCTGAATTATATAATGATGTGGTGCCACCGTGCCTCAGCCAATAGAAGAAATGTGGGAACAGGTGGCTAATGAATTTTGGTTTGGTTTCCAAATTATATAGGAGCTCTAGATGGAAAACATGTCGAAGTGAAAAAGCCACCTAACTCTGGTTCATTATATTTCCATTACAAGAAGTACTTTTCAGTGGTTCTCTTGGGATTGGCGGATGCTAATCTTCACTTCATATTAATTGATGTGGGGTCCTACGGGAGTCAGGGGGATGCCCGAATATTCTGCGAGTCTGCAATAGGGCATTGGCTACACAAAGGACGGCTCAGGATTCCTGCAAGGAGGCCACTTCTGGGCATTTCAGAGCCTAGTCTTCCACTGATGATAGTAGCCAATAAAGTATTTTGCCCAGCCCCCCTATAGTGGACATGGACTTACTTACTAGCAGAAAATATTTAACTATAGACTAATCCATGCCAGATGGGTTGTGGAGTGTGCCTTTTGAGTATGTACTGCAAGTGGTGCATTCTCCTTTCTGCCATTCAGCTTGATGTGGAGAACACTATAAAGGTAGTCCTAGCATGCTGCATAAATTTTTAATTGACAAAGAGAGAGTCTCCAGTGAACCTGCACCCTCCAACCCAGCACACAATATTTAATTGATTGACTTGCGCAGCACTTCTCGAATTATGAACATTGGAAATCAGCTTGCAGATTTGTTTTGTTTCTCCTGATGGTAGTTTGGACTGGCAAGACCAAAATATCTAGTTTGATTTTTCTTGAAGCTAGTTATCTAGAATGTTCTTGGTGAATAATAATAAAGCATGGTTTATTCATTTAAATAAAGTTATTGAAATTATCTTTTTGTTTATTTTTTTTATCAAGGTGCAAGTCAGGAGAAGGATACGTTTTAGGATTTAACAGCAAATATGCATCTGGCTGGCAGGGTAAACACAGAAGCGAAATGTAATATCAGATTAGGGACTAAATACCCTCCCAGCAGTCAACATCAGGTGGGGATTGATTGAATCTGCTGGCTTCTAGGAGACACCCGCTGGTGGAAACCAGAACTACAACTTTCCGCTCTGGGAAGCACAGTGCCATAAGCAGGTGATCCAGGCCCTGACACTGGGACTCAGCAGAGGGAGTGGTGACAACTGAAGAGAGATGGCTGCTTGAGGAATGCAGGGGGCACAGGAGCTGCTGCAGAGAGACCACTGCATGCAGAATACAGCGGTCCTCTCTTCAGCTGAATGCTAAGGGACAGGTTGCTTTCTTCCAAAAGGAGCTGTAGTAAAACGCATTCTGAGTCAGAAAAAATAAAATAATTTTGATTGGTTTTTATAGGTTCCTGAATGTTGGACTGTTTCTTTATTTAATAAAATATTCCTAGATTTTATTTTTGCCCAACATGTGGTGTTGCAACCTGCAATAAATGATTATTTTAGAAATCAATATTGTATGCAAACACTAAAAAAAGGTTTATAAACTTACAGAAAAATGAAATATATCAAAATTAAAATTACCATGGCTTATCACAGTTTCCTTCTCTCACGCCTCCCGTAGCTGAGCCTAGCATACAGCGGGGTCACCCTGGTGGAAGACACAGGCTAACCTGAGTTGCGGAGTCTAAGCGTCAACCGGTATTCACCACAGCTCCTGATGGTGGAGATGGACTTCGCTGCTTGTTGGCGCCAGGTTGCGGTCCTTAGGGTAGCCCCATCATGAGGTGAGCGAGTTTGGATCTGGGAGCGGAGGAACTGATAGGGGCAGACGGAACCATAGTCAAAGAAATTTGTAAGCCAATGGGAATCGAGAGCCAGGAAGGTAGTCAGCCAAAAGGGAAATCGAAAGCCAGGAAGGTCGTCAGCCAAAGCCAGGTCATACAGGGAAGAACACGGAAACCAGAAGATAGCCATCAGAGATGCACCTAGAAGCACAATCACATGAGCAAAGGACTGCAATCCAACAGGTGGTATATATATATATATCCTGTGTGCAACCTCATCACTAAGCAATGCCTAGGAAGCAGTAGGAAGTGATGAAGCAATCAGAGTCTATAAAAGACAGCAGTTAGCACATGTCCTTAACACCTTCCTCCTGTGAATACTCTGCTTCTTGTTTCATACTCATATGTACAAACTTTTTTATACTTTGCATTTTGTTATATACATTTCTACGTATGTGCGAAATCTGTATTTTCCTCTTGTAAAATTCCAATAAAAATGTACAACTCAAAAAAATATTTTATGGCTAATATTGTAAGTTGGCTGCTGCAAATTCCAACACCAAAAAAAAAAACAAAAAAAACATTATTCTCTCCAAACTTTATGTTTAGGGTCCGTTAACAGAAACAGCAAAACGTCTCGTCAAAGGTTTCACAGACACCCGTTACACTAATAAAAAGATTACTTTCTTCTGGCCTTTATTCTCCGTTACTTTCTATTTTGTTTACAATGATTGCCATTTTCTCCTTACTAAAGAACCCTGACATAATCCATTTTTGAATTAAAACAGGGAAATAGACTTGAAACTGATCCTTCCCCACCATGGCAAGCGCCTTTGTATGCCGCGTAGCTCTTTCTTTAATAGTCAGATGTTATCATGGCAATCCTAACTGCCAGCAATTTATTTCACGTTCATTTGAGATTTACTAAGGGCTTAAAATGGCATCTGATTTTGTCCGTGGTGTTAGAGTTTTTAAGACTCTTAAAAGGGCTTAAAGGAAATTGGATGTTTGTAGAGGTGGTGTATTTTGGAAGGAAAACAGATACCAGGTTTTCAAGATTAATTTTTTTTTTTTTTTGCAATAATTTATTTGCAACTGTGTTGCCTTTGCTAAATGTTTGTGCTCACAATGACCAAAATACAATAAATGTTATAAGGAAGATTTGCCTGGTCATACAAAGAGTAGACATTACGGTCCTGCAGTTGCTAGCCGGTCTACTGTGCAGGAGCCAGGTACGCACAGAAAGCAGATACATGCAGGAGCCGGATGCTGCTGAATCCTGACAGCCTACCCTTTGACCAACTGGGGGATTTTTTCTATCCCAATGAGAATTTACCAATTGGCACGTGGTTGTGGCATATTTCTTTTGATTTCCATGGGTGAGTTTGATGGGCTATGTTGCCTGTCAAACTCAAAGTTACATACACAATAATACCAAAGTAATGGGACGCCTGCCTTTACATGCACATAAACTTTAATGGCACCCCAGTCTTAGTCCTTAGGGTTCAGTATTGAGTTGGCCCACCTTTTGCAGCTATAACAGCTTCAACTCTTCTGGGAAGGCTGTCCACAAGGTTTAGGAGTGTGTCTATGAGAATGTTTGACCATTCTTCCAAAAGCGCATTTGTGAGGTCAGGCATTCAAGACCTGGCTCACAGTCTGTGCTCTAATTCATCCCAAAGATGTTCTATCGGGTTGATGTCAGGACTAGTCAAGTTCCTCCTCCCCAAACTTGCTCATCCATGTCTTTATGGACCTTGCTTTGTGCACTGGTGTGCAGTCATGTTGGAACAGGATGGAGCAATCCCCAAACTGTTTCCACAAAGTTGGGAGCATGAAATTGTCCAAAATGTCTTGGTATGCTGACGCCTTAAGAGTTCCCTTCACTGGAGCTAAGGGACCAAGCCTAATCCCTGAAAAACAACCCCACATCATAACCCCCCCCCCCCCTCCACCAAATGATTTGGACCAGTGCACAAGGTCCCCAAAGAGCAGAGACTGCGAGCCAGGCCGCCTGACCTCGCAAATGTGCTTTTGGAAGAATGGTCAAACATTCCCATAGACACACTCCTAAACCTTGTGGACAGACTTTCCAGAAGAGTTGAAGCTGTTATAGCTGCAAAGGGTGGGCCAACTTAATATTGAACCCTACAGACTAAAGCCCCGTACACACGCGTCGAAAATTGGCAGTGAATTTTCATCCGGCGACCGATCTGCCGGTTTTCAGCTTGTTAGTGTGATGCTTCCGACAACCGACTCCAACTTTTCGGCCGAAAAAATTTGGTGTGCAGACTATAAAATTTTTGTTGGCCGTCAACACAACGGCCGATTTTCGTGCAGTGAGTACAGATTTCGACAGGGAAAAATCTGATGAGCAAGTCTGGGCATGCTCAGAGAAGAAAGAACACAAAGAAAGTAAACCAACACATGACATCACTTCTGAAGTAGAATTTTGTTGGGCGAGAAAATTTGTGTGCAGTCTAGGCACATTCCAACCAACAAAACAAAACTCTGGACAAAAGACGGACAATCGGTCGGCTGATAATCGTTGCGTGTGTACGGGGCTTAAGACTAGGATGCCATTAAAGTTCATGTGCCTGTAAAGGCAGGAGTCCCAATACTTTTGGTAATATAGTGTAAGGTTAAGGGTAAGGTTAAATAAAGACACTAGTTCAAAATGCTAAATTAAAATTGCCACACCACGAAGCAGAACTGCAGCAACGTGAACCTTCTGCTCTGGCTGCCATGTAAATTTAGAGCTGGGTGATCAGAAACCTTCCACTGCCAGGCCCACTACTGCAAAATGTATTTCTATAACTGCTTAAGGTTAACACGCATATCATAAAACTTAAATAGGGACAATGAAAGGTGACCACTGTAAGCAACCCGGTGCCAGACAACTCTGTGTTTATGCATATACAGTATGTGCACATGTATGGAGAAAACTATAAATATAGGCATGCTGATGTTTTAGGTCCCATTCATTCTTGGCAATGTGGAATTGTGGGCAGAATCACAGCGATTCTGCCCATGACTCCAAATCGCATGACAACCGCTGCAAAACGAGCAACACGTTTTTGGGTGCCAGTCATTCCAAATGGCACCCCAAACGTGTTGCGATTTTGGCATACTTGTTGAGCGACAGAATGGCGCTTCAACAAAAAAGATATTGGGGGGCACACCCTAAAAACGCACAATTCTCAGGTTGGTGCTGCTAAAAGACCAATATACAAATTGAACAATATACAGTAATAGTGCACACATACACAGAAAAAAAATGGTTTTTAAATTTTGCAAAGCTATTTAAAAACAACTGCTCTTATACAGTAAATATGGTGTTTTGGTCACACCATATGGCCATACTGTGCTTTAGCCAAACCACTATGTCAAAGTACCCCATTTTCAGTGGGTCCTATTATATTGTTCAATTTGTATATTGGTCTTTTAGCAGCACCAACCTGAGAATTGTGCGTTTTTAGGGTGTGCCCCCCCCCAATATCTTTTTTGTTTCATATATAGTCCTGACCAGACTTATGGGCGGAGCACCCCACTCTCCCACACCAAAACCTCATTAGCATGGTCCACTTGTGAGTAGTTCCAGGAGGTGTCCCTTCATTGCAGTTTCAGCAGAAGAGTCTGCAGCCTGCAATTTTTTCCCATGACAGGAGTGAGTAATGCCCTATGGTTTTGAGAAGTGGGATTATCTTCACTATGAATAGTGTAGGGCCCACTGAAAATGGGGTACTTTGACGTAGTGGTGGGCTTAAGCACAGAATGGCACTGCAATCGGGGCAAAATGCTCCTTTAAAAATCTTGTTAAGCTTGTCTCCCAAAAAGGAGTAGGAGCTTCTTTTGGTCGACAAATGAAATTTCGGTGAATGGGCTACCCGATTTTCGACACGTGGCATAGAATAACTTACATCACTAAAGGTTACATTAACCTTTAGTAATGTAAGAATGGTTATTCAACATTTTTACTATAAATTTAAAGCTTTTTCTACATTGGCTAAATCTGCTCTACAAAACTGTATGAAATATTAACTTTCACAGTTTCATTTCTAAGACAATTTTTGCCAAAATTCACTCCCTGCGTCGGAAGCACTTTTAATTTGAAACAGCAAATACATTAAAAAGGGTCTTGAACATTTGAACAAAAACCACCTGCTGATTAGTTCAAGGGTAATGGATGCAAAAAGCAAAAGTAATTCTATATCCAATCCTAGATGACAACAATGTTGATGCATGTAGGGCTTACAGTGTTCCTATTACAGGTGCCCTATGTTGAGGGCTAGCCAAAGATGTGGTGCATTGACATTTGCTTGTCAAAAAAGCTAGGGGGATGAGAGAAGCGAAAAATTGTTCCTGTCTCCCATTGACCCAGCTGGTAACCTTCCAGCTTTAGCCAATAATTGGAGTTTTGCTGAGCCTTAACACGTCTGTTGATTTAATAAGCCAAAGAACAGACCCAATCACGGGGAGAAATTAGAAAACTGTAATTTTATTCACATATCAAAATGTTAGACAACGTTCTTTATGGTCGTGAATTATTTTGTCTATCCCAGGCTAAACTCCATTTTCACCTCATCTTTCCTAATAGCAACCCCTGGGATCAAGGTATGACACTTTTATACGTGTCTAATGGAAAGAAAGATTCCTATTACCATCAAAAGACATATTAATAAAATTTTGAACAGAGAGGGAATGAGATTCATTTACGGCTTTATCTGTTGTTAGGAAAGTGTCCTTCTAAAGTTTTAAACAACTTATTAGACAGTGTTATCTTTTTAAAGGTCGGCGGAACATTTGCAAGATTTCTAGATATAATGGCAGGTCGACAGCAAGAACAGGGAACTTAGATTCAGGAGAATTTGATCAGGGTAAAAATTACCAGCAAATAACCTAATATTGAAGTGTTTTGTTATTTAATTCTTTTAATTGGGTGCTCCAGAGGTAGCTATTATTAAAGATGAAGAAGAACTTGTTAATACTAGATGTGACAGTACTCACTGCCACTAGGAATGAAAGACAGACAATATGCTAATATCATCAGCTCAACCACCTGTCTTCCAGACATCGTTGAATATGCTGAGGTACTCACCTGTTATCTACAATAGGTTCTGTATTTACTCCTATTGTTTGTGTATTGTATTGCAGGAGCTCGAGGACGGTTTCCTGCTACTTAATTGCCTCAGTTTGATTGAATCTATTAGTTGCTGAGTGGAAATATACTGTTTGTGTTGGTTGTTCTTTAGATATGTTAATTATATTTCTGTATACAAAAGAGAGAGAGAGAGAGAGAGAGAGAGAGGGAGAGGGAGAGGGAGGAGAGAGAGAGAGAGAGAGAGAGAGAGAGAGGGAGAGGGAGAGGGAGAGAGAGAGAGAGAGAGAGAGAGAGAGAGAGAGAGAGAGAGGAGAGAGAGAGAGAGAGAGAGGGGGGAGAGAGAGAGAGAGAGGGAGAGAGAGAGAGAGGGAGAGGGAGAGAGGAGAGAGAGAGAGAGAGAGAGAGAGAGAGAAGAGAGAGAGGGAGAGGGAGAGAGAGAGGGAGAGAGAGAGAGAAGAGAGGAGAGAGAGAGAGAGAGGGAGAGAGAGAGAGGGAGAGGGAGAGGGAGAGAGAGAGAGAGAGAGGAGAGAGAGAGAGAGAGAGAGAGAGAGAGAGAGAGAGAGAGAGAGAGAGAGGAGAGAGAGAGAGAGAGAGGGAGAGGGAGAGGGAGAGGGAGAGGGAGAGGGAGAAGGGAGAGGGAGAGGGAGAGAGAGAGAGAGAGAGAGAGGGAGAGGGAGAGGGAGAGGGAGAGGGAGAGGGAGAGAGAGAGAGAGAGAGAGAGAGAGAGAGGCAATTTATTATATTATTTTTTTTCATTTTGGATAGAGTAAGGGAGGGATAATACCTCTGTCAGATTTTTTTTCGCCATCTCCATTTCCTTGCAGAGATTTGCCGTCACTTCCTGTCCCACAGCCAAACAGGAATCGGGAGGATCCCTGCAAATTAAGGGAATTTTTTGGGGACCCCCAGGTCACCAAAACCAGTGTCCAAATTGGTAAATTTCCCCTCTATTACTTTTCTGGGGACAACCCAACATTTGGGATTTTCATTTACTTTCACTTTCAATGATAATGGTAAACATGACTTATAGAGAGGGTGAATCTCCTTAACGGGGGCGCAGACAGCAATAAAAATGGACAAGCCTTCCAATCCCTCTCCACTCTATCCAAAACTTTAAAAAAAGGTTTTGCCTTTAGTTGTACTTTAAGGTCAACATAAAAGTTTGAGGCATGCTCTCGATAGAACATTTTTTGTTCTTATATGATGAAGCTTTTACATTGAAATTGTTAATAAAAAAAGATTTTCAGACATACTTTGTTGACTATTTGGGATACCAATGTATTAGCAACTCAAAAATCCTCTTAGGCACATTGGTTCATATTTGTATTAAAAAATGATATGGTTTTTAGACATATTGCTTTATGCACACTAGATAAGTTTTTTTACATCAAATTGTATTGTCATTATTTTTTCAGTTCAGGGCACTGTGTCCAAATAGTTTAGACCTCCACTGGAGAAGTCTAGACTTAATCCTCATCGTTGCCCCACTGTGCTCTTGCTTTCAATAGTCTACCAAAACCACTGCTGCATTGATAGCAGACAGCTATATAGTGGGTAGTGGGCATCACGTACCTGATAACAAAGCCTGATATAATGAGGAAGGGCTCTATTACATCTCTGACTCAGAGGCCCCTGCTAGTGTGAACAGAAGGTGCAGGGGGTGCCTATAAATCTTAGCAGAGCAGATGTCCATGCCAGGCAGGGGTAGTCGCCAGAGATCTTATGTGAAGCAGACAGGCTGGGTGACAGCTGGTGAGCAGCAGATGGAAGCAGGCTGGTACTGGCAATAGGTGAGGCATACACTGTTAGTAGACAGTGGGTAAGTGGGCATAGCCAGTTGACATGTAGGTCCGGGCAACAGCAGGAGAAATAGCAGAGTTCAGCAAGCCAAATCAGGTACACGGGCACAGGCAAAAGCTTGGTCAATATACAAGCTGGGTCAGGAACTGATCAGTGGATCAATAGCAAATGAAGCAGGCAGAAGCAGTGGTCAGAAGGCAAGCCTAGGTCATTACAGGCAGAGTTCAGGGAGTAGTCAGACGAGCCAGGTCAGTAACTGAAGACAGGATCACAGGTTCTCAGGACACTCTCAGGAAGGCTGAAGACAAAGCAGCACTGAACCCGTGCACTGGCTCAATTTATATAGGCCATTTGGCACCTCCATCTGTCAGGGGTGTTTGTAAGCAGGCCGAAGTACACATGCATACCCATAAGTATTAGCATGTGCCAAATTCCTGCATCCACAAAAAGGAATGTGGATTAGCCTGTGAAGATGCACAGAAGTAAATTCAGAGGAGCCATCTTGTCTACTGGCATGCCCATCCTGACAGTGGGGTTGGCAACAACAAAGGAGGTATACAAGCCAAAGAAAGACAAGTCAATGCCTATTATCAGGATACAATGCCAAGGGTAGAGAGTTTCCTATAATTCAACAATTTTGGATAATTTAAAAGCTATTTGCATGTACTATTTAGAATCTACTCTTCAATCACTTTGTTTTTAGGTTAATAAATATACATTTCGGATACACCTGTATCTACTCTTCAATCACTTTGTTTTTAGGTTAATAAATATACATTTCGGATACACCTGTATCTACTCTTCAATCACTTTGTTTTTAAGTTAATAAATATACATTTGCCAGGTGTCATGCCGAGCGCTCCGGGTCCTGCAGCGTCCCCGGAGCACTCGAGGCATGCTGCGGGTAGCAGCGCTCCGGTCACCTTCCCCGACCGTGAGCACCGCTCCCCCGCACTCCTCACTCAGTCGGTCCGCGCGGCGGGACGTTCCCGCCCGCGGACTCCACTCACCTCCCGTTCGGTTTCCTCCCGGCGTGCGCGGCCCCGCTCTCTAGGGCGCGCGCGCGCCGCTGGTCTGAAATTTAAAGGGCCAGTGCACCACTAATTGGTGCCTGGTCCAATCACTCCAAATGCTATAAAAAACCACTTCCCCTTCCTGTCCTTGCTGGATCTTGTTGCCTTTGGTACCTTGAGAAAGCTTTTGGTGTATCGTTCCCTGCCTGTGTATCTGACCTTCTGCTGTTGCCCCTGACTACGAACCTTGCCGCCTGCCTTGACCTTTTGCCCCGTCTGACCTTGCCTTTGCCTTGTCCTTCTGTACCGCGTCTGAATCAGCTGTCTTTGAGGTTGAGCCGTTACCGGTGGATACGACCTGGTTGCTACCGCCGCAGCAAGTCCATCCCGCCTTGCGGCGGGCTCTGGTGAAAACCGGTAGTAACTTAGAACCGGTCCCCTGGTACGGTCCACGCCAATCCCTCACTGACACAGAGGATCCACCTCCAGTGCCGTCACCTGCCGCCAGTCCGGACCCTGACACCAGGATTACTTTACTATTCTATGTGTTCAGGCGAAAGGCATATTGCCTTGATGTTTTTTAGATGCATTGCAGTTTATTTCTGAAGGACTTCATTAAAACTGCAAAACACACCAAAACTCAATCAACTGCCATGAGTTTTCTTTACATAAAAATACATTTGTGCCCAAACTTTGTTTTAAACTGTTTGCAAATTACTTAAAAAGCAGCAAAATAGCTTTAAAATAAGCCGTCATTTATCTCACTAGCTGTTTTTATTGTAAATGATCAATGATCCTCAAAGATCGTACTGAGGGCTGTAGGGGCTTGTACAATTTATTTTTAATTTTTCTATAGATTTGATTGCAGGTTTATGGATTGCTACTGTACAGCCCCATGCACACAGCTACATAAAGATCAATAAACTTGCTCTGTGTTCGGATCTGTAAATGCAAAATAGAAAAAAACTGTGTCCAGAGTCCTGCTCATGGTCCTGCTATGGACAATGTACACATTTAACATCTGTGTTACCGTTTGCATGCATAATGTACTCTATTGGAGAACAATAGATCTCTAAATTTTAGCAACAGAAAGACATTAGGCACCAATAGCAGGAGCCACCTGTGACCAAGAAATGAAGGACGCTAGATGGCAATAGCCGCCTGTGCCCTAGCAACAAAGGATGCTAGGCAGCAGATGCCACCTGCGTCCTAGCAACAAGGGATGCTAGACAGCATGGCCACCTTTGTCCTAGCAATAAATAGGCTAAATTAATGCTGTATCCTTGTATGCATGTAAATGTTACTCAAACCTTATATGTGTAGAGTAGAGCCCCCTGCTTCAAAGCACCTTCCCCCCCCATGTTGGGGGCATGAGACTGGGTATGGTTCAGGAGGGAGGGGGGCTTGCTCACCCCACCCCTTTCCTGGCCTGCTGAGCTGCAAGCTCAGATAAAGGTCTGGCATGGATTTTGGGTGGGGGACTCCACACAGTTTTTTTTTTTTTTTAATTTTGGCGTGGGATTTCCCTTAAAATGTATACCAGACCTGAAGGGCCTGGTAGGTATTGGGGAGAGGACCATACACATTTTTTTCCTGCATTTTTCAATGCTGTTCTTTTGTTTTACATTCATCTGTCAACGGGGAAGCCCGCTGACAGCTAATGAGTCATCGGTTGTAAAGCTCCTTAATGACCAGCTATTCTTCACACAGGATTCAAATTGTTCCGAAAATGTGGAATTAGTTAGAAAACGAATATATGAAACAAAATTAAATTTCAACGAAATTTGTTACTATTTCATTCAGAGATTCGGATATACCTGAATCTCCAGATAACCAAAAATTTGTCTGAACTTGTATTCGGACCAAAACAAATTGCACATGTCCACCCACCAAAAAGATTCACCATCAGTGAATGTTTGGCAAATATACCCCTTAGTTTTTATTTGTATACCTAAGTCAAACCTGCAATATTTAAAGTGGTTCTAAAGAAGTTTTTTTTATTTTATTTATCTTAATGCATTTTATGCATCAGGTAAAAACCTTCTGCAAGCAACTAACCCCACACCACCCCCTAACCAAGTACCCACTAAATACTTTCCTGAGCCTGATCTCAATCCAGTGATGTGCACGAGAACAGAGGCTTCCATGGCTCTCTCTTTCTTCATTGGTTCAGACATAGCAGTGGAAGTCATTGGCCCCTGCTGCTGTCCATCACAGCCAGTGCGGCTTCTTATATAGTCGTAGGGTGTGGCCACCCAGGGATGTCACCCAGAGACCCCACCCCCTTGTGTCAGTAAGGCCAGCGGAAAAAAGGTCAGTGGGGCACCCGCGATCGCTCCTTGTGTATAGAGAACGGTGGTCTACCGTTGTAAACACAGCAGACCGCTGTTCTCTAAGCAATAATCACACAGGGCTCCTGTGTTTCTCCTATTTACTATAGGAACACAGGTCCCTGTTTTGATTCCATAAGCCCATCCCCCCCACAGTTAGAAAGCACGCCCTAGGGAAATATTTAACCCTTTGATCGCCCCTGAAGTTAACCCCTTTCCTGCCAGTGTCATTAGTATAGTAACAGTGTATATTTTTAGCACTGATTACTGTAGTAATGTCACTGGTCCCCTCAAAAGTGTAAAAAATTTCAGTTAGGGGTCCGATCTGTCCGCCGTAATGTCGCAGTCCCGCTAAAATTTGCTGATCGCCACCATTACTAGTAAAAAAAATTTAAAATAAAAATAAAAAAATGACATAAGTCTTTCCCCTAGTTTGTAGACAGTATAACTTTTGTGCAATCCAATCAAAATACGCCTATTGGGATTTTGTTTTATCAAAAATATGCAGCAGAATACAAATTGGCTTAAAATTATGAAAAAAAATAATTTTTTAATTTTTTTTTTATTGGGAATGTTATACAGTATAGCAGAAAGTGAAAAATATTGTTTTGTTTTTTTTTCAGAATTGTCTCTCTTTTTTTGTTTATAAAAAAATAAAAATCGCACAGGTGATCAAATACCACCAAAAGAAAGCTCTATTTGTGGGAAAAAAATACATCAATTTTATTTGGGTACACCATCGCATGACCGCGCAATTGTCAGTTAAAATAACGCAGTGCGGAATTGCAAAAAAATGGCCTGGTCATTAGGGGGAAAATCTTCCGGTCCAGAAGTAGTTAAGTCTCATAGAGGGAGTGTGAGTCCCTTTTTGAATTCATATTCCAAACATAATCTTGTCTGTCTCTTTATAGTTATATGATTCGTTCTTCATGATTCTGATTCCTTGGTATCTAATTGTCCTGTAATCTCTGTTTTTGGACCTTGCAGGCTGACACATTATCTGTTCTTATTTCATTTTTGATATCCAATAAACATATTGAAAAGAAAAAGTGAGTCCCTATGAGAAGATCTCTTTAACCACTTGCTGACTGCCACACGACTATATACTGCGGCAGTCAGCCCCCTACAGGCAAAGTGACGTATCAGTACGTCGCTCGCCCATGAGCCTGTAGGGGGCGAGCTCGCGCCGGCGGCGGCGCGCTCCCACCTCCGCTCGTTCCCTGCCATCCCCGCGCGTGTGACCGGTGGCTCCGATGTCTGCCGGCCACTCGCGATCTCCCTCAGCAGAGGGAGAAAGACAGACGGCTGATGTAAACACAGCCGTCTGTCATTCTCCCTTAGGTCATCACAGAGGGTTTGCGATCATGCTATGTAGGATTGTATGTCTCTGTGATGATCTAACAAGCCACGCCCCCTGACAGTTAGAATCACGCGCCTAGGGACACACTTAACCCCTTGATCACCAATAAAGTTAACCCCTTCCCTGCCAGTGTCATTTTAACAGTAACCGAGTATATTTATAGCACTGATTACTGTAGTAATGTCACTGGTACTCCCAAAAGTGTCAAAAATGTCAGTCAGGGGTCTGATCTGTCCGCCGAAATGTTGAAGTCCAGCAAAAAAAATCACAGATCGCCGCTATTACTAGTTAAAAAAAAAACAATAAAAATGACATAAATCGTTCCCGTAGTTAGTAAACGCAATAACTTTTGTGCAAACCAATCAAAATACGCTTATTGCGATTTTTTTTACCAAACATATGTAGCAGAAAACAAATTGGCCTAAACTGTTAAAAAATTTAGATTTTTACATTTTTTTTTGGAGAATTTCATATAAAAAATATTTGAAAAATATTGTTATTTTTTTCAAAATTGTCGCTCTTTTTTTGTTCATAGCGCAAAAAATAAAAATCGCACAGGTGATCAAATACCACCAAAAGAAAGCTCTATTTGTGGGAAAGAAAGGACGTCAATTTCATTTTGGTACAGTGTCGCACGACGGCGCAATTGTCCGTTAAAGTCACGCAGTGCCGAATCGCAAAATAAGGCCTGGTCTTCGTGCAGCCAAATCCTCCGGGGCTAAAGTGGTTAATGGGGATAGAATAGCCTATATGAAATTACTCGGAATACACTGATGTGAAAATTTGCCGACATGTTCTTCAAAAACACAGATGTCTGAGTTAGAATGTAAACCGAATGCCAAAATATCAATAAGCGGAGCTGGGAAAGAAATCAAATTTTAATATATTTGCACATTTCTCATAAACAGGCAACCGGTCTCTCAGAAATGGGAATCAACATTCACATGACAAATTCTTGCATAAAATAAAGATACATAATGCGCCTTTGTAAGAAATTTGCACAAACTATGACACAAAGACCATTGAGTGAAACTTATGATCTGTAATCCCTAACAATGCACTTTTCTTATTTGGGGCGTTTTGGTCTGTTGGATATAACACTGAAATACCTATTAATTCTGTTAGAAATTCAAAGCTGATCCAAATCAGAAATCGCTGATATGGTTGATGAGGACACTGATCTTTGTTCCTGTATACAGTATGCTCTGTGCCCATGAGGTCTGACCTGCAGAGATGTGTCTGTCATATAGAAGAGGCCTAAAATATAAGGACAGTGGGAATTTTTGAGAACAGGTGAGTAAAGAGCGTTTATCTTTTGTACCGGAGAGGGCGGGCAGAGTAATTGTGCCTTCCCAAGTAGTGATGAGCCGAACACCCCCCTGTTCGGGTTCCCACCAGAACATCTCGAACAAGGGAAAATATTCTAGCGAACATGCGAACTCCATTAAAGTTTATGGCAGATGAACATGAAAAATCAAAAGTACTAATTGTAAAGGTTTAAATGCAAGTTACTGGCCCAAAAAAGTGGATGGGGACCCAGGTACTGCCCTGGGGGACATGAATCAATGCACAAAAAAAAAGGAAAAAATGTCATTTAAACTTGCTCGCGGCTGTAATGTATTGTCAGCTCCCAGCAATACAGATAAAAAAAATAATAATGAAAAAAAATAATAATAAAAAAAAAAAATTGCGCGGGGTCCCCCCAAAATCCATATCAAAACCCCTCGGGTCTGGTATGGATTTTAAGAGGAACCGCACTCTACTATTTTTTTTAAAAATAGCGTGGGGTTCCCCCTAAAATACCAGACCCTTATCCGAGCACAAAGCCTGGGTGGCCAGGATGGGGCTGGGGGCGAGTGAGCACCCCCCCTCCTGAACTATACCAGGCCACAAGCCCTCAACGTGGGGGGGGGTGGGTGCTTTGGGGGCAGGGGGGGCTCTGCCTCCCCACCCCAAAGCACCTTGTCCCCATGTTGATGGGAACGGGGGTTTCTTCCCGAAAACCCTGGGCTGTGGTTGTGGGGGTCTGCGGGGGAGGCTTATCGTAATCTGGAAGCCCCCTTTAACAAGGGGGCCCCTAGATCCTGCCCCCCTATGTGAATGGGTATTGGGTACATCATAGTCCCCCTACCCATTCACCAAAAAAGTGTACAAAAAATAAAGACAAAAGCCAGTTTTGGAAAAGTCCTTTATTAAAAGAAAAAAAATAAAATAAAATAGTGCCCCCCGATGATCAGTCGCCTGCCCGAAAAATAGAAAAAAAAAATAATAAAATAGAAGCTCTTGCTTCTATGGACGCTTTGCGTGCTATGAGCTGTGTTGAGTTTCACAGCTCTTTTATAGGGATCTGACATCACGAGCCGCCCCACAATGCACTGCTCAGGTGCAGTGAATAAATAAGTGATGTCAGGAGGCGGGCCGCGGGAGGAGCAGCGACGATCCTGCTGCCGGCCTACCACGATCCTCAGAGAAACTGACAGAAGACCCGCCAGGCGAGTCTTCTTTCACAAAGGCAGGGAGAGTTCAGGAGTTTCAGCTAAGCTGAATCTTCGATCTCTCTGTGCCTGCCACAGAGCCCACACAGTCAGTAAACTTATTTAGGCACACATTAACCCCTTTGATCACCCCCAGTGTTAACCCCTTCCCTGCCAGTATCATTTAAAAAAAGTGTCAAATATGTCAGTTAGGGGTCCGATCTGTCCGCCACAATGTCGCAGTCCCACCAAAAAAACGCAGATTGCCGCCATTACTAATAAAAACAAAAAAATAAATTAAAATTCAAAAAATCTATCCCGTAGTTTGCAAACGCTATAACTTTTGCGCAAAGCAATTAAAATACACTTTTTGGGATTTTTTTTTAATCAAAAATATGTAGCAGAATACAAATTGGTCTAAACTGATAAAAAAATTAGATATTTAATTTTTTTTTATTGGGAATGTTTTATAGCAGAAAGTAAAAATATGGCGTTTTTTTTTTTTTTTTTTTTTCAAAATTGTCGCTCTTTTTTTGTTTATAGAGCAAAATCTAAAAACCACAGAGGTGATCAAATACCGCCAAAAGAAAGCTCTATTTGTGGAGAAAAAAGGACATCAATTGTATTTGAGTACATCGTCGCACGACCGCACAAATGTTTGTTAAATTAACGCAGTGCCAAATTGCAAAAAATGGCCTGGTCCTTAAGGGGTTAAAACCTTCCTGGGCTGAAGTGGTTAAGCAGGCTTAACGGTGGCATAGGTGATAGAATACCAGGCTTGCAATTGAGATGGCTGTGGGATTGAATCCCCTGGCCAGCAGGTGATTTATTGGAATCAAAGGTCAGAGTCCATGATAATGTGGGAACTCAAAGTTCCCCCGAAGAAGCCCATTTGTTCGTCATTCGACGAACGAGCGAACAGCCAATGTTCGAGTCGAAGCTCATACCTATTCCCAAGCTTACTGTTAAGTTGAGTAGGGAGCCCATTGGACAACAGCAGAAATGTCCCAATGCAGGGGGGCTTGCTTTGTACAGGGAGATCCTGGCAACTGGGTAAATTGGGCATGGCAGGGGGGACAGGGGTATACTCTAAGTCATACACATAAATGACTACTGCCTGAACTCTGCCTTACTTACTCAGTCATGACCCCTATACTGTACATTACATGCTAATGACCTCTGAATTCTGACTTAATTAGTCCTGACTTCTACACTGTGCATTACATACTTTAGGCATCTAGACCAGGGTTTCTCAACCTTTTTGCAGTCAAGGCACCCTTTAAAAATTATGAACAGACTTGAGGTACCCTTTAAGGATTATGAACAGACTCGAGGCACCCTTTAAAAATTATGAACAGACTCGAGGTACCCTTTAAGGATTATGAACAGACTCGAGGTACCCTTTAAAAATTATGAACAGACTCGAGGTACCCTTTAAAAATTATGAACAGACTCGAGGTACCCTTTAAGGATTATGAACAGACTCGAGGCACCCTTTAAAAATTATGAACAGACTCGAGGTACCCTTTAAAAATTATGAACAGACTCGAGGTATCCTTTAAGGATTATGAACAGACTCGAGGCATCCTTTAAAAATTATGAACAGACTTGAGGCACCCTTTAAAAATTATGAACAGACTTGAGGCAGCCTTTTAAAATTATGGACAGTCTTGAGGCACCCTTTAAAAATTATGAACAGACTCAAGATATCCTTTAAAGATTATGGACAGACTCGAGGCACCCTTTAAAAATTATGCACAGACTCGAGGCACCCTTTAAAAATGATGCACAGACTCGAGGCACCCTTTAAAAATATGAACAGACTGGAGGCACCCTTTAAAGATTATGGACAATCTCAAGGCACCCTTTAAAAATTATGAACAGACTTGAGGCACCCTTTAAAAATTATAAACAGTCTCGAGGCACCCTTTAAAAGTTATAGACAGACTTGAGGCACCCTTTAAAAATATGGACAGTCTTGAGGCACCCTTTAAAAATTATGGACAGACTTGAGGCACCCTTTAAAAATTATGAACAGACTCAAGGCACCCTTTAAAAATTATAGACAGACTTGAGGCACCCTTTAAAAATTATGGACAGTCTCGAGGCACCCTTTAAAAAATATGCACAGACTCGAGGCACCCTTAAAAATTAGGAACAGACTTGAGGCACCCTTAAAAAATTATAGACAGTCTTAAGGCACCCCAGTCTAAAATGTAAAAATGATTCTAAAAGTTTTACATAACCACTTCAGCCTAGGAAGGTTTTACCCCCTTCCTGACCAGGCCCTATTTTGCAATTTGGCACTGCGTTATTTAACGGACAATTGCGGGGTCGTGCGATGCTGTACCCAAGCAAAATTTACGTTCTTTTTTTCCCACAAATAGAGCTTTCTTTTGGTGATATTTGATCACCTGTGCGATTTTTATTTTTTGCGCTATAAACAAAAAAAAAAAGCGACAATTTTGAAAAAAAAACCCAATATTTTTCACATTCTTTTATATGACATTCTCAAAAAAAAAATGTAAAAATCTAATTTTTTTTAACATTTTAGGCCAATTTGTTTTCTGCTACATATTTTTGGTAAGAAAAAATGCAATAAGCGTATTTTAATTGGTTTGCGCGAAAGTTATTGCGTCTACTAACTACGGGAAAGATTTATGTCATTTTTATTGTTTTCTTTTTTACTAGTAATGGTGGCGATTTGCGATTTTTTGCGGGACTGTGACATTGCGGCGGACAGATCGGACCCCTAACTGACATTTTTGACACTTTTGCGGGTACCAGTGACATTACTACAGTAATCAGTGCTATACATATGCACTGTTACTGTAATAATGCCATTGGCAGGGAAGGGGTTAATACTGTTGGTGATCAAGGGTTAAATGTAAGCCTAGGGGAGTGATTGTAACTGTGGGGGGGGGTTGGGCTTGTGAGATGACCATAGAGACCTGTGATCCTATATAGCAGGATCACATGGTCTCTGTGATCATCCCAGGGAGAAGGATGGACCGATGTGTTTACAACAGCCGACTGTCCTTCTCTGTCAGCGGGGAGAGATTGGGGGTGTCAGGCAGCAATCAGAGCCACCTGACACATGCACTGGCTTCCCCGCTAATGAGCGGGGGAAGGAGCGCGCCGCCGGGGCCGCGCGCTCGCCCTCTAGACTCCCCAGAGCAAGCGCCGTACATTTACGGCAGTTTGCCTGGGAGCGGCTGGCATCTGCGGCGGGCAGTCGGCAAGCGGTTAACAAAGCAGTATTTACACAGGTAGGACACCCAACGTTAGAGGTGACTTATTCTTCCAAAGCAAATACACTTTTACAAAATGGTAATGACTAGTATTCCAATGTTTCTCTTACCCCTCAATTTTTCTCCATCACTCAGCTAAGGTGCCCTCAAGAAGTTGTAATGGTGCACAATGAAACCCTGTGGATTTGTGTAACTAAAAGGCAGCTTTATTCACTCACCAGCTTGTATACAATTGTAGGGCAATTTTTAGGCATTTTGCCAAGGCACCCCTGAAGAAACCTCAAGGCACCCTGGTTGAAAAAGGCTGATCAAGACGTGGTGAAGACAATTAGCTGAAGTTTAAACCAATCATCAAAATAGGGAAGAAAGGGGATTTAAAGGAAAAGTCCATCCTAACACTAAAATCCCGGCATCTACAGACCTCCACAATCTAACACTAATCTATCTAGCCCTGTAAAGAAGAAATCAGTATACATACCTTTTTTGAAGGAGATTCAGCTGCGGAAGCTCCACGGAGGACACAGCCGACAACGGAAAGTGACGTCACCCATAGACTTACTATGGGGCTTCCTTTGTTGGCTGTCTCCTCTACACCTGCCTCCATAGAGAAGCCATGGCTGTCAGCTAAGAACAGGAAACTGAGGCTACAATTCGCACAGGATCACCAAAGTTGGACAATAGAAGATTGGAAAAACATTGCCAGGTTCTCAATTTCGGCTGCGACATTCAGATGGTAGGGTCAGAATTTGGCCTAAACAACATGAAAGCATTGATCCATCCTTCCTTGTATCAGCGGTTCAGGCTGTACGTGTAATGGTGTAGGGGGGTAGGGGGGGGTGGTAATGGTTCAGGCTGGTGGTGGTGGTGTAATGGTGTGGAGATATTTTCTTGGCACACTTTGGGTCCCTTAGTACCAACTGAGCATCATATACATGCCACGACCTACCTGAGTATTGTTGCTGACCATGTCCATTCCCTTATGACTACAGTGTACCCATCTTCTGATGGCTCCTTCCAGCAGGATAATGCACCATGTCACAAAGCTCCAATCATCTCATCACTGGTTTGTTGAAAATGGCGATGAGGTCACTGTACTCCAATGGCCTCAACAGTCACCACAAGATCTCATCCATTAGAGCACCTTTGGGATGTGGTGGAACGGGATATTCGCATCATGGATGTGCAGTCAACAAATCTGCAGCAACTACATGATGCTATCATTTCACTATGGACCAAAATCTCTGAGGAATGTTTCCAACACCTTGTAGAATTTATGCCATGAAGAATGAAGACCGATCTGAAGGCAAAAGGGGATTCAACCCGGTACTAGCAAGGTGTACCTAATAAAATGACCAGTGAGTGTATTTCCTTTGTAATGGTTTAAAACTCTTTTAATCCTTTTATTAAAACGAATTAAGTTTTTTGAAAAAAAATACATAACCACTATAGGTCCTCTAGGGCGGGAACTAATGGGTGGGATTCTGTAATGCAATGGGGAAAAAAAGTTTGAATTCTTTTACATAAGTATTTCAAATTCTAAAATAAAAAGTATTTAGCTGTTTAAATATAAAAAAACACTTACCACTTACACAAATATAAACATTCAGAAAATGCTTTCTGTATATATATATATATTTTTTTTTTTTTGCAGAATTTCTTAGCAACCTTTATTCCCAACTGAATAGGACTGAAAATGATGCAAGGATTTTATGAATTCAAGTCAGCAGAAAATAAACAGTTCCTTTAATGGCACGGCATACTATTAAACACCCTTCAACACAAAGCCCATAAAAGATTTTTCTCCTCCTCTCTTGATTCATAACTGTTGTTACAGATACAAGGTTAATGGCTCTCTCTCAAATTCATTTTTGGACCTATGAAAGTTCATTTGCATGTCTGCAATTAAGGATGAATTGATCAGTCACTAATTAATGCCGTGCTATTACACATTTTAATTTGTAGATTATGCAGATGTGAGTCTTTGCACATTTTTAATTCATATATTATACAAGCCCAAATGTTTACTATGCCCTTTTTAATCTCCTTGCACTAGTGTAGCAGTTACTCACCACTGATGGATTGGTCGCTTGGCTCAGAGGTCTATGTCACCATGTACTTGTTTGGTGAGTGCTTCCCCATTATCGTAATGAGTTACATATACTTGTCTGTCGGCCTCTTTTCAAACAATGCAAGGAGTTTCATTTAACTCTGCAAATAATTGTGTGATTCCTTCCTATGATATGTTGGATACATTTTCAAGTGTGTGTTTCCATCCAAGAAGAACTCTGCAATTATATCCATTATTAGTAGAATTTTTTTTTTTTTATATGGTTTAATAACACGTAAATCATAATCAGTGAGTTCAGAAAGAATTTGCAAATAATGTCCATTGGTGGTTTTATTGGCAGAGGTGCCTGTTCTCATATGTTGCAAACAAAGAAAGGGTTGGGGGCCCCATCCGCCTTCCTTTACCCCTTTTCCACCCCATACAATACCCTTTATTCCCCCACCCCCGCTCTCTTCTCTCTCCACTCTATCCTTACCCCACTTTTCTCTTCAACATCTTTATATACATATTCTCATCATTACTTGAACACATAGGACGGACCATCAGACAGACATTCTGTCCTATTCACCGTCCGATCGGACTCAACTGACCTTTAAACACTCCCTCTAACTGGTATGTAGCTATTTTAGTCTATATTTCTACCAACCTGAGCCAATCCTGATGCTAAAGCAAAAAATTAAGGAGGAATACATCTCTATATACCGTACACAACAAGTTGTGGTCTGGTCACCCCCCCCCCTTTTTTTTTATTCCCTCCGATACATATAACTTCATTAAATGCTAGATCTGACGATCAATCGAAAAACCTAGATATGTTTAAAAAACATGCTGTCGTATGCGCTTTATACTTTACTCTTCTGTGATATCGCTACCTGTTCGACATATTTCTAATTTGTAATGTTGCAATTCTTTCAATAAAACCTATTTGATGGAAAAAAAAAAGGGTTGGGGGGCACACCCTAAAATATGCATTTCTAAAGCTAGTGCTGCTATAAAGACCTATATACGAATATAACCACAGAGAATAGTGCACACATACAAGAAAAGGTACTTTCAAATATTACAAGGCTACTTAATAACACCTGAAGTAAATATGGGTATTTAGTCACACCATATGGACATTCCGTGCTTAAGTCCACCACTGCGTCAAAGTACCCCATTTTCAGTGGGTCCTACACTATTCAAAGAATGAAAGATAAATCCCACTTCTCTTAACCATGGGAGATTCTTACTCCTTACATGGGAGAAACGTGCTATCTGCATAAACTCTGCTATAAAAGGACTCCTCCTATAACTACTTACTGGTGCACACTGATAAAGAATTACTGGTGTGGGAGAGTGGGGTGCTCCACCCCAGGAAGTCTGGTCAGGGCTCTATTTGTAACAAACAAACAAAGGGTTGGGGGGGCACACCCCAAACATGAATTTATAAAGATGGTGCTGCTATAAAGACCAATATACAAATAGAACCACAGAGAATAGCGCACACATACAAAAAAAAGTTACCTTCAAATCTTACAAAGCTACATGAAAACACCTGATTTTAATTGGTCAATATGGGGATTTAGTCACAGCATATGGCCATACCGTGCTTAGGTCCACCACTGTGTCAAAGTACCCCATTTTCAGTGGGTCCTACACTATTCATAGAATGAAAGATAAATCCAACTTCTCTAAACCATGGGAGATATTTACTCCTTTCTTCCCGCCCCTTCTGAAGTGACGTCAGTAATTTATTCACTGCAACTGAGCAGTAGATTATGGGGCGCTGGGGATGTCAGAGCTGTCAAACTCAGATAGAGAATTGTTAGGCAAAGAGAGTCTTAGGTAACTCAGCTGCCTTGGTGGCATAGCTGTTAGAATAACAGGCTAGCAAGTGAGAGGCTGTGGGTTTGAATCCTTGGCCACTGGGTGATTATCAGTCACTTACATTTAAGCCTTAAAATGAGGACTTGTGATTTTTCTTGTTCGCTAGAACATTTCCTCTTTTCAAGATGTTTTGGTGCGAACCGAACAGGGGCGTGTTCAGCTCATCACTATTCTGGGGCTGCATGAGTGATGCCGGCACTGGGGAGCTATAGTTCATTGAGGGAACCATGAGTACCAACATGTTCTGTGACATACTGAAGCAGAGCATGATCCCCTCCCTTCGGAGACTGGGCTGCAGGGCAGTATTCCAACATAATGACCCCAAACACACTTCCAAGATGACCACTGGCTTGCTAAAGAAGATGAGGGTAAAGGTAATGGATTGGCCAAACATGTCTCCAGACCTAAACCCTATTGAGCATCTGTGAGGCATCCTCAAACAGAAGGTGGAGGAGCGCAAGGTCTCTAACATCCACCAGCTCTGTGATGTTGTCATGGAGGAGTAGAAGAGGGCTCCAGTGGCAACCTGTGAAGCTCTGGTGAACTCCATGCCCAAGAGGGTTAAGGCAGTGCTTGAAAACAATGGTGGCCACACAAAATATTGACACTTTGGCCCAGTTTGGACATTTTCACTTAGGGGTGTACAGTAAACCCCTTCCATCGCGGGGGTTACGTTCTGGACCCACCCGCAAAAAAGTGACAATCCGCGAAATAGAAAAACCCTATTAAAATACACTGTAGGCATGTTTTTTTTTTACTGTCACTGTACTTTTAAAAGCATTTTAAGGTCTTTAAACACACTTTTAAAACAATAGAAACTCATTTAAACACATAAAAGATACTGCGAGACAGAGCAAGAGCTATGGAAAACACAAAAATATTTAATTTTCAATGATTTATATAGTAAAATAACATTACAGAAAAAAAACGCATTTTACCAGGATCGCAAAAACTGAACCGCGATGGAGAAGGGGTTTACTGTACTCTCTTTTGTTGCCAGTGGTTTAGACATTAATGAATGTATGTTGAGTTATTTTGAGTGGACAGCAAATTTACACTGTTAGGCTCCATGTACACGGGACGTTGTTAAAAGTCCCTTTGAATGCTGGAATTTTTAGGACGTTTGAAACGTCCGTTCGGTCGCGTTTGTACCCGCGTTTAGCGGGCGTTTAGCAGCGTTTGCGGGCGTTTGCGTTTAGAAGCGTTCCTAGAGGTCAAAAAAATTATTCCCCTTTAAAATGGAAAAACGCGAACGCTAAACGCGGGTCATAGCGTTCAGACGCGTTCGTAAGCGTTCAGACGCGTTCGGACGCGTTTGTGCATTTGAAACGCCGGGAAACATGCGTTCGAACGCAAATAATTGCGTTCTAAAAACAGTCCCTGAACGCAACTGCCTGCAAATGACTGTAAACGACCCTGTGTACATGGACAGATAAGATAAAATGTAGATGGGTTCAGGGGCTTCTGAAAAAAACGCCCAACTGCTCCTAAACGGCCATTTCCAGCGTCCCGTGTACATGGAGCCTTATACAAGCTGTACACTCACTACTTTACATTGTAGCAAAGTGTAATTTCTTCAGTGTTGTCACATGAAAAGATAGAATAAAATATTTACAAAAATGTGAGGGGTGTACTCACTTTTGTGAGATACTGTATATACAGTATTTCATTTTATGTGTAATTTTATAAAATTTTATAAAATTAAGTAATTTTATATAATATGTATATACTATTACATATGCCAAATTACTATTATATTTATTTAATAAAAAAACTTAGTTACAGCACAACCTTCTTAACCAACGTATATAATCAGGACAGTGTGCACACACACACATGCACCTACATACCTTCACTCTTTTGACTGACTGCTACTGTACAAAATCTAACTAGCATCCATGAATAATAATGTCGACAATCTAAAATATATACAATGTGTCGCGCATAATAAAAATCTACAAATGGTGATAAATATACAGTACGTGTAAAATTCAGTGGGGTAAACCCCTGATAATCTTCATAAATGTATATAAACCATATGATAATATGTGTATACTGTGCAAAAAAAAAAAAAAATAAAAAAAAAAATAAAAATGAATATGTGAATAAATCAAAAAATTTAATTGTATACTTTCAATAAATCCAATAAATTACTTATAAAAGTGCATAGTGCTAATACTACTCAAAGTACATCAATAAATAGATTAAAGTGCCACATACTTCTTAAAAAATTTGCTCATACAGTGCAAAGTGAATATTTCAAAAATGTGAAAAAAGATGATAATAGTCCAAAGAACTGAAACAATAAATAGTCTATGTGACTCAGTGCAAATTGCAGTATCCTGCAGTGCTTGAAACCACCAATGGGTGGCAGGTGCTCCCCAGAGAAGTGAGTGACCAAAGTGTCACGGATTCATGAATCACTGTGCACCCTCTTGTGAATGGGCGCTCACCTTAAAGATGGTAAAATCAAGCTCATCAAATAGGGGCTCCTATCCAGGGATGACCCTTCCAGTGATCCTTGGCTCACACCACGATATAAAACAACTTATATAACAGAGATCAGATGAATCCTTCCATCACTCCCTCTACAATTCCAGAACAGAAGTTGCTCCGTGTTGTATGAAAAACAGGAAAACTCCAATAGTGCTTATACCGTTTCATTAAAAAGCCATTTCATTAAATTACCATTTTATTAAAAAGCAATGTTTAAAAAACTCACATTTTTCGGTGCATCCATGCACCTGTAACTAGCGACATACAATATCTCCTTCCAAGCCAAAGTAAGAAACCGAGAGACTCTGTGGCTGTGTATCCTCTTTTTACACTGGCAGCCTGACAGTCTCACTCTATGCGAAGCGCTCCTTCCGTCCTAGCCCCTCCCCTACGCGTGACGACACAGGGACCTCGTGTCTTCCTCAGGGGGATCTGACTGGGGAAGACACGAGGTCCCTGTGTCGTCACGCGTAGGGGAGGGGCTAGGAAGGAAGGAGCGCTTCGCATAGAGTGAGACTGTCAGGCTGCCAGTGTAAAAAGAGGATACACAGCCACAGAGTCTCTCGGTTTCTTACTTCGGCTTGGAAGGAGATATTGTATGTCGCTAGTTACAGGTGCATGGATGCACCGAAAAATGTGAGTTTTTTAAACATTGCTTTTTAATAAAATGGTTTGCTGAAACGGTATAAGCACTATTGGAGTTTTCCTGTTTTTCATACAACACGGAGCAACTTCTGTACTGGAATTGTAGAGGGAGTGATGGAAGGATTCATCTGATCTCTGTTATATAAGTTGTTTTATATCGTGGTGTGAGCCAAGGATCACTGGAAGGGTCATCCCTGGATAGGAGCCCCTATTTGATGAGCTTGATTTTACCATCTTTAAGGTGAGCGCCCATTCACAAGGGGGTGCACAGTGATTCATGAATCCGTGACACTTTGGTCACTCACTTCTCTGGGGAGCACCTGCCACCCATTGGTGGTTTCAAGCACTGCAGGATACTGCAATTTGCCCTGAGTCACATAGACTATTTATTTTTTCAGTTCTTTGGACTATTATCATCTTTTTTCACATTTTTGAAATATTCACTTTGCACTGTATGAGCGAATTTTTTAAGAAGTATGTGGCACTTTAATCTATTTATTGATGTACTTTGAGTAGTATTAGCACTATGCACTTTTATAAGTAATTTATTGGATTTATTGAAAGTATACAATTGAATTTTTTGATTTATTCACATATTCATTTTTATTTATTTTTTTTTTTTTTGCACAGTATACACATATTATCATATGGTTTATATAAATTTATGAAGATTATCAGGGGTTTACCACACTGAATTTTACACGTACTGGATATTTATCACCATTTATAGATTTTTACTATGCGCGACACATTGTATATATTTTAGATTATTTACACTTTTAATGAGAAGTGAGGTGTTTGCGGCATTTTAAAATATCTAGAAATCAAGAGGTAGCTCGCAGGAACCCTTTGTTTTTTTTAATGTTGACAATCTAAACTCAGGATGACTATACCCCAGGTGAATTTGATTTAAATGAACTGGATTTAAATCATACGTTTTAAAGAGCAGCTGTCCCGCAGCGGCTCCTCCTCTGAACCGCTGTTGACTCACCAACAGTCCCATTCCCTTTAATGGGATGGCTGGGGATGGGGCAGTGATACAATAAGGAATGTGGCGGCAGCAGGTGAGTGGATGCCCACTAACAGGCACTGCCATGATGGATCTGAAATGACAGGTGCTCTTAAATGTAAGGACTTATTCTTGCTGATAGTTAGAATCTTTAATATTTGCAAACAAAATTAAGGTTTCCTTATAAGAATAAATAGCTGTCAAGTTAGTAAAACAGCAATATCAGAACCGATTCAATCATACAGTTTGTAGTGTACATATTGTAGATTTGCAAAACAATGGGATAAAGGAATTTTGTTCTTGAACTTTGTTTTATCTCATGGTTACTGTGAAATTGTGTGAATGCATCAATGCAATGCATGCTATCTCAGCTTACAGAGCTTGGATTCATTGAATGAGTTTACCAAAAATGTAAATATTGCAGTTAGAATCACAACCCTAGGGACACAATTAACTCCTTGATCACTACTTTACATTGTAGCAAAGTGTCGGGGTGTACTCACTTTTTTTGAGATACTGTACATTACTAAGCTCCATTGCATGCTGAATAAACTAGATTATTAATGTATCTTAATTAGAAAAATATATTTAGATAGATTTTTTACTCCAAAAGCATTTTATTAAAATAAATTTGATTTAAATAAAAAAAAAAAATGTTAATTTTTATTAACCCTGCTATACCCACAGTGTCATTTTGAAAGTCATCTTGTGCAAATTCTGAGCAATATCATAAAATGCACCAAGATAGAAGCCAGAATAACGTCTCCTGCAGGCACATTAAGAACATCTTGATGATATCTATAGACAGTGGACTATAATCAAATAGTTATCAGCATCCACTTCCCAATGCAAGATGTCAATTTTAAAGATATATCATCCATTCATATGACATCCATATCAAGTGATGTCACTATAATACAGCATCATGCTCATGCAGGGGTCATTGGGCATTGAACGTTAGGAGAACTTTAGCATCCATTTATGTATACAGTCTGACTCCTGAGTGAGTTATCTCCCTTTTCCACCATATTGTATTTTCTTTGGGTGGTTATATGATGGCAATGATTTTTCTATAATTAGCAATATATGCTGCAGGGGCTGACTGGTGAATTCAGCCCAGGGGGCAAGTACAAATCAGATGCCCATGGTGCAGCAACTCGACCCCCAACCCACCCCACTCTTCCTCTTCCCGTCCTCCTCCTGACCCCCATTCCAGGCCGAAACTCCACTCCAGGTACTCTCTACTCACCGGCTGAATTCGGATTTCTGACCAGGCCAGCAGGGAGAGGTTGGGGGGTAGCTGGGACAGAATGGTTGGGGCTGGCCAGGGAAGGAGAGTCTCCGGTGGGGCATGGAACTGGCTTCTGCTCAGACAGTTTACACCATCCATGCTGGGGGGGGGGGGGGGGAGTCCTGCACTCTGTCCTTGTCTTCATCCCACACTCAGTAGGTCAGTGGTGGGGACTTTTTACTTCTCTTTACCTGGAATCCTTTAGGCATGTCTGTGGCAGAAGTGGTGCAGGCTTTTTATGGAGCATCAGAGCGGCCCAGGGGGCGATTGGCCCCCTGCCCCCTGGCCCAGTCCTCCCCTGATATACTGTATATTGCATATATTGCTAATTATAGGCAAATCATTGCCATCATATAACCACCCAAAGAAAATAATAGACTCTGCTTACTGTTTGTAGTTACTGCACTCAAATACCCTGTACCACCATTTGTTTCCACCCGTATCTGCACTTCAAGTTCAGTACTGTGCAAAAGTTTTAGGCAGGTGTGAAGAAACGCTGTAAAGTCTCATGCATACAAGACCTTATTTATCTATTTTTTTTATTTTTTTAAGGCTCCATTCACACCTGAGTGTATTGTTTTCAGGCGTTTTTTTGAGTGTTTTTCAGGCTTTTTTTGGGACATTTTGCAGGCATTTTTCAGGCGTTATTTGCAGATTTTTGGAGGCAGGCATTGACATCTAACAAGAAGACCTGTAATCTCCCTTTCCCAATTTCTTTTCCCCTCCCGCTTCTTCTTTTCTTGCCTCTATGTATGGAAGACCTTCTGTGGGTTTGATTTACCCATGGTTTGACAGACCCTTTCTCATTACTTGATACGGCTATTAAGGTATATTTATATTTCTTTTCTCTTTTATTATATTTGAAAGTTTGTGATAATTTTTTTTAAAAGAGTGAAGGGAGCGTGGCACCCTCTTGCCCCTTTGTCCTGTTCCCTTCAATAGGGTGAAAGTGTAAGATTCGGGCACTCTCAGTGCCTTCCTATCACATCATTTCCGGGTGCGTTCCATCTACCTAGGTAGATGAAGCACATATAGGTGTGTTTCCCTTTAAGAGTGCTGACATCATCAGGAGGCGCCGGACTGAACAGCTATTTAAATCACCAGCTTTCACTCACATGTGTTTGTTCAATGTGCCTTGATGCTTACCTTGTCTTGTGCCACCGCATAACCTGCCTTGAAGCTCGCATGCTTGCAAGCATACCTCGCTATCGGAACCTCGCTGCTGATCCTTGTATCCTGCTACCGGATCATCCGCTCTTACCGAACCTCTCCTCTGCTACTTGCTACTAGTGATAAGTACCCCACAGGGGAATCCTCAATAACCTTCATACTAAAGCTTACACTATCTAGCTCTGCATACTAAGGACTGTTAATACATCTGCACTATCTAGATTGCTAGCTCTTGAGCCTACTATCATCTGCTCTTGCACTGGGTTAGTCTCTCCTGTATGTCATCTACTATCCTATCATCTACTACCATACATGATTGCTAACCTATCTGCATCCCACCTGTTACTATCTCATTCTCAAGAACATTCCTCTCAAGTGTCTGTCACCTATCGTCTCTACTCAACCTGTCTCTTCAGCCTATCACCTCTATACTACTATATACATAGATCACTCCAGGAACATCTTATTGAGTGTGTATATTTGTATGCTGAATTGAGACTATCCACATATGATGAGTCTTGGGAGTTGGGATTGGTATCTCAGCGTTTCTCTACATGACTACTGAAGTGGAATATTTCTGCAGCTGCAAATCCACATTATACAGAAAACGCAGGAGCGTTACAGAAAGGCGTCGATCCAAGATCCACATGCACTTATGCTCTTTGGACTCTGTGAAAATCTCCTGAATTACTGCATCATTCATGTGAATTACGCTTTTAATCAATGTTGTAATAATAAATTGTTGTAATTTTTAACCTAGTAGTACGTATTTGATACGGTTATCTGTGTATACAATTTCTGCTTGTCACTTAAAAATCTCTAATGTTAGAGAAAGGACGGGCGTCCCTCCTACACTGCAAAAAAGAAGCTCATGTATTTTTTTAAGATTCAGGCGTTTTGCTCCAGGCGACAAAACCCCTTAGATGTGAACAGGGGCCATGGAAATGAATGGGATTTTGCTTGTCGGGCGTTTTGAGACTTCAGAGTTGAGCATTTTACAAGCTGAAAAATTCCCAGATGTGAAAAGGGCCTAACTCTCCTAGAAGCCAGCAGGGTTTTTTGAATTTAGGCGCATTTACAGGAGCTTGGGTGTTATTGGCGCAAAGGTTTTTTATCCTCTCTTTTGTGGGATTATGCAGGCAGTTGTTAGTTTCAACACAAGAAAAAAATTATTATTATAAAAAAGATTTACATTTTATTCAATTTCATATAAAACAGAACAAATCCCCTTTGATGTCCTTTTTTTTTTGCTCCACAATTAGAGCTTTCTTTTGGTGGTAAGAATGAAAATCTGAAAATACAAAAAACCCAAAAGATAGAAAATGATTTAAGCTACATGTTTAACCACTTGCTGACCAGCGATATATGGCAGCAGGTCGGCAGGTTCCTGCGAATCGCCTTAGCTGTACAACGGTTCACGGGAGCGATCCTGGGGGCGCGCAAGCCTACTCGCCAACTTGGAAGCTGATCCACGGGGCTGGAGGCCGCGAACGCTCCTTGTGACGAGAGAACAGCGGTCTGCTGTTGAGCAGCACCAAAATAAGCATAAATGGACAATTCCTCATACCCCTAAGGATTACAAATCATAGCAAATGAGTCAGATAAATATATCATAAAACTGCTAGAAGTCCTTAAGAGCGAGAGAGATTAGACAGTCCATCCACGATCAGAGAAACCATAACCAGAGATAACATGAGTCCCTTAGTGAGATAGATCACTCAGGCGATGGAATGGAGACAAAGGAAAGATCCTGCTTCCCAGGATAAAACCTAAATCCACCGTCGTGCTTCACATGGATAAACCCTTACCAGAAGGAGTGGACCCCCAAATTAATGAGTGGTCAGATGGGCTTGTACGTATATTAGATGGTCAATGCGTCATCCACACCCCCTGCTGGGCAATCTCACGCTCCTCCCTTATGTTCAGTGGAAATGGGATACCCCCCTTCAGGGTTGTGCCAGTCAATAGCAGTCAAACAAACCTCAAGGGAAGAAAGGAGTCCAATCGTGTAGTAAATAATGGATGTTTAATTCAATAAAAACAAAGTAACAACTCACATGTCAGCATATAAATTACAACATGTATCAAAGATGGCTGCGGCGTGTGCGTGCTTGCGTGCTCGGACGTTTCTGACGCGTTTCGTCATCTGAGACGTTTTCATCTGTGCTGGCAGCCTTATTTAATCAGGTTGATGGCGATAGGCTTAGTGGCTTATCGTAATATGAGTGTCTGTGTCTGCGCGGCTTTCTACCCTCCTTTTTTGCTGTTGTAAACACAGCTGAACATTGTTCTCTCTGGAATGATCACAGAGCACCTGGGGTCCTCCTACTTAGGATCACAGGTCTCTGTGATCATCCCCCTCACAGTTATAAAAAAACACCCCCCTAGACTCACACTTAACCCTTTGATCACCCCGGGGTTAACCCCTTCCCTCCCAGTGCCATTATTACAGTAACAGTGCATATTGTTAGCACTGATTGCTGTAGTAATGTCACTGGTCCCCCCAAAAGTGTCAAAAATGTCAGTTATGGGTTTGATCTGTCTGCGGCAATGTCGCAGTCCCGCTGAAAATCTTTCCCCTAGTTTGTAGACATAATAACTTTTGCGCAAACCAATCAAAATACGCCCATTGGGATTTTTTTTTACCAAAAATATAATACAAATTGGCCTAAAATGATAAAAAATTTTGATTTAAATTCTTTATTTTTTTGTGAATGTTATATAGCAGAAAGTAAAAAATATTCGGTTTTTTTTTTTCAAAATTGTTTTTGCTTAGCTCAAAAAAAGAAAAATCAAAGATCAAATACCACCAAAAGAAAGCTCTATTTGTGGGGAAAAAAGGACATCAATTTTATTTGGGTACAGCGTCACACGACCGCAAAATTGTCCATTAAATTAATGCAGTAGCAAATCGCAAACAATGGCCTTTAAGCCATTGGTCATTAAGGGGGTAAAACCTTCCGGTCCAGAAGTGTTTAAAGGAGCTTATTTAGCTGTACTTCTCCCATGGATCACAGGAGTGCAGTTTGTTCTGTGATCCTGTGACCTGTTTTCAGCTGAAGCCCACTGCCGGCTGATGTCATAGAGCCAGTCAAGGCTTGAGATCCATTTACATGCCTGGACCGACACCCGGCTAAGCCACTCCAGCCCCCTCCACAGTTCAGCACTCCAGTGAATGAGGGGGGGGGGGAGGCAGAACAGAGAGCCTCTGACTGACAGTCACCAGCTCTCTGCTCAGGGAACTCTGAGAACTGAACAATCGGCGGTGGTTGATCGCTCAGTTCTCAGCCTTAGAGCCGGTGGAGGACAGATGCAGTATAGGCGCGATGCTGCATCCACCTGGGTAAGTATGATTCTACAGTAAAAAAAAAATGCCCATACTCTTCTTTTAAAGCGTAACTCCACTTTTGTTGAGAAAAAATCATTCCCCTCTGGGTGATCTCTGTACATTACCGGGATTTTAACAAACATTGTTGCGGATTCCTACCTTTTGTTATTCTGAAGAAATCATTGTTTGTTCCTCTGTGCTGAGTGGGTCTAATGGGAGTGGTTTCATAATTATCAATCAGCTGTGCAGCTGCAGGGCTCTAATGAGGAAATCTGCTGCGCCTGCATACCTTTAGACGTGTTCCTATTGGGAGGATCTCACCAAAAATTAAATTTTTGTTGCAGGGGATGCCAGAAATCTGACTTGTATCTTAGTGCAGTTTGGGAAAATTGGTGAGCCAATTACCCAAGCAGGAAATTATGTTTCTGTGGGGTGTGGTCAGTATACATTCTGTGTACAGAACAGCTCCAGGCGGCCATATTGCATTGCATTTTCAGAAAATTACAACAGCTGCAGACTGAAAAGGAAAGGTCATTTTTAAAACCATTCAATTACAATATGATTTGTGTCACAATTGTATACACTAAATTGTTTTTTCTTTGTTTGCTGATTTTTTTTCCCAACAAAAGTGGAGTTACCCTTTAATAGAGTTGAGCGGACACCTGGATGTCCGTGTTCGGTGGGTCCGGCCGAACTTGAAAAAAAAGTCCGGGTCCGTGACCGGGCCTTTTTCCGAACTTGACCCGGACACCGAACCTCATTGAAGTCAATGGGGACCCGAACTTTCAGGCACTAAAATGGCTCTAAAAAAAACAATGGAAAGGGCTAGAGTGCTGCAAATGGCAGCAGAATGTAGTTAAGAACATGGCAAGTGCTTTGCAAACAAATGTGGATAGGGAAATAACTTAAAACAACAAAAAAAAAATGAAAAACAATTTTCTTCATCTGTGAAGGACGAGGCCCATATGGAGTAGGAGGGAGGTTGAGGTGGCGGTGGATGTGGCGGTGTAGGTGGAAGCGGCGGTGGAGGGGGACGAGGTAGCCAACACTGCTTTTTTTTAGTCATTTTAAATTAGGGTACACCCCAAAAGAGTGAGAAAGATCAAAAATATAACAAAAGCTGGGTAAGGCCTGTATCCATCTCTATTCTGCACAAGGTACGGAAAAGTCCCGTGGGATCCATGCCTGGTTCATTTTAATGAACGTGAGCTTGTCCACATTGTCTCTGGACAGGCGGCTGCGCTTGTCTGTGATAACGCCCCCAGCCGTGCTAAATACACGTTCAGATAATACACTGGCTGCAGGGCACGCCAGCACCTCCAAGGCGTAAAGGGCAATCTCAGGCCATGTGCCCAATTTGGGGACTCAGAAGTTGAAGGGGGCAGACCCGTCATTCACTACATGTAGGTGTGTGCACACATACTGCTCCACCATGTTGGTGAAATGCTGCCTCCTGCTAAGACGATCCATATGAGCTGCTGGTGCTGCTGTTTGTTGTGGCGTGCTGACAAAGCTTTTCCACATTTCGGCAATGCTAACCCTGCCTTCTGAGGTGCTGGCGGTGCCCTAGTTGCGTTGGCGACCTCTTCCTCCTCCTCCTCTGCCTTGGCCTTGTGCTTCCACTGTGGCCCCGCTGTCAGGTGGGAATGCCAGCAGCATCGCGTCTACCAGCGTGAGCTTGTACTCGCGCATCTTGCGATCACGCTCCAGTGAGTGAATTAAGGACGGTTGTCCTTGTAACAGGGATCCAGCAGCGTGGCCACCCAGTAATTAGCACAAGTTAGAATGGGGGCAACTCGGCGGTCGTTGTGGAGACACTGCAGCATGTAATCGCTCATGTGTGCCAGGCTGCCCAGAGGCAACGAAAGGCTGTCCTCTGTGGGAGGTGTATCGTCTGTGTCTTCTGTATCCCCCCAGCCACGCACCAGTGATGGCCATGAGCTGGCCTGGGTGCCACACTGCTGTGAACATGGTTCCATCTCCTCCTCCATCTCCTCCTCCTCCTCATCCTCCAGAACTGTGCCCCTGCTGGACAATTGTGTACCTGGCGTTTGTGGGTGCAGGAACCCACCCTCGGAGCCACTTGTGAATGACTGCCCTAAAAGCCATGGAAATGATCCCTCTTCCTCCTCCTCCTCCTGTGCCACATCCTCTTCCATCATCGCCCGATGCATTTTTTCAAGGAGGCATAGAAGTGGGATAGTTAAGCTGACAACGGCGTCATCGGCACTGGCCATGTTGGTGGAGTACTCAAAACAGCGCAACAAAGCACACAGGTCTCGCATGGAGGCCCAGTTATTGGTGGTGAAGTGGTGCTGTTCCGCAGAGCGACTCACGCGTGCGTGCTGCAGCTGAAACTCCACTATGGCCTGCTGCTGCTCGCACAGTCTTTCCAGCATGTGCAAGGTGGAGTTCCACCTTGTGGGCACATCACATATGAGGCGGTGAGCGGGAAGGCTGAAGTTACGCTGCAGCGCTGACAGGCGAGCAGCAAGGGTGAGAACGCCGAAAGTGCGCACAGACAGCCTGCACTTTCTGCAGCAGCTCTGACATATCGGGGTAATTTTGAAGGAACCTCTGCACCACCAAATTCAGCACATGCACCAGGCAAGGGATGTACGTCAAACCGGCTAGGCCCAGAGCTGTTTTGAGATTTTGCCCGTTATCGCACACCACCATGCCGGGCTTGAGGCTCGCTGGCACCAACAACTCATCGGTCTGCTGTTCCATGCTCCTCCACAACTCATGCGCGGTGTGGGATTTTTCCCCCAAACATGCAAGTTTTAAAACTGCCTGCTGTCGTTTACCCCTGGCTTTGCTGAATTTGGTGGTGAAGGTGTTACACTGACCGGATGAGGAGGCGGTAGAGGATGAGGAAGCGGAGTAGGAGGAGTTAGGAACAGGAGGCAAACTGAAGCGCCCTGCAATCCTCGGTGGTGGAAGGAGATGCGCCAAACAAATTGAAAGGGTGTATCTCACACGTACACATACAGACTATGCCGCATTTTTATTTTTTTCACCTGCATGGGTGTATATTGAATAGCGGAATAGAACAAAAGTATATAAAAGGGTGTATCTCACACGTACAGACTAGGTCTCAATTGAATTATTTTCACCCGCATGGGTGTATATTGAATAGCGGAATAGAACAATAGTATCTAAAAGGGTGCATCTCACACCTACAGACTATGCCGCAATTACATTTTTGTTACCCGCATGGGTGTATATTGAATAGCGGAATAGAAAAATAGTATCCAAAAGGGTGCATCTCACACGTATAGACTATGCCGCAATTTAATTTTTGTCACCTTCATGGGTGTATATTGAATAGCGGAATAGAACAAAAGTATATAAAAGGGTGTATCTCACACGTACAGACTAGGCCGCAATTTAATTATTTTCACCCGCATGGGTGTATATTGAATAGCGGAATAGAACAATAGTATCCAAAAGGGTGCATCTCACACATACAGACTATGCCGCAATTTAATTTTTGTCACCCGCATGGGTGTATATTGAATAGCGGAATAGAAAAATAGTATCCAAAAGGGTGCATCTCACACGTATAGACTATGCCGCAATTTCATTTTTGTCACCTGCATGGGTGTATATTGAATATCGGAATAGAACAAAAGTATATAAAAGGGTATATCTCACACGTACAGACTAGGCCGCAATTGAATTATTTTCACCCGCATGGGTGTATATTGAATAGAGGATTAGTTCATCCAGGAGGAAACTGCTTTGCAGGTTTTCTGGGAGTGCCCCTTTGCACAGAGCCTGTTTAGGGCCTTGGAACCTGAACTTAAGGACTTTGTACCACAGAATGCCATCACACACTTTGGTTTCAATAGATGTTTATTGATTTTAACAAGTAAACAGCCAAGTGAACAAAGTAAAGCAGTACATATGGGTCAAAGTACAACAGGCATGACTGAATGGTGAAGCAACTACACATAACATTATAGCATAGCATACGAATACAGGTGAGTGAACATTTCCTTGAAAAGAAAAAAAAAAAAAAGGGTCTGACATCGCCCCCCGGGCACCCCAAGGGGAACAAACTGTGCCCCGAGAGGATGACAGAAGACAGATCAATACAGGTTCACGGACCTTCAATGCGAACAATCTTATAACCAATGAATTAATCAGCATGCTCAGAACGCAGAGCCAGATGCATTAAGTCGACCCAAACGCTAAGGCAGCGCACTTGGGGGAGGTGTAGGCTGGAAAGGCAAAACAGTGGGAAGGAGAGATAAAAACGGGGAACAGGAATAAAGTTAAGGGACAGCAGAAAGAGGAACGGTAGAGGGTGACAAGAGCAGGACAGTGAAAGATCCAGCTAGATCCAGTCAATAAATTCACATCAATCTATCAATCTAAGACCGTACACTTGGAGTGAGATAGCCAAACTTCCCACCTCCTCCGGAACGAGGAAGCGGCAAGGTTGACAACCGCGAGCGTCCTCTCCATCATACAATGTTGGTTAAGTGCAAGGATGACTTCACTACAGGAAGGGGGCTCAGGAGATTTCCAGTGCGTGGCTATAGCAGTTTTTGCTGCAAGAAGCAGGTGTATAATAACCGCCCTGTGGCAAGGCTTAAAGTCATGAATATTGAGGTGCAGGAGGGCTAAAGCCGGAGATGGGGAGACTGTTTCCTGTGTTATATCTGAAATTAGTGTAAATAATTTGTTCCAGAAGGACCGTAGTGAAACACAAGACCACAATGTGTGGTACAGAGTACCTATTTCTCCGCACTGTCGCCAACATAGGGAGGGGTGGGACGGGTAAAACTTAGAAAGCTTGAATGGAGTGAGGAACCATGAGTGGAGCACCTTCTGGTACTGTTCCCAATGGGTAACACACTTCGTGGCCGCATAGGTGTAGGCAAATGCTTTCAGCCAAGTGGGCTCAGGGAATGATGACGACAGGGTACGTTCCCATTTGGTGACTGACGGAGGTTTAGAGAAAAGGTTATGGTTATTATGGATGGCGTAGAACAGCGTGATACCTTTGGTGTGAGTAGCTGTGTTCTGAAGGAAAAAATGTACTGAACTGGGGATTTCTACATAAGTGGGAAGTGGTTGTTTGTGGAGGAATGATTGGATCTGAAGGTAAGAGAAAATTGCTCCCATTGGAAGATCAAAACGGGTTTGTAAGCTATCAAACGGGCTCAGGCGAGAATCGTGGACCAGGTCACGAAGGAGTAGTACTCCCTTGCGCAGCCACTGTTGGATATCTAGGTGCGGGAGAAAGTGGCACAGTACTTTCAGTGGGACCTGTATTTTGTGCATGGGAATTATGGGTGGTTGTGAGCGACAAAATTCCCTCCACATAGAGAGGGAGGCTTGGACAATCGGGCTCTCAGAAGTCCCAGGCCAATCCCCCAGTATAGTGGCAATGAGAGCCAACTGTAGGTCGTGCCCAGGGACCTCAGAGAACTCAATGGAAGCCCACCTCTTGTGCGGAGACGGCGCCCACCAAAATTTAAGTTGGTCTAGAACACATGCCTTATAGTAGGCGGTCAGATTAGGGACTCCCATACCTCCATGTTTTCTATGTAAAACCATATTTTTAAGGGAGCACCTTGGAGGCCTGGCATTCCACACAAAACGCGTCAACTGTTTTTGGAGAGCAGAGAAGAAGGACACAGGCAAGGGTATGGCAATGGTGCGAAAAAGATAAAGTATCTTCGGGAGGATAAGCATTTTAAAGGAAGCTATCCGACCCATAGTGGACAATTCTCGCGTGCGCAACTGTTGCAGAAGAGAGGGCAGGGAATCCAAAAAGGGTTTAAAATTGTATGTATACAGTTGTGACGTATGGGGTGTAAGGTGAATGCCGAGAAAGGGGATAGAGTGCAAGGACCAGATAAAAGGAAACCACCCGGCTAGAGAACACTGTAGCGGGGGCGGTATGTTAAGGCTCAATATTTGCGATTTGTTGGCGTTGAGTTTATAGTAAGATACCCTACTGAACTCATTTAGGAGGGTGTACGATTCCGTCAGGGAGGCGGCAGGGTCCGTGAGCATAAGCATTACATCATCGGCAAAAAGGCTTATCTTGTGTTCCAGTCCGGCCACTGACAAACCTTTGATGCGGGGGTGAGAGCGGAACCGTTCTGCCAGGGGCTCCATGAGAAGGGCAAATATGATGGGGGACAAGGGGCATCCCTGCCTAGTGCCGTTTGTGATCTGGATAGGCTTCGATTTCATCCCTGATGTGAGGACAGTCGCGGATGGGTTGGAGTACAGAGACAGGACGGCTGACTGTATCCATCCTCCAATCCCGAAAGCATCGAGGACTGCCCGTAGATAGCCCCAGTGGACCCGATCGAACGCCTTCTCCGCATCCAAAGAGAGAAGCAGAGAAGGCGTCCGAGCGGCCCCAACTCTGGAGAGCAAGCCGATAAGCCGTCTCGTCCCATCCGGAGCCTGGCGGCCCGGGACAAATCCTACCTGATCCGGGTGAACCAGAACAGGCAAAACTCTTTGGATCCTAAGGGCCAGCAGTTTAGCAAATACTTTAACATCGGTATTCAGAAGTGAGATCGGCCTATAGTGTGCCGTAACCGCTGGGTCTTTGCCAGGCTTAGGAAGAGTCACTATCACAGCCCTCAACATATCCGGAGGGAACATAGATGAGGAGGAAGCAAGTTCAAAAACAGGTTGCAAGTGTGGAGTAATATTATCAACCAAAGCCTTATAATACTCATTGGGGAGTCCATCTTCCCCCGGAGATTTATGGTTGGGGAGCCTGCGAATGACTGAGCTTATTTCGAGGGAAGTAAAGGGTTGAGAAATAGACTGGAGTTGTTCGGTCGTGAGAGCGGGGAGCTTGACCTTGTTAAGGAACTTCGCAATCAGTTCAGGACAGGGCTGGGGAGTGGCAGGGTCCGATTGCAGGTCATAAAGCGATTGATAATAATCCGCAAATGCGTCCGCAATATCTTTTGGATTAGACAGAGAGACTTTAGTGTTAGGATGCATTACGGAAGCAATTTTACGTTTAGCTTGTAGCGTTTTGACCCGCCTGGCTAGCCACGCCCCGGCCCTGTCCCGGAGACCATAGAATTTGGCCTTGGTGTATTTCAGGTGATTCTCATATTTATAGAGAAGTAGGGATCTTAATTTTTGCCTATCAGTTAACAATTCCTGGGTAAGAGCAGGGCTCAGGTGCAACTTATTGGTCGCCTCTTTGGTTTCTATAGTAGCCAGAAGTTCTTCAACTTGCTTCCTCCTGCGGTTTTTGAGACCTGAAGCGAGTTGGAGTAAAATACCCCTCATATATACCTTATACGTGAGCCACAGAGTAAATCGTGAAACATCCGCCTTATCATTGAATTCAAAAAAATCATTGTGAGCCTGCACTATCTTTTGGTATGAAATCTTGTCCTCCAACAAGGAGGTATTCATCCACAAAATAGGGGGGGGAGATTTGCCAAGCTTATCATCAAATTCCAATGTGATCGGGGCATGGTCGGACCAAGATATCGTACCAATGTCAGCGCGCAATACATTTTGCAGAGATCTTTTATCAGTCAGAAAATAGTCTATACGAGAGTAGGATGAGTGAGCAGCTGACAAAAAGGTGAAGTCTCTCTCGTTCCCATGGAAGCACCTCCATACATCGTATAGATCATGTTTCTGCAGCAGGGAGGAGAGAGAGCAGGATGGCCTCCTAGCTTGGGCAGTAGAGTCCATAGACGGTTGTACAACAGTATTAAAGTCCCCTCCAATAAGAAGCGTGCCCTGCACATTACCTTCCAATAGATTAAAGAGATGGGTGAGAAATTTCCTCTGCCTGGTATTGGGGGCATATAGATTCACCAGGGTGAAAAGGGAACTGTTGATTTCACACACAAGAACAATGTACCTCCCCATCGGATCCTCAATGGTGCGTTTGTGTAGGAAGGAAGCCGAGGCGTTTATGGCTATAAAAAACCCGCATGCCTTTTTGGGAGCATTAGCCATATACAGGTGAGAAAAGTTAGGGAAGGAGAACTTCGGACACTTTTCCTTGGCGAAGTGGGATTCCTGCACGAACAAAACATCTGCGCGAAGGGACTTTGCTTCCCTCATCAAGGAGGCCCTTTTAGCTGGGCAGTTCAGGCCCTTAGCATTCAATGACACGAACTTCAGTGGCATAGCAGCAGAGGAGGGATGCGTAGCTTAGTGGCAATGAAATGCAATAAAAGATGACTTAAAACTACTACTTGCCGAGATAAGGACCTGCACCGAGGTTGGGTATACGCCACAAAGTCCAAGTGACCTGGGGAGCAGTCATCACAACATCTCGGAGCAACAGTGCACTTTGGCAGCCAAACAGGAGGACGATAGTGAACACAATGAGCCACAGTGGATCCTGGACCAGGAGGAAGAAAGCCAGAAGAGGGGAAAGCAGGAGAAAAAAAAAATCAAACCAAAAAGGTACACAGGTGCACATAAAAAAAAGCCTGAGCATGCAGGCACAATGGGCGGCCGAAGCCGCTACAGCACATCGGGGGAGATAACAGATAAGCATCACCGAGAGACAAAACGTCAACTAACGTGAGAGGTCCCCCGTCCCATCCATCCTATAGTGGCATAAGGAAGCGGAGAAGCAGAACAAATCAAGTATCCATCCCAGACCCAGCTTGATGCATGCGCTCAGGGGTGGACCTCCCAGGCGGCTCAGAGTCAGCTGGCAGCAGGTTCCATTGTTTGAACAGTTGGATGCCCTTATCCACGCTGTGAATAGGAAACATTTTACCATTCCACGTAACAAGCAATTTAGTGGGGAAGCCCCATTTGTAGATAACGCTGTTGTTACGGAGAATTTTCGTAAGCGGGGACAATTTCTTCCTGTTGAGAGCCGTTTGTTGGGATATATCAGTGTAGAGGGATATACCCATAAATTCATCAGGCACAACCGGGTCGTGTTTGGCTGTCGCCATAACCCTCTCTTTAACATGATAGTAGTGGATACGGGCCAGAGTGTCTCTAGGTGCGGTGTCTGGCAGGAAGCTAGGCTTAGGGATACGGTGGGCCCTATCCACACGCAACTCAATATCACTGAGAGAGGGGATAAGTGACTTCATAAGGCGCTGGACAAAGTTGGTCAAATCTTTATGCGGCACAGATTCAGGGATGCCTCTGAATTTAATGTTATTGCGCCTAGAGCGGTCCTCTAAGTCCGCAAGTTTGTACTGGAGGCGCTGCATCTCACTTTCCTGGTCAGCATAGGCATCAACGAGGTCATTGTGAGCAGTGTACAAATCTGCCATTTTAGACTCTAGATGCTGTATCCTGTCATCATGTATTTGTACAGTGTCATTTAGTGGAGAGAACATGGTGGCAAGTTCATTAAACAGGGTGCTTTTCATAGAGAGGAGCATCCGTTTCATGGTGGCCTCTGAGATTGCCTGATCTGAGGCAGGGAATGCCTCTATAGTTATGCCTGGGTTAGACAGAAGTAGTTCCTGACAGGCCGCAGCACGAGCTCCAGGGGGGTCTTCTCCCTCATGCCTGCGGTACTTAGTTTTTGTGGGGCTACTGGTGGTAGGAGACAGGGGTGGAGAAGGCACATCCAGGGCGCTCTGGGGGGATCCAGAGGCTTGAGGGGACCGGGCTGAAGCAGGGATGGTACCTGCATCTGAGCGCGGGAGACCAGGTCCGGAGCCGGCGCCATCTTGCCGGCTTCTGTGAGGAGCCGCCGGGTAGAAGTCCGTCAGCCGCTGCGGCGGCTTGATAGCCTTGCGCCGCTTGGACATGCTCGGGGCCGGTCTGCGGGAGGCTCGGGAGGCTGTGGAGAAGTTGCCGGCACGGAATTCCGCTTTGATCCGCCGCTGTGAGCCGCTGTGAGGAGAGATGGCAGGGAGCTCTCACGCTATGCGGCCATATTCAGCGCCGGCCGGACACGCCCCCCCGCCATCACACACTTTGGTGTGCTAAATGGATTATTTGGTGGAACTTTTTCCCAAGAGGACATTGACAACGCCTGGCAGGTTCTGTGTTCCTTTAAGGACGCTTTATGGTGCGCCAAAAAGTGCCTTATCTACCAGCGAGAGAGGATGTCCATTGAGGACTGTCGCAGACTGGTCCATAGTCTGCTCAGAGACTATAACCTAATGGATCTCATGGAGGAAGAGGAGGTCTAGCGATTTCCCCTTCCCCAACTCTCCCTTGTGTGTTTTTGTCCTTTCAATAAAGCTTCAGGCTTGCACTTCTTCACCTCCCTTTCCCTCACTCTTTATTGTTTGTGTGTTTCACATTTGTCTTTTTGTAATGTGGCGGTATACTTTATTTGCACACATAATCTAAATTGGTAGGGTGTAGGTCCTTGGGACTGTCCCTGGACGTCTTGGGGGGGGGGTATGGATATGTCCTTTTGGCTTGGTTCACCCACCTAGCACTTTGCCAGTGTAAGTACACCAGTCCCTGTCAGCAGCCTTGCGCCCCGGGGGATCAGGGTCAGGGTCCTTCCTCTTTCGGGAGGAGGATCATGTGTACACCCTGTGTACTTTTTTATGCACCCGCCGGGTGATAGTCTGAGTGTGTTCACACACCACGGGTTTATAAAAAAAAAAAAACGGCTGGTGGTCCTGGTTTTTGTGGCGTGCCGACAAACCTTTTCCACATTTCATACATGCTAACCCTGCTCTCTGAGGTGCCGGCGGTGCCCTGGGTGCATTGGCGACCTACTCCTCCTCCTCCTCTGCCTTTGCCTTGTGCTTTCAATGTGCCCCTGCTGTCATGTGGGAATGCCACCAGCATCGCTTCTCGACCTTTTGGCTAAGATCAAGTGTAGTATTGGTTGTTATAAGTTATACAGTGGGGGCGCTGTGATGTCATTCTGCCTGACCAAGATTGGGTGGCGGCTATGGAAACCTCCTGCAGTGATGGGGGCTTGGAAGGTTTGATGTGTGGCCCTCAGGTTCCTTCCTCCTGGGGGGGGGTGGGGGGTCTCTCTTCGGGAGAGCACCCCTGACCTAGTATTCGAGGTGGCTTCGGCTACCATGAAGAACGGGATTCTGCCAGGCCTTCTGGCTAGGCAGATCATGGAAACCCTATGTCCCCGTCATGAGACTTGCCAACCAGTAATCAGCACAAGTTAGAATGTGGGCAACTTGGCGGTCGTTGCGCAGACATTGCAGCATGTAATCGCTCATGTGTGCCAGGCTGCCCAGAGGCAACAAAAGGCTGCCCTCTGTGGAAGGTGTATCGTTTGTGTCCTCTGTATACCCCCAGCCACGCACCAGTGATGGCCACGAGCTGGCCTGGGTGCCACCCTGCTGTGAACATGGTTCATCCTCCTCCTCATCCTTATTCATCATCCAACAATTTTTCAAAAAGGTATACAAGTGGGATAGTAACACTGAGAACGGCGCCATAGGCACTGTCCATGTTGGTGGAGTACTCGAAACAGCGCAACAAGGCACATAAGTCTTGCATGGAAGCCCAGTTATTGGTGAAGTGGTGCTGTTCTGCAGAGCGACTCACACGTGTGTGCTGCAGCTGAACCTCCGCTATGGCCTGCTGCTGCTCGCACAGTCTTGCCAGCATGTGCAGGGTGGAGTTCCACCTTGTGGGCACATCACATATGAGGTGGTGAGCGAGAAAGCCGAAGTTACGCTGCAGCGCTGACAGGCGAGCAGAAGCAGAGTGAGAATGCCGAAAGTGCTCACAGACGGCCCGCACTTTCTGCAGAAGCTCTGACATATCGGGGTAATTTTTAAGGAACCTCTGCACCACCAAATTCAGCACATGCGCCAGGCAAGGGATGTGCGTCAAACCAGCTAGGGCCAGAGCTGCTATGAGATTTCGGCCATTATTGCACACCACCAGGCCGGGCTTGAGGCTCGCTGGCACCAACAACTCATCGGTCTGCTGTTCCATGCTCCTCCATAACTCCTGCGCGGTGTGGGATTTTTCACACAAACAGGCAAGTTTTAAAACTGCCTGCTGTCGTTTACCCCTGGCTGTGCTGAAGTTTGTGAAGGCTGACCGGATGAGGAGGCGGTAGAGGATGAGGAGTAGGAGGAGTTAGGAACAGGAGGCAAACTGAAGCACCCTGCAATCCTCGGCGGTGGAAGGAGATGCGCCAAACAAATTTAAAAGGTGTATCTCACACGTACCGATACAGCTTATGACGCAATTTAATTTTTTTTACCCCCAAAAGGATGTATATTGAATAGCGGAATAGAAAAAAGTATATAAAACGGTGTATCTCACATGTACAAACACAGACTAGGCCCCGATTACAATTTTTTGTACCCTAAAGGGAGGATGAGGATGAGGAAGAGGAGTAGGAGGAGTTCGGAACAGGAGGCAAACTGAAGCGCCCTGCAATCCTAGGCGGTGGAAGGAGATGCGCCAAACAAATTTAAAAGGTGTATCTCACACGTACCAAAACAGACTATGCCGCAATTTAATTTTTTTTACCCCCAAAAGGGTGTATATTGAATAGCGGAATAGAAAAAAGTATATAAAACGGTGTATCTCACACATACAAACACAGACTAGGCCCCGATTACAATTTTTTGAACCCTAAAGGGAGGATGAGGAAGAGGAGTAGGAGGAGTTCGGAACAGGAGGCAAACTGAAGTGCCCTGCAATCCTCGGCGGTGGAAGGAGATGCGCCAAACAAATGTAAAAGGTGTATCTCACACGTACTGATACAGACTATGCCGCAATTTAATTTTTTTTTACCCCAAAAGGGTGTATATTGAATAGCGGAATAGAAAAAAGTATATAAAACGGTTATCTCACACGTACAAACACAGACTAGGCCCCGATTACAATTTTTTGTACCCTAAAGGGAGGAAGAGGATGAGAAAGAGGAGTAGGAGGAGTTCGGAACAGGAGGCAAACTGAAGCGCCTTGCAATCCTCGGCGGTGGAAGGAGATGCGCCAAACAAATTTAAAAGGTGTATCTCACACGTACCGATACAGACTATGCCGCAATTCTATTTTGTTTACCCCCAAAAGGGTGTATATTGAATAGCGGAATAGAAAAAAGTATATAAAATTGGTGATTTTTCAATAGCACATGTGAACACAGCAGTGTCTTATGTTTTATGTCACAGTCAGTAGCAGGCTATGAAGGGAAAAAAAAAAAAAATTCCCCTTTAAATTTGTAATTTTTAAATAGCAGATTAGAACAGCACTGTGTAGTAAAATATAGCTGAACGCTGCACACAACAGACTGATAAAAATATTTTTTTTCTCCCTCCTCCTCCTCCTCCTCAGTGGGCTCAAGTGAGGGCAAAAAGATCGTTCACTGCACCACCCCCCACACAGCAAAATCGATGTAGATCGCTAACGGACGATTGTTCTGTCCTGTGTCTCCTAATCTCTCCCTGCCTACTCTCTCCAGCCTGTCCCTAAAATGATTTTCTATCTTACCCTGCCTACACTCCGACCTGTCCCTATATTCTTTTCAGCCACAATGTTTTTTTTTTCCTGTCTATCTCCCTAATCAGCAGCAGACAGCACCGTTGTGTGTGCTCTCTCCCTACACTAGAACAGACTGACACGCACCGTGCTGTGTCTCTAGCTTATAAAGACCTGGGTCACATGCTTCAGCTGGCCAATCACAGCCATGCCATTAGAAGGCATGGCTGTGATGGCTTCTATGGCACACCAGTTAAACGCTTGTTGATTGGCTGTTGAAACCGCGCCATTAAAACCGCACCATTACATACAAAACAGGAAATAAAATTACCGAACACGGATTTTAAACCCGAATATACAGTAAAGTTTTCGGGTCCGTGTCCGGGTAACAAAAATCCAATTATCCGGTACGGACCCAAATAATACAGTCCATGTTCGCTCAACCCTACCCTTTAACCTCTTGCTGATCGCCTACCATAGTATTACTGTGGAAGGACGGCTTGGCTGCACAAAATCATGTAGTACTACGTGATTGCGTGCAGGAGGTCTCGTCGGCGAGCGCGCTGCTGGAGCTGCCCTCCTGCGATCGTCAGATAAACTGACAGAAGTCCCGCCTGCTTATGTAAACAAAGCAGGCGAGTCTTCTGTCACACAGGCAGGGAGAGATCAGGAGTTTCAGCTAAGCTACAACCCCGATCTCTCTGTGCCTGTCCCAGAACCACCCCCCCCCCCCCACACAGTTAGTAAGCATATTTAGTCACACATTAACCCCTTTGATCACCCCCAGTGTTAACCCCTTCCCTGCCAGTGTCATTTATACTGTAACAGTGCATAATATTTAGCACTGATTACTGTATTGATGTCACTGGTTCCCAAAAAGTGTCAAAAATGTCAGCCCGATTTGTCTGCCGCAATGTCACAGTCCCACTAAAAAACACTGATCGCCGCCATTACTAATAAAAACAGAAAAATAAATAAAAATTCCAAAAATCTATCCCGTAGTTTATAAACGCTATAACTTTTGCGCAAACCAATTAAAATACACTTTTTTGGGATTTATTTTTGCCAAAAATATGTAGCAGAATACAAACTGGCCTAAACTGACAAAAAAAATGTGATTTCTTTAATTTTTTTATTGGGAATGTTTTATAGCAGAAAGTAAAAAAGATGGCGTTTTTTTTCAGAATCTTTGTTTGGTTTTAGCGCAAAATCTAAAAACCACAGAGGTGATCAAATACCACCAAAAGAAAGCTCTATTTGTGGGAAGAAAAAGACATCAATTTTATTTGGGTACAACATTGCACGACCGCACAATTTTTCGTTAAAGTAAAGCAGTGCCGAATTGCAAAAAATGGCCTGGTCATTAAGGGGGTAAAACCTTCCGGAGCTGAAGTGGTTAAGTCTTATATACACAGGTGTCCAAGTAAATCATGAGTATGCTTGCTTTTGGGTGCATTGCAAAAAAAATAAAAAATGCATTTAATTTATGAAGCGTTTCTTTTGCATTCAGCATTCCTGTGTGATGTATTTGTAATGCTTTTGCATTTTCTGTGCTGTTTGATCTGTGATTGTTGCTTATAAATAAAGTTTGTTTTTTTCACAAGGTCATTGTGCTAGAAGCTTATCAAACACATTGTCAAACCTTAGTAAACACGTGCTTTGCTCTTGCGCTTACAATGCAATGCACTCCTTTTGACAGCACAAAAAAAAAAAAAAGTGCGGATGGAATACGATTAAACAGAAAGCAGAGCTAAGAGCGCCAGCACTCCTATTCATCCTTTCTGAAGCATCAAGTACAACAGCAAGTTAAATGTGTACATGTACCATAGATTCAAGGTCTTGATCGTAGAATAGGAAAGAGTCCAGAAAAAACATGCCTTTGATATTCTGATCCCACAAGCCCCCTGGACTCCATAGGACCTTTACCGAGCTGACCTTTAACCCTTAGCAACTGAGCAACCCGAACTGAGTCCTGCATACAGTAATGGTATTTCTTTCTGGTTGGCAATCACAAAACTTTTTTCATCCACCTAGGGGGATTTAGTAATATAAAAGAGGAAATAATTTATTAAAGGATTCCCTCCCTCTGAGACTGAGAGCTACACAAATAACTAAGCTAATTCTGCTGAATCCAGATTCCAAAGATATCAATTGATTGACTTTGTGGTTGGATTGTCCTCTGCTCCTTTAGACAGGTACTCTAGTTCACACACTTTTTCCATAGATATATTATAGTATAGTGCACTGATGGCTAACCTTGGCACCCCAGATGTTTTAGAACTACATTTCCCATGATGCTCTTCTCCGTGACTTTGACAAAGCACTATTATCGCGCGAAACATGTCGCCACGGCAACTTGTATGCGTTCCAGGCTGGTTTTGACTTCCGCTGACGTCACTTCCGGTCAGCGGCTTCCGGTCCGAGCGATGCCGCTCTGCTGCGCCAGGCTCTGCATTCGGCAAGAGGTGGTCACCAGCTGGTCCGGTACCATCTAGGACTCTAGGCTTTGCTACCCAGTAGCCCCTCAGATGCAGGACCAGGTGTAGGTTCCAAAACTATAAAATCATCGACCGAGCCCATTTTTGACACATATTGTTCACAAGTTAAAATCAGTATTTTTTGTTAGAAAATTACTTAGAACCCCTAAACAGTATATATGTTTTTTATCAAAGACTCTAGAGAATAAAATGGCGGTCATTGCAATATTTTTTGTCACGCGGTATTTGCACAGCGGTCTTTCAAACTTTTTTGGGGGAAAAATTACATTTCACTGCATTTAAAAATAACTAAACAGTAAAGTTAGCCCATTTTTTTGTATATTGCAAAAGATGATGTCATGCCGAGTAAATAGATACCCAACATGTTACGGTTTAAAATTGCGCACACCTGCGGAATGGCGACAAACTACGGTCAATAGAAATCTCAATAGGCGACGATTAAAAAATGTTTAACGGTTACCAGTTTAAAGTTAGAGAGTAGCTCTTTTTTTTTAATTATTGCTCTGGCAATCATTGTGATACCTCACAGGTGTGGGTTTGAACAGCGATTTAATTTATGGGCGCGACTTTCGTATATGTTTTCGATGGGGGGCGGCTAAAATATGTTTTTTTTTCCTATTTATTTTATTTATTTTTTTAATTTTAGCACAGGTTTTGAAAAAAAAAAAAAAATCTGATCACTTTTATTGCTGTCACTCACAAGCAGTGTAAACATCCCTTGTAACAGCAATAGGCAGTGAAAGGTACTCTTTATGGAGGGATCGGGGATCTAAAGGACCCCAAACCCCTCCACTACACTTCAAAATGCTGAAAACTGAATTTTTGAATACAGTCACTTTTTAAATTCGGCGCCTTTAGCTGCCGAGTAACCTGGACGTGACTTCATGGATCCCACCTCTGGGTTACGTCACAATCCGGCTTTGATCGGGACTCCAACCAGCCGGCGGATGGGGAGACCCGGGCAGAGCCGCAGGAGGCGGCGGGAGGGGGGGGTTGTCCCCTTCCGCTCGCTGGGGTAATGATTGAGCAGCTCCCAAGCCGAATCGGTCATTTCCGCCAGAAAGCCGACCGCTGACTCTAAAAAATGGTACCAGGGTGATGCCTCTAGCTACAAGCATCACCCCGGTACAACCACTTAAATGCAGCCGATGTAGACTTATGTCGGATAGCGTTAAGTGGTTAATACTGTTGTATGCATTGTCCTGTTTATATTGTAGACTTTGATATATATGTTAATTAATAAAAATCTTCTTTTTTTTTATAATTATATGTCTTATTCGTGCCTATAAAGTCTATTTTGTCCTAGATCCTATTTTCAATACACTGCAGTGTGCATGAGCATCATGGGAAATGTAGTTCCAAAACATCTGGGGTGCCAAGGTTCCCCATCAGTGGTATAGTGTCAAGCAAAGTGGGAAAGGGTTATAAACCTTGTCAGGTTTTTATTGTTGTAGAATAATGAACTGACACCAGCAGTGCTGGGACAAGGTCGTCCAGCGCCCAGGGCAAAGATGTCAAAATGCCCAGCCTTGTAACAGAAGGAAAATGCCCCTGTCTCTACAGTAAATCATAGCGCCCATAGCTGCCACCCCTCCCATCCATCCCTTGCCCCAGCTCTGGGCCCCAGCACACACACTATATGCTTTTATTGGTGCTAAGTTACATACAGTGAGGAAAATAATTATTTGATCCCCTGCAGATTTTGTACATTTGCCCACTTACAAAGAAATGAAGGGTCTATCATTTTTATCATAGGTGTATTGTAAATGATAGAGACAGAATATCAACCGCAAAGCCAGACAAAACACAGGATACAAATGTTATAAATTAAGTTGCAGTTCAATGAATAAAATAAGTACAGTAAAACCTTGGTTTGAGAGTAACTTGGTTTAAGAGCGCTTTGCAAGACAAGCAAAATTTTCAAATAAATTTTGACTTGATATACAAGCAATGTCTTGATATACAAGTAGCCTCAAGTCACAGCTGAGTATAAAAGAGAAGAGAGGCGCCTCGAAGTGTAGCAATATGTTTACATTTAATGAAGGTACAACATTTAGCAACTCACATGGTTGATGATTGGAACAGGCACATCTAAGGATGCAGGCATCCAAGCTAAAGCTGTCCACATAGGACCATCCTCCGCACTGTCATCTACGTCATCCTTTCCATGCAGCCCCTCGCTTTCAGATCGCTTTACTGCAGGGTGGTCTTCCCGGTCAGGATCACAGACTAGCAGCCGGCTGTGCAGAAGATAGTCTATGTGGACAGCTTTACCCTGGATGCCTGCATACTTAGATGTGCCTGTTTTATTCATCAACCATGTGAGTTGCTAAATGTTGTACCTTCATTAAATGGAACCATATTGCTACCCTGTAGCTCCTGCTGGATTTTGCTTCCAATCCCCTTGTGGAAGTGGCTATTTGTGGATGGACATTTTATGGTTACACAACCTATCGCAATGCTACAATCTTTTTATATGGACTATAAATTGAAGGATTTATGAATAAATGGTTGTGGAACGAATCATCTGAGTTTCCATTATTTCTTATGGGGAAATTCGCTTTGATAAAGATAAGAGTGCTTTGGATTACAAGCATGCTTCCGGAACGAATTATGCTCGCAATCCAAGGTTTTACTGTATTTGATCTCCAAGCCAAACATGACTTAGTACTTGGTGGAGAAACCCTTGTTGGCAAGCGCAGAGGTAAGACATTTCTTTTAGCTGGTGACCAGGTTTGCACACATCTCAGGGGGGATTTTGGTCCCCTCTTCTTTACAGATCCATACCTATTATTCTTTCATGATGTAAACAAAAATAATTTACGAATAGAATCCATGACGGGTAAGAACAATAGCCTGACATTCCAAAAAGCTGCATCAGAGGCAAGCACATGTCAAACAATTCCAATGCCTATATATAATTAAAACGGGCACCAGACATACAACCACACATGCGTGGTACACAATGACGTCAAAAAGCACACGCACAGTGATGCGACAACGCACACAACATCATGTGTTGTGGCCATTTTAGGACATAGACACTGGGGATGCATCCTTTATTAAAAACAGCCATATCACATACACCAAATATAAAACTAGTGGAAGAGGGGGGGGGGGGAGTGCGGAACTTTAAATGAGGCGCACGGTGGAATTTGCCGCGCATCTCCATCCCTGTTTCAATTAGAAATAAAGAAAGGTTGGGACTTTGTGTGAGAGACATGACTTGACAAGGCTGGCAGGGCAAAAATACCACATTTATTGATACATGCAAAAAATGTGTAAACATGATATATAAGAATACAAACATGATATGTAAATTATGTAAAAACTGAGATGATAAAAAAGCTGATAAATAATCCCCAAACCAGGTTCAAAGAAACCAGCATGGCAAATTAACATGAGTGAAAAGGTAAATTAATAAAATCATAACATCCATAAACTCTACGCTTTTCCTGGACTAGATTCGCCACTTTTTCAAGAGTAGGTGTATGATCCATGTCTATAAAAAATATATGCGTATAAGAAAATTGCATTAATGATGGTTAATGGAAACTGGGAGGGGGAGGGGGAGGGAGAGGGAGAAAAGTCCCAACATTCCCCAAACTTACATAGTAACTCTGGCAGTGACTGGTACTGGAGATGGAGGCATGGACCCAGGTCCATGGACAGGGCGAAAAGGCCACACAAGGCCGCACAAGGCCCATGGACAGGGCGAAAAACGCCACACACAGGAAAGAGTATGGGTTGAGGTAGTTGAAGTCGTGCTGGTAACAACATGAAAAAATATCTATATAGAATGAGTAAAAATTAGTAGTGAATGAATATGTACTATATAGAAAAACATTGTGCTACTTGCATAGTATAGATGGAAAGTAGAAAATTTAAGTGATAAAATTAAAATAACTGAGAGGTAAGTAAGGTGAAGTATAGGTGAGAGTGTAAAAAGTTAACACCAGGACGAGGTGTGGGGAAACCGATGTGAAATAATGACGAACCAAATTAGATACAAATATAAAACTAGGGGTCACAAGAGACAGTGCTGAACAATATATTGCAAACACCAGTGCCATGCTACCATATATACATATTTTTAAAGACAACAGCATTCAAAATTGTGTAATATTTATATTATATGGCAATGCCATAGCAATAATACCAATAATAATAAAGATAGCAATAGTGGTCCATCACGGGTGCCATACCCAAACATACCACAGTGAAATTAAAAGAAAAAAAACAAAGACAGTTAAAAAGAGAATCTCCAAAAATATCTCTCATTGAGTTAATGATTATATTGATCCTTTAACACGTCCTAACCATTATCACCCTTGTAAACAATTACACATATCATCTTTGATACTCATTACAATTTTAACTTTAAACAGAGTTATTTGACCTCAAAGAACGTATACAAGGTGTGGCCTTGGAGGATGCTAAATTAACAAATCAAGATTGCAAAAATGGAGCAAAGTTTAGACTGTCATTGAGACCAGGTGGTCTGGTCGCTTCTAACTCCCAGATCCACCTGGTCTCATGTTGTAAAAGGACTTGGTCAAAGTTCCCTCCTCTAGTGTTCTGGGGTACTACTTCAACCACCCAACAATTCAAACAAGATGAGTCCCTATTGTGTTTAAGACAAACATGTCGAGCAAGGGGAACCTTTAACACATAGGTAGAAATGTCCTGAAAACGTGTCCGAACTGAATGGAAGGTCATGCTGACGTAGAAGGACCCACAGAGGCATGTAATGATATAGAGCTCCCAGTGGTGTCACAAGTAACCCTCTGGTTGCATCTGAGGTTCCTTCCCATGGGTAAGACCAACCTATCTCCTTGAACTACATAAGGGTAAAAATCACACTTGCCACATCTTCTCATTCCAACTTCCTTCTGACGAATAAAAGGCTTCTACTGTATGTGATGTTGCTATGTACAAGCAAGTCTTCCAAGAAGCATTCTCTGCATGTACAACTTAAGGTTTAATTAATTTACCCACTAAGGGGTCATCCAGCAACAGGTACCAACTTAGCACATGCAGTACTCCTCAATTTAACAATGGCCTTTTATATCTGAATTATTTGTCCCTCTTTTTGGTAATATAATCAAATTCAAAACAAGGTGTGCATGCCCACACACTAATAATCAGTCACTTGCGTACATCTATAAGCTCCACAGCTCATCTCTATGGCTATCGATTACATCATATCAGTGAGAGTATTGTTAATTGGTCACTTGTGTACATCTATAAGCACAACAGCTCATTTCAAATGTGTATAGAATTTTTACCAGCAGGTCCTGTTCATGCACCCAGCAAGAGTAACTGCAAGGGCTTGGATATGGTGTTCAGGCACCACCAACAACAAAGGCCCATTTTTTGGCACCTGTATAGCACATGCAATTTAAAATTTGTATGTAATTCTTATCAGCCGGTCCCATTCCTGTGCCCAGCAAGAGTAACTGTGAGGGGTTGATTATGGTGTTCAGGCACCACCAACACCAAAGGCCCAATTTTTGGCACCTGTATGTCAAGTACACGCGATTTCAAATTTGTATGGATTTTTTAGCAGCAGGGCCGTTCCTGCGCCCAGCAAGAGTAACTGCGAGGGGTTACGGTGTTCGGGCACCACCAACAACCAAGGCCCAATTTTTCTGCACCTGTATGACAAGTACATGTGATTTGAAAGTTGTATGTATATTTGTATATGATATTTGTTGCGTTAGAAATGTCAGTATAGCTGCAGCAGGCTACATACATCGTAGAGATGCACTACTTTACAGGCACATTCAGGGGACCCCCCAGGCACGATATTTGAAGGATTTTTTCATTTTTATAGTTTCACTTTAAGCCTCATTAAAATCAGAAAATCACTGCTCCTTTAAAAACGTTTTTTCATTGCTACATGTTCCCCATGTCAGGACCCGGACCCCCATACATTTTTTTGGGGCAATAACTTGCATTTAACCGCTTGCCGACTGCTCACAGTATATTTACTGCGGCAGTCAGCCCCTCACAGGCAGAGTGACGTAGGTCTACGTCGCTCGCCTGTGAGGCTCTGGGGAGCGAGCGCGCGCCCGCGGAGGCGCGCTCCCGCTCCTGCGCGGTCACGGACCCCCCGCGTGTGTGACCAGCGGACCCGATGTCCGCCGGTCACTCGACGATCGGCGGGGGAGAGGGAGAATGTCAGGCAGCTTGTGTAAACAAGCCACCTGTCATTCTCCTCGCTGTAAAAACACTCATCACATGGATCTACTATGTAGATCCGTTGATCAGTGTCCTTACAGCTCAAGCCACAGCCAATCACAGTAGAAAGCACGCCCCTAGGGACACACACAGCCCCTCCCTCCCAAATAAAGTTAACCCCTTCACTACCAGTGTATTTTTACAGTAACAGTGCATATATATAGCACTGATTACTGTAGAAATGTCACTGGTAACCCCAAAAGTGTCAAAAATGTCAGTCAAGGGTCCGATCTGTCCGCCCCAATGTCGCAGTACCGCAAAAAAAAATCGCAGATCGCCGCCATTACACGTTAAAAAAAAAACCACCAAAAATGACAGAAATCTTTCCCTTTGTTAGTAAACGCGATAACTTTTGCGCAAACCAATCAAAATACGCTTTTTGCGATTTTTTTTACCAAACATAGGTAGCATAAAACAAATTGGCCGAAAATTTTAAAAAATTTCGATTTTTACATTTTTTTGGGGGGAATTTCATATAAAAAAATGTGAAAAATATTGTTATTTTTGCAAAATGTACGCTCTTTTTTTGTTTATAGCGCAAAAAGTAAAAATCGCACGGGTGATCAAATACCACCAAAAGAAAGCTCTGTTTGTAGGAAAAAAAGGACGCCAAATTTGTTTAGATACAGCGTCGCATGACCGCGCAATTGTCTGTTAAAGTCACGCAGTGCCGAATCGCAAAATACCCCCTGGTCGTTTAGCAGGAAAATCCTCCGGGGCTTAAGTGGTTAAGCCTTCAAAATGAGGCCGTTTGATTTTCCAGGTTCAACTCCCATAGACTTCAATGGGGTTTGTTTGTTTGAACAAACTTTTCCTCTGTTTGCGATGTTCTGGTGCGAACCGAACTGGGGGGGGGGGGGTGTTCGGCTCATCGCTACTCAACATTGTTTTACTGCTTTGATGTTCATGTAAAGATGTTGTTATTTGCTTATATTTACAATCCTGTTTTTTTTTTTTTTTATTCTTTGTTAAAACTTTAATAAAACTTTTTGAAAGAACAATCAGAAAATAGTCACATTGTGGTTGATTTACTAAAGGCATATAGAAGAAAAAAAAATAAAAATTTTTGCTTGCATATAATTGGATGATGGAATCAGCGGAGCTTTATCCATTCACTAAGCTCTGAAGCAACTGGCACTTGTGCATCCTACAAGTGCCAGTTGCTTCAGAGCTTAGTGAATGGATAAAGCTCCGCTGATTCCATCATCCAATTATATGCAAGCAAAAATTTTTATTTTTTTTTCTTCGCATGTAATTGGGTATTCTTTGTAAAGTGAAGCTTTACCTCATTTACTAGGTTTTGGAGCAAACTGCACATTCAGTTTGCTTTTAATAAACCGACCCCACTGTGCTTGGTGGCGTATTCCCAGCCACTAGTAGAGTGAGCTGACTTTTAACTATCTAAAAAAAAAGCCTAATTTTACGCCATAATAAACTCATAACAATATATGCATAATGCAATTTATTCATTTATCAAACAATGTCATTGGCCATGTTGTTGCTGTTCCGTCATTCATTTCATAGTGCTTCTAGTCTTGTTCTCTTTCCTCTCTGTAGGCTTTTGTATCGAGCATTGTAGATTGTGAGTAGGAGGAGGTGATGTGAAAGGGTAAAAAAAAAGAAAAAAAAGACAAGCATTGAAACAAAATTGTTGCAGTTCTCTGAAATTTTAATGTCATAGAAAAAAAAAAAAAACAATCTTACTTATTTTTCCCTTGAAGTAGATGACATTATAAACAGAAATAAAAAAAACTGCCAAAGAACAAAAGGGGCAGACAGAAATTATCTACTTTTTGCAAGTAGAAAGTCTGGAAACATCAATTATGTAGATAAAACAGACACTCAAAGTGTAAAATAAAGATGTTTTTGACATTTAGAAAAAAACGCAGTGGAAAGACACTTAAATGGGCTTTGTCCTATACTGTTAAAGCATATCTCAGTCTCCATATTTTGCAATTTTCAAGATTAAAGGGCGATTTTTTATGTCCAATAGAATAAAGACGAGGCTTTATTCAGACACAAGAACTTCACTGTTGATTAAACAAGAATGGACAAAACAACTGAACATAGTAACAATGATTGAAAAGATACTATTGCTTTGATTTGAAGTGATATATGCAAATGTGATAAGCTTAAAGCGGAGTTCCGGCCTCAAAAAAATTTTTTCGATAAAAATACCCCCGGGACAGTCAGGGCTAGTGCATTTCAGCAATGATAGCCTCTGAACTTTCCCCGGGTTCACTTACCTTTTAGAAGAAATACTAACCTTTAAAATGTCTTGTCCAGCGCTGCCATCTCAGGTGTGGGCAGCTGAAGCCAGAGCGCAATCTTTGGTGTCCTCTTCAGTGACGTCGGAGTCCCAGAATGCCCTGCACCGGCCCTGCTCGTCACTTATGGTGCAAGCGCGTCATCCCTGCACAGCTTCTGGGCATGCCCAGAAGCTGTTTAGCAGGGAATGACGCACCTGCACCGGAAGTGACGAGCGGGGCCGGTGCAGGCGCATTGACTGCTGGGAACGATTACTTTCAGCTCCCAGGAGTCAATGCAAACAGGAAGTCACGGCGCGGGCCACGGCCGCAGAGGGAGGAAGTCAAAGAAAGGTAAGTATATTTTCTTCAAAAACAAGGTAAGTAAAGCAAAAAAAAAAAAATTGTGATTATCCATTTCTTTTTCAGGTTACTTAGAGCAAGCGGGTGTCAAATTTTCGTTTTGAGGCCGGAACTCCACTTTAAAGTAATACTATGGCCTCCCATTAAAATAAAGTATGTGCTGCAACACTGTATTGTAAGTCCATTCACAATTTTCTCTTAGTCCCAGTTCACACTATAGCGATGACAGACATCACATGTGATTCGGAGCATACTGCTCTGAAAATCACATGCGATGTCTGTGCAATGCGAATTCAGCCATACAGATTGTATGGCTGAATTTGCATCAGATTCAAACACAATTCACACAGGACCCTTTTTTGGGTTTGCAGCTGAATCGGATAGCATGGTGGTTTACACCAATGTGATCTGATTCATGTCCAAACTGTCAGTTCACACTGCGATATGCGAACTGATCTGGGGGTGTCGTTAACTTTGTATTGACACCCCCCAGCAATTCAGCAATTCGCACATGGCAGCGTAAACTGCCTGTGATTTGAATGCAATGCGGGAACCCACAGTGGACCCGTTGAAGTAAGGAATATGATAAGTATTACAGTTTATTCTTCTACCCCTAGACTTAACACACAAATGTAATCCTTGCAATGTGAGGAGGCCCCACTGGAAGGGTCATTTTTTTCTGCTGCCAAGAGTGAGGCTTTAAAGAAGAATTCCCGGTATGGAAATGGTCACATTGTTCCAAGCTTTGTATCTACCATATCTGTGGCCAAACTTCCTGTGTTCACAATGCAGCAGGGCAACTACTTGGCATGGAACCAGGAAGCTAGTGAAGATCACTAAAGTGGCAGCGCTTGCAACAGTGATTTCCAGCATCCAGGGGGTTCCCACATGTATGGTAATGCAAAGTTACTTTGGTTCAAGCTATTCTTCTTTAAACCCTAAATCTTAGAAGACATTGACGCAAGCAGTGGGACAGCTTCAGCTTTGACATGTCAAAGCTGGAGCTGTCCCACTGCTTGCTTCAATGTCTTCTTCTACTCCTAGCTGAGGCTGGGGAGCCTTGTATGTAGCGAGCCTGTCCTTTTATCACCAAAGGGACAAGACAACTTCCTGTTCCGGGTCACAGCGTCCAGTGCATGTGTTGCCATCTTCTCTGTATCGCTTAAAGAGGTTGTAAACCCGTCCGACTTTTTTTTTGGCTACCTGTAAGAGAAACACATAATGAGCTAGTATGCATCGCATACTAGCTCATTATGCAATACTTACCTCAGAACGAGCCCCCGCCGTGCCGACTGCTTACCTGTATGACGGGCGACATGTCCAGTCGCCCGTCTTCCGGGATCGCGGCATCCGGCCATCCGATTGGCCGGAGCCACGGTGACGTCACTCCCGCCGTCACCGTACAGGTAAAAGTGTCAGAGGAGGGTTTACTTCCTCTTTAATAAATTTGGGAGTGCTAATGTATTAGAAAAACATCCTTAGCTGCATGAACTCCTCCTTTGTGAGGATTAACTCCCATACAGTGGTATCGGTTCTGAACACAGGAGGGGATCTATAATCTGTACTGTCCTTCTGGAGACAATATGGAAACTACACCGCAGGCAGTACATGAACACACATTTTGAGCCTTATTTATGTCTTATCTGGTAAGGAGCTAATCACTTTATTCCCTTCACGAGCACGAGGTGTATATGGAGAGGAGGGGACGATACACTGTGAGGATACAGGCCGTTGGATCATCTTGATTGCCATTAATTGCTATCAATCTGGTAAGCAGCCACCTACAGTGCATGTTTCACCCTGTCCTTGGGTGAAGATTGAAGTGTTTTGGACGTTTCTTTTCACTTTTCACGCAAAACAATCTATTGTGAAGAAACCAATGGACTTTCCTATTTTTGTTCATAACATTGTGAAAGTTTTGCCATTTGTTCCTTCATATTGTGGTTTATGCACATTATATGTGATGTTGTCACATCATTTAACCTAGTTACAGCCACACTTGGGATTTTCTGATTTTTTGTAGTGGATTATCAGTTTTTTTGTATTATTGGCATTTCTGCACCTGGCACCTTCTTTATCTGTCTATTGCACATGATATCATTTTTGCTCCAGTTCTTAGAGTTTAAGTGCTGCCTCCCCAATTTACAGGTTAGCGCATTCACAACATACATATTATTCTGGGAGCAGCCTCTAAAATAAACCCTAGACCTAACCTCTAATCTTATTTTAGCAAGTTCATCAAAACCTTAAAGGGTCACTCCATCCAAAAGGGATATTATAGTTATAGAGAGACCCTAGTAGGCTAAGTCAGCCTTTTTCAACCAGGGTGCCCAGGCACCCTGGGGTGCCTTCAGGTTTCTTCAGGGGTGCCTTGGCAAAATGCCTAAAAATGATCAAAAATTGTATACAAGCAAGCAGGTGGATCAAGCCTGCCTTTTAGTTACACAAAGCTATGGGTTTTCATTGTGCACCATTACAACTTTCTAGACACTGGCATCCTAACAATTAATGACATCATAAGCTAATAAGGAGGATGTCTGTTGCCTCCACAGCATCCTTGTTTGACCCTCCTGTGCCCCTCTCCCTCAGCACTGGGATCCCATTAGCTGACTGATGGAAAGAAATTGAAGGAGAAGAAAAAACATTTAAATACTAGTCAGTACCAGTTTGCAAAAGTGTACAGTATTTGATTTGGGAGAATAAATCACCTCTAACATTGGGTGTCTGAACGTTGGTGTGTCGAATGTTGCTGCATTATGTAAAGCTATTAGATTAGTATTTTACATTTTAGAATGGGCTGCTTCAAGACCGATCATAATTTTAAAGGGTGCCTGACCGAAAAAAGTTTGAGAAACACTGGGCTGAAGTCATATCCTTCTTGTATCTCTTAGATACTTCAACAGCAAGACCTCTCTGCCATCATTTCCTACTCTGTTCATGTCCATTTGGTAGATTTTGTTGTTATTGCCTGCCTTTGGGTGTTCTAGGTTCTCCTGGTATCTTTCTTATAACAAAAAAAAAAAGGGAGGGATGGAACTCCCTCATAATGGTCACAGCAGGTTCAAGTAGGTGTTGTGTGGTGTGGTGCTTTGGCAATAACACACACAGTCCAAGTGTGATGAAAAACAAACCTTAAAATATTGCAATGATAGTTTACAATAAACCTGGTGGAAAAACAGCCCAGCAGGGAACACTCACAGTCCCAAAAGCGTGTAGAGAGCATGTTTCAGCCGAACTGACAGCTCCCGTTGTGAGGGGCAGAATGCGGCCCGGCCATCTCGTACCCACGCAGGAAGATGTCCAGAGAAGTGGTGAGCCCAACATTTTCCCTTCTCTTTAGGAACCTTTCTCTGCTGCTAGTTCTGTCCCTACCAGGTGGGGTGCCTGCCTCGGAGCCTGGGCCTTAAACAAGCTCTGCCTGACTCAAGTTGGCTACCAGAGTCATATGGAGTGGCAGCATCCAATTGGATAGATTTCCCAGTGACCCAGGAAACCATAGAGCAGCCTTTTGCAACCTTTCCAACACATACATTTCTGGTCTCGGGGGAACCCCTGCTAAAAATTAAAAATCTACAACTCATGATACATTAGTGTGACAGTCAGTGGGAAGAATGCTCATTACTCTTGCCATCATTGGGAAGAATTACCCCCTTACAGAGAGCTAAAAGGAACAATGGTGTGATTGGAAACTTACCTGAGAGGCAGAAATTGCCCATTGCTCAAGGAACCCCTAGCATCCTCAGGAGGAACCCTAGGGTTTCACGGAACCCTGGTTGAGAAACCCTGCCATAGAGGAACCATGTCCCTCTTCAATTCCTCTTCAACTGCAGTGCCGCTGCAGAGGACTGCCACCTGCATTAGAGAAAGTAGACTGCACCTGCCTATATGCAGACTGGGAAACTGGAAAATATTCTTTCTGGGTGGACTTACTCTTTAACACCCATCAAACCTCCAACATTTGCCATTAACCTCAACCTGAACTTGAGGTCAACCATAACCTTTGATCATTTCTGAAAACATTGTAACATTGAAATTGATCATATTACTCAGACGCTTGCCTTGTTAATACTAGTGTATTAACTATACCTTGAAAACAAATATATGCCATAATTTATCAACAACAAACATTCCGACAAATATTCTTCCTAGGGAGCCATATACTTAAAAAAAAGCAATAAAACTATAGTTATCCTTTAAGTAACTTTCCCGAAGTTCCACTCAATAAAAGTTTGTAACTGTAATATAAGATGCATTGACGTCTAACACTAATTGAATAGCAGATGCTCCATGTTGCAGTCTTGGTTGATGGTTGTGACTGAGGCCTCGAGAGAGGAAGTGACAACAAATTGCCCACCAGTCATCATAATTCTTTGCATTTTATTATTCTGCACCTTATGGCACAGTTTCTAGGAGGATTCATTGTTTAACATGACTTTCTTGAGATATTTGTTTTTTTAGCTTTTTTGACATTTTACAAGTGAGAATAATATCCTGAACATTTTTTCTACTAATGCTGAAATCAGGGACAAATCAATTATTTAGAAATATACTGTGGTTTGCGGTAAACCACAAGTTGGGAAAAAAAAAAAAAATCATTAGATTCTTGATATGTTGAGAGTATAATAAGCCTGGAAACTTTGACATAAACGCTATAAAAAGTTTCATTAAGCAAATCTTTTTTTTTTTTCTTGTTTCATTTTAGTTTTTTTTTACAAAATTTTAACATTTATTTACTAGGCCCTTACAATATTAAATAATATGAATCAGAATTTGTAATATATCATATTTAATAAATTGGTTGGCCCAATTTATTGAAAAAAAAAATCTGGTGAATACTTTTTTACTTTACTTTATTACTAAAAGCAACTTGAGAGAATAGAATAACTGAAATACAGTATATAATTTAATTTTACCATAATTCTTTTATTTTGAAACATTATAAAAGATACAAAGAAATAGGGCAAATATTTGAATTTATATTATGAAATGGTTTCAGATTCAGATTTAAAATACTTTATTAATCCCAAAGGGAAATTACTTGGGTTTGTAAAATTTTAGGTCAATTTTTTTTTTCAATCATCTGCACTTTGAACAATAACAATACATTGCGACTACCCAACATTTTAGATTGTGTTGATGCCATTTCTTGAAGGCAAACATCAAATGGTTTTCCAAAAATTTCTTTACCTAATCGTTTTATATGGAAGTTTTAGGCAGGAACGATTTCACTGGTAAGTATATCAAGTTTTGTCCATTTGATATTTCTTTGCCTTAGGAAGCTTTGTTCAGCACGTCAGGCAATAATAATCCATAAAAATCTCTTTTGCTGACAGTTGGCAGGTCAAATCGAATTACAGTCACGTTTCAAGTGGGTTTAAAACTCCGACACCTCCAGATAACCATTATATATTTGGGTGGATCTGCTTCTGGTTTGGATTAACCAGTCTGCAGTGACTAGTACTAAACAAAATGGCCCCTGCCCCCACCTATAACTGGCCTTCACAGCAAGCAGCACATGGACGGGCAATGCATGCAAGACAAAACCAGAGAAAATTCCCAGCTCAACAACCAACCGAAATAACCTGGGAAGAGATGGCTCCAAGATGCACCATGGGAAGGAGGCAAGCTGGAGGATGCAGTGAAATGCTTTGTCTAGTGGAGTCCATGCCTCGATGGATCAGGACTTTTTTGGCTGGAAAAAGAGGGAACTACCTAATATTTGGTGGTTGGTCATAATATTATGGTGGGTGGTGATATCGGTTTGACTGATTAGTGTATTTATTCATAGGTCCTTGTGTTTGTTCTCTTTTAGTAGAAAATAATTCCTCTTGCAGATTTTTCAGGGTCATTTCCATCGCCTTCATGTACCTCTTCTTGTAGTCCATCTTGCCCATTTTTTTCTCCAACAGTGACAGGGAAAGTAGTCTAAACACTCATGAGCATTTTCTTATACATAACCACTTGTCGACCACAGGACGTATATATACGCTGTGGATTGCAAGCGGTGTATCGGGGTTTTGGCATAAGCTATTAGCCTTTGGATTGCTTTCCGAAGCAGTGTCCCCATCACCCCCCCCCCCCCCCCCCCCACCACTCGCCGGTGTTTCTCGTTTTTATCGGTGTGCCCGGGAAACAATCTGACAGGATCGCACGGCTGGCCGTAGAGGTTACCAGAGACCAGATCATCTCTGATTGACTCTATGGTCTTGAAGGACCACAGTGACGTCATGATGCCACTTCCGGTCTAAGGTGCTTTATTAATCTTTTGCTTTCAAAGGTAGAGGAGCGATTTGGCGTCTTATTGACGCCAGTTCTCTCCATAAAGAGGACCTGTCATCTCCTATTTCTATTACAAGTTATGCTTACATTCCTTCAATCAAAGGGCGAGGCCACCCATTGTGTTAATCATTGGGAACTTGTGCTAAAGGTTAATGTTAGATGGTACCTCCCACCTCACAAGCTAGCAAAAATGTTTCCTATTTGCTCTTCACTTTGCTGGAGAAATTGTGGCTGCACGTGTAATCTGATCCACATTCTATGGACATGTCTAAGTATACGCAGCTTCTGGAAGAAAACATTTTGTTTTATATCTGAGATGTAACACCCTACAAGGTAGGTGCTAAGTAAAAGTATAGTGGGCCTTAGCTGCCTAACAGCAGGGCCATGATTTTCAGCTGGACTGTCATGTCTCCCATGTGTGGCTGCTGAGAGGGGAGTCTCCCCTCTGGCTCTGTGAGAGGATTCTCATTGGGCAGTGGAGGAAACCCAATCAGTGGCCAATTCAGGCCTGTATCTACCCCAGAAGGCAGTTTCTGCCTCTGAGGATTCTGGGAGTGGGTATAGGTTTGAGGGGAACGCATGACACAGCATCTTTGGTGGGAAGCAGAGTCCCAGAAGGGAGAGTACGACTGTCTCTCCTCCTGTCAGAGGAATCGGGTGTCTCAAGCGGCTTGCCTGAGTGTGGAGAGAGAGAGCTGAGCTGCAAAAGGGATCCAGTGTGCTGAGGACCAGTGGAGCAAGAGGGGCCAAGTTCCAGGAAAGCATTCCAAATTCGTGAGTACTGCAAACTACCCCTGGGGGTCTGCCTAGCTGTGAGTGAGGGGACCACTCCAGTGAAGGTCCAAGGGATTCAGGAGCTAGCTAGCTGTAAAGGGGGTGCCTAGTCAGAGGACCCCGAAGTGTTAGAGGGGTTGCCTAGTCAGAGGACCCTGAAGTGTTAGATGGGGTGCCTAGTCAGAGGACCCTGAAGTGTAAAGGGGGCGCCAGCAGTTGGGCCCTGAAGAGTCAGTGTACAGTGTGCAGTGTACAGTGCTAAGAGTTGCAGCAACACAAGCAGTTACAAGAAGCTACCTCAGTCAGTGAAGGGCTGGAGGAAGCTATTCACCGGACTTTTGAGCTAAACAGAGTGTCAGGAGTCAAATGTCCTACAGTCCTGGATCTTCTGAGTTAACCTGAGTGTTAAAGTCAAAGTTCCAGCACAGTTCAGCAGAACAGTATCTTCAAGCGCCAGCAAGCGTTGGTTGGCATTCAGCTGGCGTCAAGACATCGCTAACAGGCATTTTTATGTACAGTGTCCCAGTTAAACCTAGTTGAGCCAGTGGAGTATTCCACTCATTCCCTTCTCCCATCCCCATTACAAAATAAACAAAACAAAACACAGATGCCGGATGGTCATTGTATCAGTTCTCACACCTGGGTTCACAATTTACATGTGCTGGAAGTGTCACCGGTAACAATGGCAGACCCACATCAGGCTCAAAGCCTGAAAATATTGCTACAGAAATTTCAGGTATTCCAACTTCCCCTAATCCAAGTCTTGCTATTTTAAACATTGGAGTTGACTCCTTCTCGGTTCAATACCGTAAAGTCATTTCCAACGTATTATTATCCGCAAGACTAACTATCACTCGCAACTGGAAAAAGGGATCTTGGTGCCAATCCTTCAAAAGCTGTGCGTACCACACACCTGCACTACTCCTATGAATGAGTTTTAGCTATGCAATCTGGCACAATAATGGCCTTTGATAAAACCTGGAAACCATGGATAGACTGGTACATACATTGAGATTTGTGTATATCTGGTGATCTATCCTCCAGTTCTCTCCTACACAAGTGTATACATGCTCTTATATATTATACAGACACTTACCATGCTCTATACTCTCGATCTTAGCACCATAATTTGGGGGTTCTAAGTAATTTTCTAGCAAAAATTACAGGATTAAACTTATAGAGGCCAGAAAAGGCTTGGTCTTCAAATGGATAAGCGTTACTTTCAACACATAAGTTGTTTTTTTCTTTGAAATAATTTTGTACTACGCATGTGCTCTGGTGTACTAAGTATTAGACCATCTGCTTTTTTTCCAGTGTTCCCTTCTTCAATTACCGCCAGCATTCATGTTTTCTTTAACATCTTTTAAGTGCTGGCTATGGAGTGGTTTCTCTTTCCTGTATGTCTGCTTCTTTTCATCATTCTTGAGCAAACCAGCTCTTCAGACTTTGTTGATCATATTCTGTGCTTAATATGCTCAGCTAGGGTTCTTTTTCAGTTGGGATGAGAGGAGTGATTTCAGTGTAATAAAATTTGCTGCAAAAATTACCAACTTGCCTAGAAGGATTCTCCAAATTTTACCAAGCTGCTAAATAAAATAATAAAATATTTTTTACAAAAAAAGGAGAGGTTTTGGTTTTCATTATTATTTAGGTGTATACAGTTCGATTTGTTTAATTTTGTGTTTTTTTTTTTTTTACTTAATTGTGTATTTGTTATTTGTATGCTGTTCCTTAAGTGCCGGTTCACACTAATACGACTTGTCAGATGACTTGGTCAGCCTGGCAAGTCGTGCACCATCACGGTCATTGAGTAGTAAAGGACCGGTTCTAATAGGAGCGACACAAGTCGCTCCGACTTAGAAAAATGGTCCTGTACTACTTCGGGGGGCGACCTGGAGGCGACTTGCATTGACATTCATTTTATGAAGTCCGTGCAAGTCGTGCCGAAGTCGCGCTGCACGCGACTTCACAGGTCGCCCCCAAAGTCGGAGCGACCTAATGTGAACCGGCACTTAAACATTTTCTTTTTTTGTTGCTGTTTTAAAAATATAATACAGAAAAATAAAGAAGCTAATTGGAAATCAGATGAAGCACCTAAACTATCAGAAGTAGTTGCATCTGTCAACACCACATACGAATATGAAAAAATACTATCACTACGTACAAACACATTTAAAAAAGTTGAGAAACTAAGACAACCATGGTCTTCTTGGATTAAATCTTAAGATATGTTCTAATAAAAGTAGTTCACTTTGCATCTATGACTTCCTTCCCCCTGCTGATCTCTCTGATAAGCGGTGGAAAGGACCGGGAAGCGGTGGGGGGGGGGGGTATGTGTCAGGGCACCTCTCCCGCCGCCCATAAAAGTGATCCCATGGTGAATCCGCTGCTGGGATCAATTTTATGGTAAAGAGGACCACCCGCCATTTAAAAATATACCAGGGTTGTGGCAGCTATCAGCTGCCATACCACTGGTATTTAACGTTAAAGTAGCGACGTAAATACGCAGTGCGCGGTCTGGAAGTGGTTTAAAAGTACTTCTGTACCCAACCCACGTAAAACAACTTGACAGTAAATTATGTGAAATACCCCATCATGGTGTAGCTTTTGTCAAAGGCTCCATTTTTTCATACTCTCTTATGGGTAGTAACACGGATGGGTCCATCCTTCAGCTATTATAATTGGTTAGTCATGAACATTTAGGTTGTTGGTTGTGTAAGATGTTTTTTTTTTATTGCCATAAGATTTTATTGAAATTTTTCAAGATAGAAGATATACAAATTTTTCTCAGAGACAGTAGGCAAATAATAATCAAACAATAACATAGTAATAACAAATTTCCAGAGAGCGGATATGCCTTCAGTACAAGGAGATCAGGAAATAGAATTCTCAAAAAATGTTACATCGCATTGAAAGTAAATATCCTCAGCATGGAATGGGGGGTCAAGAGGAGGCCAGGAAGGAGGGAGAGTGGAAGGGGGGCCAAGTCACTGCACCGTGGACCTCTGGTTTGCACTTGCCCCCCTGAGCTGAAAGTTGCCAGTCAGCCCCTGTCAGCGATGGGGACTTTTTACTTCCCATCACCAGGAATCCTTTAGGCATGTCTGTGGCATAAGTGGTGCAGCCATTTTATGGGGCATTAGAGCTGCCCGGGGGGGGGGGGAATTGCCCCCCTGCTCCCTGGCCCAGTCCTCCCCTGGATCTGGTGTTACCGGTTTGATCCTGAATCCAAGCGGCATCCACCGCTACTGCACTCCCCTGATCTGGCATCTGCGGACTTCTTTCTGTTTCCCCGCTAGCGGCATGAAAGGCGCACGTTTTGTGGAAGTGGCGGAAATCCAAGAATGTGTGACAGCGGTTCTGCGATCAATTCCTAAAGAAGCCTTCGCTGACAGTTTCCAGAAGCTTTATGAATGTTGCCAAACGTGTGTTGTGAAGGATGGCGATTATTTTGAAGGCCAATAAGAGCCGGTTCACACTACCGCGACCATAAGTCGCCTCATGACGGAGCGACTTTACCGCGACTTTACCGTGACTTCAGCGCGACTTGTGAATTATTTAAAGCGACTTATATGATAGACGACTTTGTATTTGGCCAATCAGAATATGATGTGTTGTGACCTAATTCCCCTTTTCTGTTTTTCTTTTACTCATTTCCTCATTGCCCACCACTGCCACGTATCAGTATCCACCAGTGCCACATATGTGTCCACCAGTGCCACTGCCCACCAGTGCCACGTGTCAGTGTCCACCAGTGCCACTGCCCATCAGTGCCACGTATGTGTCCACCAGTGCCACTGCCCACCAGTGCCACGTATCAGTGTTCACCAGTGCCACGTATCAGTACCACGAATCAGTGTCCACCAGTGCCACATATCAGTGCCACGAATCAGTGTCCACCAGTGCCACGTATCAGTGCCACGAATCAGTGTCCACCAGTGCCACGTATCAGTGCCACGAATCAGTGTCCACCAGTGCCACATATCAGTGCCATGTATCAGTGTCCACCAGTGCCACATATCAGTGCCACGTATCAGTGCCACAAATCAGTGTTCACCAGTTCCACAAATCAGTGTTCACCAGTGCCACGTATCAGTGCCATGTATCAGTGTCCACCAGTGCCACATATCAGTGCCACGAATCAGTGTCCACCAGTGCCACGTATCAGTGCCACGTATCAGTGCCACAAATCAGTGTCCACCAGTGCCACATATCAGTGCCATGTATCAGTGCCACGAATCAGTGTCCACCAGTGCCACGAAACAGTGTCCACCAGTGCCATGTATCAGTGCCATGTATCAGTGTCCACCAGTGCCACGTATCAGTGTCCACCAGTGCCACGTATCAGTGTCCACCAGTGCCACTGCCCACCAGTGCCACTTATCTGTGTCCACCAGTGCCACTCACACAGACCAGGCAGAGATAATGGTATATAGGAACTGTAGGCATGGCTGCAATGTGGGGAATGCCTGGCTAATCTCTTTCTTCTTCCTGGAAAGTCTGATAACAAGTCGCTTGACAAAAGATAAGGATCCGACTTGGAGGCGACTCCCATTGAAGTCTATTGGCACAAGTCGGATACAAGTCGCCTTGAAGTAGTACAGGGCCCTTTTCTGAAGTCGAAGCGACTTCAGTAGTGCATATTAAGATGGCTCTCATTCATTTACATTGCATTTGTTATGACAGGCGACTTGGGGCGACTTGAGGGCACACAAGTCGTGTAACAAGTCGTACTAGTGTGAATGGAGCCTAAAGGTAATTTATTTGCACGTTTTGTTTGTTATTATTATTATTATTATACAGGATTTATATAGCGCCAACAGTTTGCGCAACACTTTACTCTGTGGGGGAAGACAATACAGTTACAATACAATTCAATACAGGAGAAATCAGAGGTACTTGCTAGTTAGAGCTTACAATCTAGAAGGGAGGGTCAAGTGAAACAAAAGGCAATAACCGTGTGCAGGCCCGGACTGGGACAAAAAATAGGCCCGGCATTTTAGGCTGAGCAGCCCATTTTTTTTTTTTTTTTTAAACAAAATGACCAATGATGAACAACTACCGGTTTCTCTATGTTTTTTTAGTTATATTTAGCCTGCACATCCATGCGAATCGCACTGCGTTTTGAAAACTGATTGCGGGGTGTCGTTAACCTAACATACACTCCGCAATCATAAATGTCATCAGTTCAAAGTTAACCATGAATAATGATCCTATAATTATTGCTCTCATTCCAGTGTGCAGGGTCATATATTACACGTGTAGTAAAATCAAGGTTTTTGTTCACAGGCGCCCCCAAAATGTGTATGTAGTTTCTTATGGTATTGGTGGGATAGGGGTGACATCAGTAGCAGTGGTGGTGGTGGGATAGGGATGACATCAGTAGTGGTGGTGGGATAGGGATGACATCAGTAGTGGTGGTGGGATAGGGATGACATCAGTAGCAGTGGTGGTGGCGATAGGGATGACATCAGTAGTGGTGGGATAGGGATGACATCAGTAGCAGTGGTGGTGGGATAGGGATGACCTCAGTAGCAGTGGTGGTGGGATAGGGATGACATCAGTAGCAGTGGTGGTGGGATAGGGATGACATCAGTAGCAGTGGTGGTGGCGATAGGGATGACATCAGTAGCAGTGGTGGTGGCGATAGGGATGACATCAGTAGTGGTGGGATAGGGATGACATCAGTAGCAGTGGTGGTGGGATAGGGATGACATCAGTAGTGGTGGGATAGGGATGACATCAGTAGCAGTGGTGGTGGGATAGGCATGACATCAGTAGCAGTGGTGGTGGGATAGGGATGACATCAGTAGCAGTGGTGGTGGGATAGGGATGACATCAGTAGCAGTGGTGGTGGCGATAGGGATGACATCAGTAGTGGTGGGATAAGGATGACATCAGTAGCAGTGGTGGTGGGATAGGGATGACATCAGTAGCAGTGGTGGTGGGATAGGGATGACATCAGTAGCAGTGGTGGTGGGATAGGGATGACATCAGTAGCAGTGGTGGTGGGGATAGGGATGACATCAGTAGCAGTGGTGGTGGGGATAGGGATGACATCAGTAGTGGTGGGATAGGGATGACATCAGTAGCAGTGGTGGTGGGATAGGGATGACATCAGTAGCAGTGGTGGTGGGATAGGGATGACATCAGTAGCAGTGGTGGTAGGGATAGGGATGACATCAGTAGTGGTGGGATAGGGATGACATCAGTAGTGGTGGGATAGGGATGACATCAGTAGTGGTGGGATAGGGATGACATCAGTAGCAGTGGTGGTGGGATAGGGATGACATCAGTAGCAGTGGGAATAGGAATGACATCAGTGGCAGTGGGAATTGGGATGGCATCAGTGGCAGTGGTGGTGGGGATAGGGGTGACATCAGTGGTGGTGGGGGATAGGGGTGACATCAGTGGCAGTGGGGATTGGGATGACATCAGTGGCAGTGGTGGTGGGGGATAGGGGTGACATCAGTGGTGGTGGGGGATAGGGGTGACATCAGTGGCAGTGGTGGTGGGGGATAGGGGTTACATCAGTGGTGGTGGGGGATAGGGGTTACATCAGTGGCAGTGGTGGTGGGGATAGGGGTTACATCAGTGGCAGTGGGAATAGGAATGACATCAGTGGTGGTGGGGATAGGGGTGACATCAGTGGCAGTGGGAATAGGGATGACATCAGTGGCAGTGGGAATAGGGATGACATCAGTAGTGGCGGTGGTGGTGGGGATAGCGATAACATCAGTGGTGGGGATAGGGATAACATTAGTGGCGGTGTTGAGGATAGGGATGATATCAGTGGGAATGATGAGGATAGGGGTGACATCAGTGGCAGTGGTGGTAAGGATAGGAATAACATCAGTGTCAGTGGTGGTGGGGATAGGAATGACAATGTCCACTGCCACGATGTAATCCCTATCCCCACCACCACCGCTACTGATGTCATCCCTATCCCCCCCCCCATCACCACTGCCTCATGGGAGGGGGGGAGAGATCAGGCAGAGGTATGGCGGTGGGAGAGATGGGATCAGGCAGAGGTATGGCGGTGGGAGAGATGGGATCAGGCAGAGGTATGGCGGTGGGAGAGATGGGATAAGGCAGAGGGATGGAGGTGGGAGAGATGGGATCAAACAGAGGGATGGAGGTGGGAGTGATGGGATCAGGCAGAGGGATGGAGGTGGGAGAGATGGGATCAGGCAGAGGGATGGAGGTGGGAGAGATGGGATCAGGCAGAGGGATGGAGGTGGGAGAGATGGGATCAGGCAGAGGGATGGAGGTGGGAGAGATGGGATCAGGCAGAGGGATGGAGGTGGGAGAGATGGGATCAGGCAGAGGGATGGAGGTGGGAGAGATGGGATCAAGCAGAGGGATGTTGATGAAAAGATGGGATCAGGCAGAGGGATGGCTGTGGGAGAGTTGGGATCAGGCAGAGGGATGGCCGTGGGAGAGAAGGGATCAGGCAGAGGGATGGCGATGGGAGAGATGGGATCAGGCAAAGGTATGGCGGTGAAAGAGATGGGATCAGGCAGAGGGATGGAGGTGGGAGAGATGGGATCAGGCAGAGCGATGGCGGTGGGAGAGATGGGATCAGGCAGAGGTATGGCGGTGGGAGAGATGGGATCAGGCAGAGGTATGGCGGTGGGAGAGATGGGATCAGGCAGAGCGATGGCGGTGGGAGAGATGGGATCAGACAGAGGGATGGAGGTGGGAGAGATGGGATCAGGTAGAGGTATGGAGGTGGGAGAGATGGGATCAGGCAGAGCGATGGCGATGGGAGAGATGGGATCAGACAGAGGTATGGCGGTGGGAGAGATGGGATCAGGCAGAGGGATGGCAGTGGGAGAGATGGGATCAGACAGAGGTATGGCGGTGGGAGAGATGGGATCAGGCAGAGGGATGGCGGTGGAAGAGATGGGATCAGGCAGAGGGATGGAGGTGGGAGAGATGGGATCAGGCAGAGGGATGGAGGTGGGAGAGATGGGATCAGGCAGAGCGATGGCGGTGGGAGAGATGGGATCAGACAGAGGTATGGAGGTGGGAGAGATGGGATCAGGCAGAGCGATGGCGGTGGGAGAGATGGGATCAGACAGAGGTATGGAGGTGGGAGAGATGGGATCAGGCAGAGCGATGGCGGTGGGAGAGATGAGATCAGGCAGAGCGATGGCGGTGGGAGAGATGAGATCAGGCAGAGGGATGGAGGTGGGAGAGATGGGATCAGACAGAGGGATGGAGGTGGGAGAGATGGGATCAGGCAGAGGGATGGCGGTGGGAGAGATGGGATCAGACAGAGGTATGGAGGTGGGAGAGATGGGATCAGACAGAGGTATGGCGGTGGGAGAGATGGGATCAGGCAGAGGGATGGCGGTGGGAGAGATGGGATCAGACAGAGGGATGGAGGTGGGAGAGATGGGATCAGGCAGAGCGATGGCAGTGGGAGAGATGGGATCAGAAAGAGGTATGGAGGTGGGAGAGATGGGATCAGGCAGAGCGATGGCGGTGGGAGAGATGGGATCAGGCAGAGGGATGGAGGTGGGAGAGATGGGATCAGGCAGAGGGATGGAGGTGGGAGAGATGGGATCAGGCAGAGCGATGGCGGTGGGAGAGATGGGATCAGACAGAGGTATGGAGGTGGGAGAGATGGGATCAGGCAGAGGTATGGAGGTGGGAGAGATGAGATCAGGCAGAGCGATGGCGGTGGGAGAGATGGGATCAGGCAGAGCGATGGCGGTGGGAGAGATGGGATCAGGCAGAGGTATGGAGGTGGGAGAGATGGGATCAGGCAGAGCGATGGTGGTGGGAGAGATGGGATCAGGCAGAGGGATGGAGGTGGGAGAGATGGGATCAGGCAGAGGGATGGAGGTGGGAGAGATGGGATCAGGCAGAGGGATGGCGGTGGGAGAGGTGGGATCAGGCAGAGGTATGGAGGTGGGAGAGATGGGATCAGGCAGAGGGATGGAGGTGAGAGAGATGGGATCAGGCAGAGGGATGGAGGTGGGAGAGATGGGATCAGGCAGAGGGATGGAGGTGGGAGAGATGGGATCAGGCAGAGTGATGGCGGTGGGTGAGATGGGATCAGACAGAGGTATGGAGGTGGGAGAGATGGGATCAGGCAGAGGTATGGAGGTGGGAGAGATGAGATCAGGCAGAGCGATAGCGGTGGGAGAGATGGGATCAGGCAGAGCGATGGCGGTGGGAGAGATGGGATCAGGCAGAGGTGTGGAGGTGGGAGAGATGGGATCAGGCAGAGCGATGGCGGTGGGAGAGATGGGATCAGGCAGAGGGATGGAGGTGGGAGAGATGGGATCAGGCAGAGGGATGGAGGTGGGAGAGATGGGATCAGGCAGAGGGATGGAGGTGGGAGAGATGGGATCAGACAGAGGGATGGAGGTGGGAGAGATGGGATCAGGCAGAGGGATGGAGGTGGGAGAGATGGGATCAGGCAGAGGGATGGAGGTGGGAGAGATGGGATCAGGCAGAGGGATGGAGGTGGGAGAGATGGGATCAGGCAGAGCGATGGCGGTGGGAGAGATGGGATCAGACAGAGGGATGGAGGTGGGAGAGATGGGATCAGGCAGAGGGATGGAGGTGGGAGAGATGGGATCAGGCAGAGGGATGGCGGTGGGAGAGATGGGATCAGGCAGAGGGATGGCGGTGGGAGAGATGGGATCAGACAGAGGGATGGAGGTGGGAGAGATGGGATCAGGCAGAGGGATGGCGGTGGGAGAGATGGGATCAGGCAGAGGTATGGAGGTGGGAGAGATGGGATCAGGCAGAGGGATGGCGGTGGGAGAGATGGGATCAGGCAGAGGGATGGCGGTGGGAGAGATGGGATCAGGCAGAGGGATGGCGGTGGGAGAGATGGGATCAGACAGAGGGATGGAGGTGGGAGAGATGGGATCAGGCAGAGGGATGGCGGTGGGAGAGATGGGATCAGGCAGAGGGATGGAGGTGGGAGAGATGGGATCAGGCAGAGGGATGGCGGTGGGAGAGATGGGATCAGGCAGAGGTATGGAGGTGGGAGAGATGGGATCAGGCAGAGGGATGGCGGTGGGAGAGATGGGATCAGGCAGAGGGATGGCGGTGGGAGAGATGGGATCAGGCAGAGGGATGGCGGTGGGAGAGATGGGATCAGACAGAGGGATGGAGGTGGGAGAGATGGGATCAGGCAGAGGGATGGCGGTGGGAGAGATGGGATCAGGCAGAGGGATGGAGGTGGGAGAGATGGGATCAGGCAGAGGGATGGCGGTGGGAGAGATGGGATCAGGCAGAGGTATGGAGGTGGGAGAGATGGGATCAGGCAGAGGGATGGCGGTGGGAGAGATGGGATCAGGCAGAGGGATGGCGGTGGGAGAGATAGGATGAGGCAGGCTGTCACATCACATGTAACAAGCAAACTGGCATGCCGCACGGCACAAGTTTTCTAGCAGCAGTGACTCACTGCTGCTAGAAAACATGTGCCATGCGGCATGCCAGTTTGCTTGTTGCATGTGATGCGACAGCAAGGTGCGCATTTTCAACTTGAAAATGTGCACCTGGCTGTCACATCACATGCAACAAGCAAACTGGCATGGCATGATGGCACATGTTTTCTAGCAGTGACAGCAGTTCCAGTGCAGTCTGACCAGAACACTGCTCTGCGGTGGAGGCCAGCCCAGAACCACAAATCCCAGCGGTGACACATGGTGTATTGTTTCCTTACCTTACCTTGTTGCAGCAGCCGGTGTTCTTGTCTCTCCCTCTGTCAGTGTCTGGCTGTCTGCGGTGCGGTTGCTGTGCCGGCGACTTCCTTCCCGCTTCTTGCCGACAACAAGCAGGGGTCCCCGGCCTCTAGCTCCACCCCCTTCAGCCTTCAATCACCTGACGCCAATCCACCCCTCCTGAGCGCCGCGGATGCCGCTGCGGAGCCGGCCGCAGTGAGCGGCGCTGGGCTCAGCTCAGCATTAGCACGGCTGCCAGCTGAGCCCAGTGCTTAGGAGTGAGTGGCGGGGAGTCGGGGACAGCAGCGGGCGGCCTTCAGTCTCCGCGGAATCGGCCGCTGAGAGGCCAGCAGCGGCAACCGCCATTATCAGTACACAGTCCAGACATAGTTACACTGTGTGTCTGTGACTGCACTTCATGCGCCCGGAGCGGAGACCTCGGCCCACCGGGCATATGCCCGGTCTGCCCTATGGTCAGTCCGGCCCTGACCGTGTGGGATGGGCTGATGGAGAAAATGGAGGTGGAGTTGTTAGGTGTGGGTAGGATAGGCTTCTCTGAAGATGAGGGTTTTCAGAGACCGCCTAAAAGCTAATAGAGTAGGAGATAATCGGACAGATAAGGGTAAGGAGTTCCATAGGATTGGAGAGGCTCTGGTAAAGTCCTGGAGGCGAGCTTGGGAGGAGGTTTGTTTTCTGATACCATTCGCCAAACTTTTCAGACACATCTCGTATGTCCATGCACACTTAGGCATTTAGAAGCAGAAAAAAATCCCTCTGCCAGCCTGTCCAGGAGCAGCGACAAAAAAAAAACAAAAAAAAACACTTGACGCCTGTAAAAAAAAGTTTTCTTAGCTTTATACCATAAACTAAGCTCTAAGCAAAGTGCAATTTTCCTTGTAAAGTAAAAAGTCTATTTGCCTTTAGTATATCAACCCTTCAGTCACCAGCTTAACCACTTTACGTCTGCTCACAGTAATATTACTGCGGCAGAGTGGCTCGTTATCGTCTGACGACGTAGTACTACGTCGTCAGACACTCCCCCTTCTGGGCGGCGCTTGCGTGCCGCCGGAGGCTCGCTCCCGCTGTTTTCATTCACAGCGGGAGTCGGGCCAGGGGAGGAGCAGCGGCGATCGCCGCTGCTCTTACCCGATCGGCGGGCGGATCTCCATAGTGACAGGGAGTGACAGATCGGACTGTTCAGCATAGCTGGACATCCGATCTGTCCATGACTCACTCAGTCACCTCCCCCCCTACACGTCAGTAAGCACCAGGCATACATTAACCCCTCCCTCTCCAATAAAATTAACCCCTTCCCTGCCAGTGTCATTTTACAGTAACAGTGCATATATATAGCACTGATTACTGCAGTAATGTCACTGGTACCCCCAAAAATGTCAAAAATGTCAGTCAAGGGTCCGATCTGTCCGCCGCAATGTCGCAGTCCCGCAAAAAAAATCGCAGATCGCCGCCATTACGCGTTTAAAAAAAACACCAAAAATGACAGAAATCTTTCCCTTTGTTAGTAAACGCAATAACTTTTGCGCAAACCAATCAAAATACGCTTATTGCGATTTTTTTTACCAAACATATGTAGCATAAAACAAATTGGCCAAAATTTTTTAAAAAAATTGGTTTTTACATCTTTTTGGGGGGGAATTTCATATAAAAAAATGTTAAAAATGTTGTTATTTTTTCAAAATAAACGCATTTTTTGGTTTATAGCGCAAAAAGTAAAAATCACACAGGTGATCAAATACCACCAAAAGAAAGCTCTGTTTGTGGGAAAAAAAGGACGTAAATTTCGTTTGGGTACGGCGTCGCACGACCGCGCAATTGTCAGTTGAAGTCGCACAGCGCCGAATCGCAAAAAGTGGCCTGGACGGAAGACAGCAAAATCCTCCGGTGGTAAAGTGGTTAAAACATTGCAAGTATAACACAGAAAAATCAAGATTCAATATCCCAAATGCTTACTTGCAGCGATTTTCCTTTCCTTAAATCATTTTGATTCGCATGCAATGTCCCTCTGAAATTTCTAGAAAATTTGACTACTCCAGGAGAGTCAATTTTCTAGCAGAGCTGCTGGCCCAGCTCCTTTAGACATTTCCAGAAGCTATATGAATGTTGCCAAAAGTGTGAAGGATGGCGATTATTTTGAAGGCCAATAAGTCCCGGTTCACATATATGCATTGACAGACATCGCATGCATGTGATTCGGAGCGCACTGCTCTGAAAATCACACACGATGTCTGTGCGATGCAAATTCAGCCATACAGATTGTATGGCCGAATTTGCATCGCATTCAGACACAACTCACACAGGACATTTTTTGGGTCCGCACCAATATCGGATCACATGGGTGTTCACACCTATGCTATCTGATTCATGTCCAAACTGACAGTTCACACTGCGATAGGCAAACTGATCTGGGGGTGTCATTAACTTTGTATTGACACCCCCAGTGATTTGCATATAGCAGTGTGAACTGCCTGTGAGTTGAATGCAATGCGGGAACCCGCAGTGGATTTGCAGGGTCCCCGCATCACATATATGTGAACCGACACTAAAGGTCATTTGTTTGCATCTTTTGTTTTGTTTGTGTAGCACTTCTCCCATGGGAGCTGCTGGTTACGGGTTCCCCTGAGTTACCATTAGCAACAACAGGACAGTCTGGCATTTTTCCAAGGGTTTTACCTCAGACAAGAAGCAGTCCAGTATCTTTGGTTTTTATGTGTTATTTGGAACTTGGATAGGAGAAGGGATGAGTGGGATACTCCAACTTAAAGAACTATGCACGGGGGCGTGGCCGCTGCGTAGCTGTATGGACGTGTGAGCTCGCTGCTCCGCCAACACAGGGACAACTATCCAGCAACATCGGCGTTCTAACTCATCCGATTGCCTCATCAAGACCCTCATCGGCTTTATCTCATCCTCCGGCATCCATCGCTATGGCTAGGAAGAAGAAGGACGGCGGGCAACCCCGTCAACTTCAGCATTTCTTTATGCCCCATAGCCAGCAGAGGAGCCAAGATGGCGCCGGCAGTAGCTCCCCGGCCTCCTCGAGCGGGACCTCTCCGGCGCAACCCAGCCCTGTTCTTCAGCAGTGCCAAAAGGCAGGACAGCCCCGGTCTCCTACTGCATCAACGCCGCTCACAGGGAGCCCGGCAAAAAGCAAGCCACGGCTGATGGAGGACTCGCCATCTGGGGAGGTAAGCCATGAGGAGGTCTCCTCAATGAATTCCACAAGTGAGCATGCCCTTAACATTGCCTCCTTCCCTGTCAGTGACCGGCCGGTCTCGGAACTGAAGCTGAGGGACATGATGATGTCCCTAAGAGCCTCCATGCACGCTGACTTCATGGCCTGTGTGAATTCATTTAAAGGGGAAGTCAAGGCCTTGGGTGGCCGCATGGACAAGGTGGAGGACAAAATGGGGGAATTTGCTGCATCCCACAACGAACTCATTGACTCTCACTACTCTCATGAGGAAGAGATAGACAAATTGAAAAACAAAATTGCTGATATGGAGGACAGATCACGGCGTAACAATGTAAAAATTTGGGGGGTCCCCGAATCTGTCCAGCCCTCTGATCTCGAATGTTACGCCAGGGATCTGATCCGTGCAGTCCTGCCATCCGCACCATCCTCTGAGCTAGTAATTGATCGCATACATCGCCTCCATAAACCTTCCCACATCTCTGAAGACATACCAAGGGATGTTATCATGCGGATTCATTTTTATCATATAAAAGACCGCCTGATGTCGGAGTTCCGCAAAAAGACTCCCGTTCCAGATCAGTATGCCAGGATCCAGCTGTTTGCTGACTTATCCCAACATACTCTCCAAAAACGGAGAAACCTCCAACCGCTTACTAAGGCGTTGAGGAATCATGATATTGTCTATAAGTGGGGATTCCCGGTTAAACTGACTGTCACATATCATAATAAGGCCCATACTATCACATCTCTACAAGCTGGGCTAGACCTGCTGCAGTCATGGGGAATTCTCCCTGCTCCCGGGACTGATCCCACCACACCGTCCACCCGGGTGTCCCCTCTCCCGGAAGTGTGGCACACGGTCACGTATGGAAAGAAGGGAAAGAAATCCTCTAAGGGAACGCCGCCTCACGTTACCGATACTTGAATGTCCCTGGGCATACGGCTGCTCAGGCCACTAGAACTTTCTCCCCCCTGCAATGTTATGCAGCATGGCTGCATTCGAGACCATTCTCTTTTTTTTATTGACAGTTTCTTTGCTTAATCCCTCTGTTTTCTCTCCCTATGAGTCTCTCCCTACCCTCCGCCTATGTGGTCGGCTCGACATGTGGAACCTTGGATTGTCTCTACATCTGGATACTCCTGATAGACGTCATCCAGCTGCGCCCTTCTGTGCCACTGTGGATGTCCACCTTGAGGTTCGTTTGATGCATTTAGCTACAGGTACTCTTTCCCACTCACTCTCAGTGATATATGCCCATTAAAATAACAACCTTTAATGTCAGGGGCTTGAATCACCCGGCCAAGAGATCATCTCTGTGGTCTGAGGCGTTGAAACTTCAGAGCGATGTTTTGTGTGTACAGGAAACCCACCTACATCAGATTTCCGCCCCTACTGTAGCTCACAAGAACTTTCCGCACGTCTTCCAGGCCTCTACCTCGTAAAAACGGAAAGGAGTACTGATTGCGGTTAGAGACTCTGTGGCATTTTCATTAATAGATCTTAAAACAGATCCCAATGGCAAGTATATCATAGTTATATGTGAAGTGAATAATGTACCACTGACATTGATCAATGCCTATTCCCCCAATACACATCAACTCCGCTTCTGGAGGAAGATTCTGCGTATGGCCTCATCCCTGAGGCGAGGTTCTGTTGTGATCTGTGGGGACTTTAACATCACGTCTGACCCGCAAATTGATACCACCTCCTCTCCCCGGCGTGCTCCTCCAGCATTACAGCCTTTATTGCACTCTATGGATATGTATGATGCGTGGAGGTGTCTACACCCGGGCGAAAGGGACTATTCTTACCACTCCCAGTGTCACAATTCATACTCTCGCATTGACATGATTTTGGTTGATAAACGTTTGCTCCAGATGACAGAGTCTGCAGAAATACACGCTATTACGTGGTCGGACCACGCCCCGGTCTCCGTAGTGTTGCGTGAGTCCGGGGCACCTGGTCCTGCGTATCTATGGAGAGCCAACAGCCAAGTTTTGGAATCTCCACATCATGCCGAATATATCGCTAAATGTTTGAAAGAGTATTTTTGTGATAATGCTGGCTCTGTGGCGAATCATGCGACTGTGTGGTGCGCTCACAAAGCTTTCATACGGGGTATTCTTATACAGCTTTGTTCTAGGCTTAAGAGGCAGAGGAGTCAGCAGATCGATAACATTCTGGAAGAGATCAAAAAATTGGAACCTTTGAATAAGGTTTCCCCCTCTCAACCGCTAGCCCAAAAGCTATCCCGCCTCAGATTAGATCTCCGTCAACTTTTAATTGCCAATCAAGACAAGCTCTTCAGGGCTTTCAAACTCTCCCACTACTCACAGGGCAACAAGGCGGGAAAGGTTTTGGCCGACCGCTTAAAGGCGAAAAGGGTCAGTAACAAAATCGCACATTTGCTTGATCCGGTTACCAAGGCGAAAATAATGGACCCTCAGGCTATTGCAAACTCTTTTGCAAGCTATTACAGCTCTTTATATAATTTAAAGGATGACCCTTCCACTCCGCAACCTACGGATCAATCCATTTCGGACTTTTTGTCCTCCATTAACCTGCCCCGCCTCTCCCCCGACCAACTTCGGGCTCTGAACGCTCCGATTTCTCCCCTTGAAATTCTGAAAGTTATCCGTACGTTGCCGAGTGGGAAATCACCAGGCCCCGATGGTTTGCCCAACCTCTATTACAAATTATTTGGTGAGGTGCTCAGTCCGCACCTGTTGCCAGTGTTCGAAAATGCTGTCTCCTCTGCCTCCCTACCACAAGTTACATAGTTACATAGTTACATAGTTAGTGAGGTTGAAAAAAGACATCAGTCCATCCAGTTCAACCTATGATGCGTGTGTGTGTTTGCTTTTAACCGTACATTGTATACCCCTGTATGTTGTGGTCTTTAAGGTGTCCATCTAATAGTTTTTTGAAACTATCAATGCTCCCTGCTGATATGACTGCTTGTGGAAGAGAATTCCACATCCTTACCGTTCTTACAGTGAAGAACCCCTTACGCACTTTAAGGTTAAACCGCCTTTCCTCTAGTTTTAGTGAGTGGCCACGTGTCTTATTGTATCTCCTTTCTCTGAATAGTTTGTTCCTTATGCTCGGGTCACCAGTACAGTATTTGTACATTGATATCATATCCCCCCTCAATCGTCTTTTCTCCAGAGAGAAAAGGTTCAGGGCTTGTAGTCTTTCCTCATAGCTGATGTCCTCCATTCCCCTAATTATTTTTGTTGCCCTTCTCTGGACTTTCTCCAGTTCCAGCACATCCTTCCTGAGGACCGGTGCCCAGAACTGGACAGCATACTCCAGATGTGGCCGGACCAGAGACAAGAAATGTTGCAGGCCTACATTGTGACTTTGCCTAAGCCGGGGAAAGAACCTACATCCCCCCCGAATTTCAGACCAATTTCCCTCCTGTACACGGATGTGAAATTGTATGCAAAAGTTATTGCGCTGAGGCTACACCCTGTCCTGCCTGGCCTGGTCCGAGCGGACCAGGCTGGGTTCGTGCGGGGCCGCCAGACCTCTGATGCAACTAGAAGGGTGATCGGCCTCATTGAAAAAGCGAGCTCTGGTCGGATGCCTTCTCTGCTGCTGTCCTTGGATGCGGAGAAGGCATTCGACCGAGTGCATTGGGCATACATGTCTCAAGTCTTGCTGAAGTTCGGCTTTCAGGGCCCCATCACCTCAGCAATTCTTGCTTTATATTCGAATCCATCTGCTAGGGTGTACACCTCCAGTATGCTGTCTCAGCCTTTTTCCATAACGAATGGTACTAGACAGGGATGTCCGTTATCCCCCTCAATTTTTAATTTGTTAATTGAGCCACTAGCGGAAGCAGTTCGGTCCTCATGCAACATAAGCTGCATACGAATAGGCTCCAGACATCATGTAGTGAACCTGTTCGCAGACGATGTCATAATCTTTTTAACAGATCCTGTACGATCCCTGGCCGCAACTCACAATTTACTGCAGAGATTTAGTCTGGTGTCATACTATAAGGTGAATTTCGCAAAATCGCTTATTTTACCGATAGCTATACCACCGAAGCAATGCAATTCTCTGGCCGCACAATATCCGTATACGTGGAAAACGCATAGCATTCCTTATCTAGGTATCCAATTAACCCCGAAACCTTCACAATTAGTTGAGGCCAACCTACCACCCTTAATAACTAGAATAGCTGACGAGTGTGCACGAATTTCAAAAACTGAACTCACTTGGTCAGGACGTCTTGCATCATTTAAAATGCTTATTCTACCACAAATCCATTATATCTTTAGAACATTAGTGGTCCCTATCCCGCGCAAATATATTACACAGCTGCAGATTGCTTTGAAGGGTCTGGTGTGGAGGGGGAGGCGCCCTAGGAGTAAGCATGCTCTCTTAGTTAAGCATTGGTCGGCGGGAGGAATGGGCATGGTGGATGTCAAGGACTACTTATTGGCATCGCACCTAGCCCAGTTACTTGCTTGGGTTTCTTCTGAGCATGAGACTGTATGAAGTGTTATGGAAGCTGAGTTCTGTGCCTCTTCCTCCCTGCGATCGGTGCTTTTGGCTGATAGGTGGCTCCCCATGCCACTAAAGGACAAGCCTTTGTCGATTCAAGCTTCTCTCCTGGCTTGGAGGGAGTTTGCCTCGTCCACACTGGACCATTCTCTGCGTGTGAAGGTGCCCGTACCCCTTCACGTCCTAGAACTAATTCTGCCCCATGTATCTCTTAAACATTGGGTGGCGAGAGGTATCTCCACAGTTGACTGTTTGCTGAGCAACACCACCATGAAACCGTTCTCCCAGCTGCAGACCACATATGGCCTTCACCCTAACGATTTCCTCACATACGTGAGCATTTCCCACTTGCTCCGCTCTCTACCGTCCCCTCACATATATCTCCCATCTGCGGGATGGATATTTCTGTTGGGCACCTCGCGGACGGCGAAGGGCATGTCTATTTTCTACAATTGTTTCCAGCAGAAGCTGGTGTTTCATAAGACTGCTCCTCTGCTTAAATGGGAGGCGGATCTGGGTGAGGTATTCACTGATGAACAATGGCGAACCGCACTCCGCTCCGTCAGATCCGCTTCCTCCTGTGTAAACCACTGGGAACTCTCTCAGAAAATTAATTTGCGTTGGTACCTCACACCATACCGACTGTCTAAGTTCATACCAGAGCACTCTCCTCTATGCTGGCGGGAGTGTGGGGAGATAGCCCACCTTAAACACGTATTTTGGTCCTGCAAACACCTAACCAGCTTCTGGAACAAGCTGTTTTCCATTATTTCAGATATCACCGGTGTTCTCACCCGACCTTCCCCAGCCCTAGCCATTCTAAATGTGGGCATAGACAAATTTCCCAAGGATTGTAGGTGTGTGGTGTCGCATGTCCTCTTGGCTGCTAGAGGTTTAATAGCTCGTAATTGGAAGGAGGCTGAGACACCTAGCGTATCCACGGTCTTGGATTTAGTAAAGACCAATCAAATGTATGAGACAGTGCTTGCTCGTAGGGCGGGCAAAGGATCTGAAAACGATAAAAACTGGAAGTTGTGGCATTCTTGGAATTCTGAAGTTTGAAATTGAGTTATGTATCTACATGTATCTACGTATCTATAACATGTTTGAGCTGACCACCCTCCCCCCCCCCCCCTGAACTATCCACCTATTCTAGTTCTTTACTGTAGACCCCGATAGTACTACATTTGTTATACTGCTGCAGACCCAAGGATTAATAGAGTGTACAGTGCACCACTTATAAATGATTGATTAATATAGCGACTTGCATCCTCCCTCCTCTTTCTCTTCCCATTTCCTTCTCCCCTTCATCTCTCTCCTCCTCCCCCCCCCTCTACCATCCTCACCTTCCTCCACCACTCTTCTGCCTCCTCCCCCCCTCCACCCCCCCCAATCTGTTCCCCCTCCCTCCCCCCCCTCCCCCCCCCATTGTTCCCTATCCTCCTCCCTTCCACGGCCTTCTCCGCCCCTTCTCCTCACTTCCCTTCCCACGTGTCTCCTTCCTCCTATCGCATCGCCTTCCTATTCTGCTCCTTATCTCTTCCCCCCTCCCCCTCTCATCTCAACCCCCCCCCTCATTCCCCCCCCCCTCCTTCCCTCCCTCTCTCTCCCCCTCCTTCCCCCCCCCTCCCTCCTCCACCTCGTTCCCTCCCTCTTCTTCTTCTTCTTCTTCTTCTTTCTCTCTCTTCCTCCTCCTCCCCCCCCCTCACCCCTCCCCCCCTCCCCCCCCCCCCTCAACTTTGAAATAGACTAACTTAAGGAATGAGTACAATATGCGAAACCCTATTGTTTGCTTGTTTTACTTAGTCATGGATGTATAGAATGTTAGTACGCTGTACGTCATACTCGATGTTACTGTTATCTCAATGCTATGATCTGCAATGTTTTCTGTATAACCCTGTTCTTGAAAAATCTCAATAAAAAATTTTATGTTAAAAAAAAAAAAAAAGAACTCACAATAGGTAGGGACAACTTGAATAGAGCTGATTAACGCTAAGTAACGATGAGTAACGCTGAATAGAGCTAGTCACGGCTAGGCCACTGATTCACCTTGCCCTTGGCTGTGAATGAATTAACAGAGCTTCCCGAGGTAAGCTTTACTCTGAGGTAGACTGTACTTCGAGGTAGACTGTACTGCTGAACAACTTCAGGGCCCTTTCCTGGCACCCCCTTTGTACCTAATCTTCATGGTTAACTACTTGGAACCCCCTTTCCTGTACACTCTGTGTGAGGCTTGCTGGCGTTTCCCGCATAGAGGACCTGTGGAGTCCGGGACACATTTGTCCTCTTTATCTGTCTGAAATAGGATGCTGTGATGTGTACCTCTTCCTGCCTGAAGCCACCCTTGCACCATAAATAGGTTATAATCACCGTATATCGCTAAGGGTATACCAAACTATTATTCCACTGGGCTTATCCAAGAGAAGAGGAAACTATAGGTGGATATATGAAGTGCAGCTTTTTAGGGCTGGTCACCTATACCCTCAAAAATACCAGGTATATCAGGGAATTTTGGCAATCAAGCTCTAATAAGCTATCGTCATAATGTATAAAAAGTGTTACTCTTGCGGTGATTGAGGGGCTGGATACTTATACCTAGACAAATATATGAATGTAGGTACAACACGGAGGCTGTATTTGAATACTGAAGCAGTGATACTTACCAGTCTATGTGTCGCTACAACCTGTCACCTCCTGAGTCATTACAAACAAGGAAATACCGGTCTGTCATGGTCTCTCAGGCCCTGAGGAAGCCTTGAGCGAAACGCGTCGGCTTGCTGGGGACCTACATTGACCGCATTCCATTCTGAGACCTACGTTCCATCCTACACAGGCTTTTGGTTCTTTTCCCTCACGGGATGTATTTCTATATTGTTAATGACTCATATCGATTGATTTTATAACAATTTTCTTTCATGTTAGTTTGTCCTTGTGAACATGTGCATGGTTGCCCATGTTTTTTACTTCTAAATTAATAAAATGGTATATGGTTTTATAAATTGGTTTTGTGTCTGATCCTTCTACTCCCACTGTCCCGTAAAGCCCCATCTTTTTCTTTCTCATTTTTTTCTGGTATCCACATTAGGGGTAAGGGCCTAGTCTACATGGAAACCTTTTTTGTGTGTACACTCTGTGTGAGCTGGCTCCTTGATCCCCTGGAGTGGTCTCCTCTTCTAGGCAGACCCTTGAGCAGATCCCTCAGTACTCATGATACTGTTTTTCCTGAAGTCTTCTGCCCAGCAGCTCCACTGGTCAGCACACTGGATCCTCTGCAGCTCAGCTCCACACCTGGTTCAACAGGCCGACCGCCTGAACCACCTTCCTCACATCAGCAGGAGGAGAGACAGCCGTCCACCTCCTCCTGGGACTTTGCTCCCGCCAAAGACGCCCTGTCACATGTCCCCTTCATATTTATGGACAATCCCAGGATGCATTGCAGCAATGCCCTCCCATTGGGACTGCCATAAAACACGATGTGTCACTGGCCAGGTTTCCTCCACTGTCCAAAAAGCCCCCCCTTTTTGGACACAGTGGGGACACTCCCTCAGACCCAGTGAATCACACCTAGAAACACATGACAGGCAAACTAACAGATCCGGCTCACCTGATAAGCATAAAGAGCCACTTAATGCGTTTTCCTAGCACCTACCTAAAAGGGTGCTACATTTGTTTTCTGATACCATTCACCAAACGTTTTAGACACACCCGTATGTCCATGCACACATAGGCGTTTAGAGGCAGAAAAAGAAAACCCCTCTTCCAGCGTGTCCAGGAGCAGCGACATTTTGGCAAAAAAAAAAACACACTTGACGCCTGTAAACGCGCCTAATTGCATCTAATCGTGCCTACAGTGTCTTTAGTGCTTGAGTGTTAATTCATTACAATGGGCAGAAAATTATTCTGGCGAATTAAATAGATTAACATTCATGCGCCGAAACGCGTTACATGCATTTACAGGCGTCAATAGTTTTTTTCTGCCAAAACAGGAGAAAACAAGTCTAGGAGAGATAGGAAAATGCAATGAGGGTGCCCCACCTAGGTAGGTCAATATTACCCTCATACTGCCACAATCCTATTGAGGAATTCTCAATCAGAAATAGATGTGTGCACGGAGGGGCTTATGACAGATTGAGATATTTGTAACCCTTTAATGGGGTTATGTTGATATATAAGTTCTACCCTTTGTGCATTCTGCGACAATCAGGCACTCGTGGCCGCCAGCCCCGCGGATCAGCTTCCCCGCTGGTGAAGAATGGGCACATGCACACATCTGTATGTATGGTTGCATTGTGTCTTTCCTGCGATCCGGATGGATACTCTAAGGAGTTAATTGGTTTTCCAAATAACCACTTCAGCCCTGGAAGGATTTTTTTGCGATTCTGCACTGCGTTACTTTAATGGATAATTGTGCGGTCATGCGATGCTGTACTCAAACAAAATTTATGTCCCTTTTCCCCACAAACAGAGCTTTCTTTTGGTGGTATTTGATCACCTGTGCGATTTTTAATTTTTGCGCTATAAACAAAAAAAGAGCGACAATTTTGAAAAATAAAAAACAATATTTTTCACATCCTGCTATATAACATTCTCAAAAAAAATTAAAAAATCTATTTTTTTTTTAACATTTTAGGCCAATTTGTTTTCAGCTACATATTTTTGGTAAAAAAAATTTGCAATAAGTGTATTTTGTTTGGTTTGCGCAAAAGTTACAGCGTTTACTAACTACGGGAAAGATTTATGTCATTTTTATTGTTTTTTTTTTTTTACTAGTAATGGCGGTGATCTGTGATTTTTAGCGGGACTGCAACATTCCGGCAGGCAGATCGGACCCCTAACTGACATTTTTGACACTTTTGGGGGGGACCAGTGACATTACTACAGTAATCAGTGCTAAAAAATATGCATTGTTACTGTAATAATGACACTGGCAGGGAAGGGGTTAACCTAATGGGTGATCAAGGGGTTAAATGTGAGCCTCATGCTTACTAACGTATGTGTGTGTGTGTGTGTGTGGGGGGGGGGGGGGGGGTGGTTCTGTAACAGACACAGAGATCAAAGTTTCAGCTATGCTGAGTCTGCAGATCCCTTTCTGTCTGTCACTGAGAAGATCCGCCTGCTTTATTTACATAAGCAGGCGGATCTTCTCACAGTTTCAATCGCCGCCTCTCCTCCAACGGCCAGACTCCCGCTGTGTCTAAACACAGTGGGAGCGCACCGCCGGATTAACTAGGAGTCCAGCGACATAGGTCTACGTCGCTGGACCCAGGGGAGCAGCACTGCTGCAGTAATATTACTGTTGGCAGTCGGCAAGTGGTTAATTAATGATTCGTTTTAGCTGTGGTTACCACTATATGGATCCCAGTGAAAGCACAAGTTTTTCAGCAATGAATAAGCGAACCTGATTCATGAAACGCGTCTGCTGTTTGAGGCATCTGTTCATTGTGCTGTCATGTTTTTGGAGAAATAAAGACTTTTTATCCGCTGACGCTGGAGTGCTGTCAAACCATTTCCTATACAATTGCTACTTTCATGGTCCACGGACCAGACGTGCACCCAGCACAGATCGGATACTTATCTCTCACCTGGAGCGGCATCAACCTCTTTGTGATAGTGACCACGAGTGCCGCCTGGCATCTGCGATCACTACCCGTGGATAGAGAATGGTGGTCTGCTGTTGTAAACACAGCAGACCGTTGTTCTCTCAGCTATCAACACATAGCTCCTGTGTTCCTACTATTTAGGAACACTGGTCTCTGTGTTGATTCCATAAGCCCATCCACAGACAGTTAGAAAGCACCCCCTAGGCTTACATTTAACCCTTTAATCGCCCCTAGGTTAACCCCTTCCCTGCCAGTGTCATTATTACAGTAACCGTGCATATTTTTTAGCACTGATTACTGTAGTAATGTCACTGGTCCCCCCCAAAAGTGTCAAAAAATGTCAGTTAGGGGTCCGATCTGTCCGCCGCAATGTCACAATCCTGCTAAAAATCGCTGATCGCCGCCATTACTAGTAAAAAATAAATAAATAAACAAAAATGAAATAAATCTTCCCCCTAGTTTGAAGACACGATAACTTTTGCGCAAACCAATCAGAATACGCTTATTGGGCAATCAGAATACGCTTATTGGGATTTTTTGTTACCAAAAATATGTAGCAGAATACATATTGGCCTAAAATGATGAAAACATTTGTTTTTTTTTTTTTTTTTATTAGGTATGTTATATAGTAGAAAGTGAAAAATATTGCTTTATTTGTCGCTCTTTTTTTGTTTATAGCGCAAAAAATAAAAATTGCAGAGGTGATCCAATACCACCAAAAGAAAGCTCTATTTGCGGGAAAACTATTTTTATTTGGGTACAGCGTCGCACGACCGCACAATTGTCAGTTAGAGTAACGCAGTGCAGAATCACAAAAAAAAATGGCCTGGTCAATAAAGGGGAAAATCTTCCGGTCCAGAAGTGGTTGAAGTGCTATAAACCAAAAACATAATTGTATCATAATAAAGCTCTAAACAGATTTTGTATCATAAAAACAAATGTGATCCAACAGATATACTATGTAACAATATCTTTTATATAAAGTGCTTCAGAACTCCAAAATCTTCCCACATATACTTTAGTGTAAAACATGTTCGCAGTCCAATATATCATAAAAATTCATATAAATCCAACTCCAATATGGGATCCAAAAACGGTGTGCAAAATAAATGTGTAAAAAAAATGTATATTCTTCTTATCTTCATGTGGGATCACCACATCGAGTGAGTTGTCCACCACCACTTATGATCCAAATCCAGATATAATTGCTGGTAGTATTACGAACCAGCAAACAGATATTTTCCCTTACAGGGAGTGATCATCTGCAGGCTTCCTAGTAGACCATCTGTGCCATCTTTTCTGTATCTCAAATGATATTTCAGATGAGTAAAATCCCATCATAAGAGAGAAAACTCGGCATAGCCCTGGGCGGGTGTTGGGAGTGTTGCCATCACAATGTGTTGGATCTGCTCGCGGCATCGGAGGAGTCGGAGATAACCCGTATATGAATATATGCCGTTTTACTTGGAGACACTTGGACACTTAAGACACTTGCAAATGTGAGTGTATTATCTTTTTAATGAAGTGGAAACAATTTTAACCACTTCCAGCAAACCGACGTACCTGTATGTCGGCTTGAAGAAGTGGTTGTACCGGGATGATATGCAGCTACAGGCATCCACCGGTATAGTTTTTTAGAGCTTTCAGGAGATAACAGCTGATATGGCTCAGCAGCCACTCGGCTGTTATCACAGCGAGTGGCAGGGAACCCCCCCCCCCTTCCTGCCGGCTTCCACGGCTCTGCCCGTGTCTCCCGTCCCACCGGGAGACCCAAGCAACCAGCCGGCACGTCCACTGTCTGGTTGGAGTCCCGAACAAAGCTGGATTAAGCTTTGATCGGGTCCCCGATGTAGTAACCCGGAAGCAGCGTGACTTCCAGTTTACTTGGCGGCTAACGACTCCGATTTAAAAAAGTGACAGCATTCAAAAATGACGATCTCAGCATTTTGAATACTTTGAAGTGCAGTGGAGGGGTCTGGAGTCGTTTAGACCCCCATTCCTTCCATAAAGAATACCTGTCACTGCCTATTACTGTCACAAGGGATGTTTACATTCCTTGTGACAGCAATAAAAGTAATCCGATTTTTTTTTTTTTAAAACAGTGCTAAAAAAAAAAATTATTAAAATAAATAGGAAAAAAATAAACAAAATGTAAAGCGCCCCAGTCGCTGTGAGCTCATGCATGAAAGAAAACGCATACGTAAGTCGTGCACGCAAATTAAAATGGTGTTCCAACTACACATGTGAGGTATCGCCGCGATTGCCAGAGTGAGAGCAATATTTCTTTGAAAAAGACCTCCTCTGTAACTCTAAACTGGTAACCGTTAAATTTTTTTAAAGCATCACCTATGGAAATTTTTAAGTACCGTAGTTTGTAGCCATTCCACGGGTGTGCGCAATTTTAAACCGTAACATGTTAGGTACCTATTTACTCGACGTGGCATCGTCTTTCACAATGTACAAAAAAGTTGGGCTAACTTTACTGTTTAGTTTTTCTAAAATGCAGTGAAATGTATTTTTTCCAAAAAAATTGCGTTTGAAAGACCGCTGTGCAAATACCGCGTGACAAAAAATATTGCAATGACCGCCATTTTATTCTCCAGAGTCTCCTGCTAAAAAAAAAATAAATAGATATACTGTTTGGGGTTTCTAGGTAACTTTCTAGCAAAAAAATACTGATTTTAACTTGTAAACAACATATTTCAGAAATAGGCCTAGTCCTTAACCACTTTAAGACCGGAAGGATTTTCCCCCTTAATGACCAGGCCCTATTTTGCGATTCGGCACTGCATTAATTTAACGGACAATTGCGCAGTCATGCAACACTGTACAAAAATTAAAATTGATGTCCTTTTTTTTCCCACAAATAGAGCTTTCTTTTGGTGGTATTTGATCACCTGTGCGATTTTTATATTTTGCGCTACAAACAAGAAAATGCAACAATTCTGAAAAAAATATATATATTTTTCACATTCTGCTATATAACATTCTAAAAAAAAATAAAATAAATAATAATAATTAGATATCAACATTTTTTAACATTTTAGGCCAATTTGTTTTCCGCTACATATTTTTGTTTAAAAAAATTGCAATAAGCGTATTTTGATTGGTTTGCGTAAAAGTTATCGCGTCTACTAACTAAGGGAAAGATTTATGACATTTTTATTATTTATTTATTTATTTTTTACTAGTATTGGCGGCAATCTACAATTTTTTGCGGACAGATCGGATCCCTGCCTGACATTTTTGACACTTTTGGGGAGACATTACTACAGTAATCAGTGCTAAAAAATATGCACTGTTACTGTAATAATGACATTGGCAGGGAAGGGGTTAACATTATGGGTGATCAAGGGGTTAAATGTGAGCCTAAGGGAGTGATTCTAACTGTGGGGGGGCGTGCCTTCTGAAATGACCATAGAGACCTGTGATCCTATATAAAAGGATCACATGGGCTCTATGATCATTGCAGGGAGAAGAACAGTCAGTTGTGTTTACAACATCCGACCATCCTTCTCTCTCAGAGGGGAGCGATCGCGGATGTCAGATGGCAATCAGAGCCACCTGACACACGCACCGGCTTCCCCGCTGGCAAGCGGGAGCGCGCCGGCGGCGGCGCGCGCTCGCCCCCTAGCATCCTGAGAGGCTTTGCCCAGGAGCGGCTGCCTGCCCTAATAAATCTGCGGTAGGCGGTCGGTAACTGGTTAACCCTCCTCTTATGTTAGGGTCAGAACCGACCCGTTTTCAGGTTTTGAATGTCTATAAGTATCACATAAATTTGTTTATTGCATCAAGATTTTTTTTACTTTGTCAGGAACCTCTATTTAAACAATGTAATAGAAAAAGAATAATTTTCACTAAATTATAAAATACTGTGGTGAAAATTAAGACGTTCATGGTGTTAGGGTCAATTCTGACCCAGTTATAATATAGGATTTTAGGACACTAATAAGTGCCAAAACTAAAATCATAAACACTCTCTCTGCTTAGTAACACTGACAGCCAATCCCCTCTCAACCCTGTGAGCTGTAGTTAGGGAGGGGCCTATCTCTTTTCCTGCTTGTCTGGTTCTCTAAATAAAGTGAAGAAACATAGGACAAATACATTTCAGAGTTGCTGACTTTATTTTACCATTTTTTAAATTTGAAAATGAGAGGTATGCTATCAAAAGTAAGGTCTAGGGGTCACACCAAAAATATTAAAACCAATCTTTTCAAGGATAAAGAAGCCTAACAAGGTAACCAAGAGGTAAGAAACAAATTTGATGATAAATAATTATTCAGAGGGTATTTTATGGCTGATTTAAAACACGGGTCAAAACCGACCCTAATATCATGCATAGTAACAGAATTCTAACATAAGAGGAGGGTTAAGTGGTTAAAAAAAGGTTTTATGCTATGCCGAGGTTTTTCTCTTATGATGGGATTTTACTCATCTGAAATATCTTTTGAGATTAAGAAAAGATGGCACAGATGGTCTACTAGGAAGCCTGCAGATGATCACTCCCTATAAGGGAAAACGTCAGTTTTCTGGTTTGTAATACTACTAGCCATTTTATCTGGTGAGAGATTTTTCCACCACCATCATAAGTGGTGGAGGACAACACACTCGGTTGGAAAAGCACATGAAGATAAGAGGAATATACATTTTTTTACATGTTTTTTTTGCACACTGTTTTTGGATCTTATATTGGAGTTGTATTTATATGAATTTTTATGACATATTGGACTGTGAACACAAAGTGTTTATTTTTATACTAAAGTATATGTGGGAAGATTTTGAAACACTGAAGCACTTTTATGAAAGATATTGTTACACAGTATATCTTTTGGATCACATTTGTTTTTATGATACAAAATTTGTTTAGCACTTTATTATGATACAATTATGTTTTAGTTTTTAGCACTTTAATTATTTCACAGTTCGACCCCCAACACACCTCCAAGACGACCACTGCCTTGCTAAAGAAGCTGAAGGTAAAGGTGATGGACTGGCCAAGCATGTCTCCAGACCTAAACCTTATTGAGCATCTGTGGGGGATCCTCAAATGGAAGGTGGAGGAGCGCAAGGTTTCTAACATCCACCAGCTCTGTGATGTCATCATGGAGGAGTGGAAGAGGACTCCAGTGACAACCTGTGAAGCTCTGGTGAACTCCATGCCCAAGAGGGTTAAGGAAGTGCTGGAAAATAATGGTGGCCACACAAAATATTGACACTTTAGACCCAATCTGGACATTTTCACTTAGGGGTGTACTCACTTTATTTGCCAGCGGTTTAGACATTAATGGCTGTGTGTTGAGTTATTTTGAAGGGACAACAAAATAAAAAACTATTAGATGGGCACCTTAGGGATCACAACATACAGGGGTATACAATGTACAGTTAAAAGCAAACACACACACACATCATAGGTTGAACTGGATGGACTGATGTCTTTTTTCAACCTCACTAACTATATAACTATGTAACTATGGGGGAGATTTACTAAAGCTGGAGAGTGCAAAATCTGGTGCAGTTCTACATAGAAACCAATCAGCTTCCAGGTTTTATTGTCAAAGCCTCATTGAACAAGCTGAAGTTAGAAACTGATTGGTTAACATGCACAGCTGCACCAGATTCTGTATGCACCAGTTTTATTAAATCTCCCCCTATGTAACAAATTTACACTGTTATACAAGGTGTACACTCACTACTTTACATTGTAGCCAAGTGTCATTTCTTCAGTGTTGTCACATGAAAAGATAGAATAAAATATTTACAAAAATGTGAGGGGTGTACTAATTTTTGTGAGATACTGTATATATATATATATATATATATATATATATATATATATATATATATATATATATATTTTTTTTTGCATTCTTCTTCTGGTTTAAGGATAATAAAACCGCTTATGACATGGAAGTTAATGATTTGCAAATAGCAGGTGTAGGATGATTTCCTGATACCTCAGTGGGAACAGACTCTGTCACTTTTATTTACTAAATCAATCCCATTATGTCCGCTAGGAAAACAACAGTTAAATGGCTATTAACTCTTGGCTGATGCGCAAATGAAGGAATCCTCCCAGGAGCCGTAGACCTTTGTTCTTTAACCTTTTCCAGACCTGCCTGGCAAGCGAAGAGCAAATTGCTCCTCTCTTCCTCCTCCATCTTCATCATAACTTGATGATTATCCCAGTAAATTATGAATAATATCTACATGTCCAGTGTTTGCCTGGAAGTTGGATTTCACCTTTCTGTCCTTCATTTACCAAATTTAGGAACACCGGCATTATTTTACAAGAACACGAAATGCATTGGACTGGATAAATCTACTGTGTGTAAAAAAAAAAATCCTCTTAAATAAAATGTAATTAAACTGTTCAAAACATGAGAAAGAGAAAAATACGCAAATTATGATATTTTTGTGGCAGATATTTCGATTTCTTATCTAAAAGGGTTGAAAAGAATGTTTGCATTTTTGGATACGGTAAGTATAACATAAAGTATATGTCTGGGTGAAATACTAGGGGAAACAAAAAAAAAAAAATGTAAGCTATAAATCTTTGCAAAAAATGCACATTTCCCAATGTTTGATTCTTTTAACCACTTGCCGACCAGCCTCCGCAGATATACGGTGGCAGGTTCCTGCGAAACGCCAAACCCGTATGTCACTTCACGGGAGCGATTGTGGGGGTGAGCGTGCATGCGCCCCTTCACCAGGGAGGAAGCTGATTGCTCCCCGTGGAGAAAGAATGGCGGTCTGCGGTTGTAAACAAAGCAGACCGTTGTTCTGTCAGCAATCAACACAAGGCTCCTGTGTTCCTCCTATTTTGGAACACAGGTCCCTGAGTTGATTCCATAAGCCCAACCCCCACAGTTGGAAAACAACCCCTAGGCATACATTTAACCCTTTGATTGCCCCTGGTGTTAACCCCTTCAATGCCAGTGAAATTATTACAGTAACAGTGAATAATTGTACCACTGATTGCTGTAGTAATGTCACTGGTATCCCCAAAAGTGTCAAAAATGTCAGTTAGGGGTCCGATCTGTCCGCCGCAATGTCGCAGCCCCGCTAAAAATCGCTGATCGCCGCCATTACAAGTAAAAAAAATAAAAATTACATAAATCTTTCCCCTAGTTTGTAGATGAGGCATAGATGAGCACTAATGTGGCACAGATGATCATCACTGATGTGGCATGGATAAGCACTGATGTGGTACAGAAGAGCACTGATGTGGCATGGATGTGGCACAGATGAGCACTGATGTGGCACGGATGAGCACTGATGTGGCATGGATGTGGCATGAATGTAACATGGATAAGCACTGATGCGGCATGGATGTGGCATGGATAAACACTGATGTGGCATGGATGTGGCACGGATGAGCACTGATATGGCATGGATGTGGCACGGATGAGCACTGATGTGGCACGGATGTGACATGGATAAGCACTGATGTGGCATGGATGTGGCACAGAAGAGCACTGATGTAACATTGATGTGGCATTGATGTGGCACGGATGAGCACTGATGTGGCATGGATGTGGCACAGATAAGCACTGATGTGGCATGGATGTGGCATGGATAAACACTGATGTGGCATGGATGTGGCACAGAAGAGCACTGATGTGGCATGGATGTGGCACAGATGAGCACTGATGTGCCACAGGTGAGCACTGATGTGGCATGGATGTGGCATGAATGTAACATGGATAAGCACTGATGTGGCATGGATGTGGCATGGATAAACACTGATGTGGCATGGATGTGGCACAGATGAGCACTGATGTGGCACGGATGAGCATGGATGTGGCATGAATGTAACATGGATAAGCACTGATGTGGCATGGATGTGGCATGGATGAACACTGATGTGACATGGATGTGGCATGGATGAGCACTGATGTGGCATGGATGTGATATGAATAAGCACTGATGTGGCATGGATGTGGCACAGATGAGCACTGATGTGGCATGAATGTGGCACAGATGAGCACTGATGTGGCATGGATGTGGCACGGATAACACTGATGTGGCACAGAAGAGCACTGATGTGGCATGGATGTGGCACAGATGAGCACTGATGTGGCATGGATAAGCACTGATGTGGCATGGATATGGCACAAATAAGCACTGATGTGGCATGGATAAGCACTGATGTGACATGGATAAGCACTGATGTGGCATGGATGTGGCATGGAAATACACTGAAGTGGCATTTATATGGCACGGCTGAGCACAGAAAAAAAAATTGCTGATCGCCGCCATTACTAGTAAAAAAAATTAAAAATAAATAAAAATGACATAAATCTTTACCCTAATTTATAGACATGATAACTTTTGTGCGAACCAATTAAAATACGCTAGGATAAACAAATAAAACATATCACCATTGTTGCTGTTCACAACATAAAAAATAATCCATCATAAATCACAGCGCAAATCAGTGCAAATATACTACAAATATTCTATAAAAATGAATGACAAATGTGAAAAGTGAAACTTCAATACAAATGGTTACTAAGCAAGTGCTAAGTACAAATCCGGTAAAAGCTCCAATATTGGTCCAGAAAAATGCTGAAGTGCTTCACAACTTCAAACTCATGCAGTGAACTGCGCTCTTCACCTTCTTGTGCTCACACTTACCAGATGATGTGGACCCCTTAGCAATATTGCATGTGGGTCTATAAGGCTGTATATGGTAAGTGGGAGAATGTCACATCTCATGTGTCTTGTGGTGTCTTGGCACTCATGACATTTATTCACCTCTCAAACATAAATCATCTGATGCTCACTGAAAGAACACAGCCTCAAGAATTTCCTTCAAAGGAATTTTTCACTTAGCACTTGCATAGTAACCAATTGTATTGAAGTCTCACTTTTCACATTTGTCATTTATTTTTGCAATTTATTTGCACTGTTCTGCACTGTGATTTATGATAGATTATTGTAGAGGCCAGTGCTGGCGAACCTTTGCACCTCGGATGTTTTTAACTACCTTTCCCATGATACTCATGCACTCTGAAGTGTATTGAGCATCATGGGAAATGTAGTTCCAAAGCATCTGGGGTGCCAAGGTTCGCCATCACTGGTATAGGCATTCTTGCAACTACGCCCCAAAATACATTCTGATACTCCTTTTGAGTATGGCGATACCACATGTGTGAGACTTTTACACAGCCTGACCACATACAGAGGCCCAACATTTAGGGAGCACCGTCAGGTACCTAGGGACATAAACCTACAAATCGAATTTCCTGACTACCCATTACATTTTTGTGAGGCACTGTAGGGCACTGATGTAGCATGGATGAGCACTGATGTGGCACGGAGGAGCACTGATGTGACATGGATGTGGCATGGATGAGCACTGATGTGGCACAGATGAGCAGTGATGTGGCATGGATGAGGGACTAATGAGCAATGATGTGGCATGGAAGTGGCACAGATGAGCACTAATGTGGCACGAATGAGCACTGATGTGGCATGGATTTGGCATGGATAAGAACTGATGTGGCACAGAAGAGTACTGATGTGGCATGGATGGGGCACAGAGGAGCACTGATGTGGCACGGGTTAGCACTGATGTGGCATGGATGTGGCATGCATGTGACATGGACATGGATAAGCACTGATGTGGCATAGATATGGCATTGATGTGGCATGGATAACACTGATGTGGCATTTATGTGGCACAGATGAGCCCTGATGTGGCATGGGTGAGGCACGGATGAGCACTGATGTGGCATGGGTGAGCACGGATTGAGTCATGGATGTGGCACGGATGAGCACTTATGTGAGATGGATGTGGCACGGATAAACATAAACTTGCGTTGTAAGTAAGGGAAACCGGCAGTGAGGCCTTCAGGAATGGGTTCACCCTGAGAGAGGGGCCCAAGCCTTTTTTTATTTTTTTTGTTTTTTTTACAGGTACTCTGGTGGAGGGATCTGGGGGTCTAAAAGACCCCCAAACCCCTCCTCTGCACTTAAAAGCATATAACATGCCAAGTTTGGCTGAATGCTGTCATTTTTTTTTTTAATTTGGCGCCGAGTACACGGAAGTGATGTCATGACATCACTTCCGGGTTTTTACATGGAGACCCAATCAGAGCCGAATGTGGCTTTGATCGGGTCTTCTCTTCGCTTCTTGCAGGTAGAATGCCGGGTCTCCCGGTGGGACAGGAGACCCGGGTGAACCGCGGAAGGCGGCGGGAGGGGGGGACGTCCCCTTCCGCTCCTTGTAATGACACCTGAGCGGCTTCCCAGCTGCATCGGTTGTCATTACAAGACAGCCAACCATTGGCTATTGACGCCGGTACCAGGGTGATGCCTCTAGCTGCAGGCATTACTCTGGTAAAGCACTTTCCCGAAATATCGGCAATATCGGTCACCTTGGTGGCCGATTCTGATATATTGGGGAAAGTGCAGATCGGCCCTCGATATATTGGCTTTGCCGATAATCGGTCAATTCCTACAGTAAGCCCATGTACCGCCTATGAGTGTTTTTTTGGGAGTGTGTTTAATTTTATTTTGTGGTTGAATTGAGTTGAACAGCCACCTTAAGCTGCTGTCCCATCCAGGCATGGTAGTCTTGGGTTTTCGTATCTTTTGTGGGGTTTTTATTTTTATTTTACATTTATAGGCCTTTTTTAAGTCTTGGGTGCTCAAAGTTGGGCATTTAGTATGTAGTGGCAGTGCCCAGCTGCCCATGTCTTTTTTTGCCAGTAGTTTGACCAGTAGCCCTAAAAGTTACCCACATTTAACAACAAGATTTGCCCCCTATAGACTACAATGAGATTCAGCTCTGGTTTGCTTGATATTTAATGTGATTTGGTAAGCCCTTAGTGAAGCAAACCTGGGTAGAATCGCCCATCACTAACCCTCACCTCTTGTTCCAATGATAAGTTGAACATTTTGGATTACCCAACGCTTTTTATCTTCTGACAGTGGTCACCAGAACAGATAGAGAAGGTTAAGCTACTCAACGGGGGTTCATACATCTTAGCATGGTTTTTAACCCATTTCCTTCTCTATGAAAAAAAAACATGCAGTGAGGAAAGGTTCTGATTGGCCTTATTACGTAATTTTTATGTTTCTCCAGCGTCAAAACTGCTCACTTTCTGCAGCCACAATTACAGAAGAAAAAGCCTCTCTCTCCTACTAATAATGTTTCTTTAATGCATAGTAAATGCATGCATATGCCGGTCAATAATGTAATTGAGTGAAGAAAGACAAAAATGTTGTAAATAACTTCTATTGATTTTACAGTGCTCTCCAGAGGGATGCTAGCTCCTGCTTTAAGAAAAATCCATAAGGGTTTTTGACAAAGATGAAGTAGACCGAACAGGAGAAAGAAACCCTAGAGGAGGCCCCGTTTTAATGGCTCACCTCATGTATAGTATTTAGTCCTAATGACTCTTACAGTATCTGGTTTAACTACAGCTGATATACAATCTTAAACAGAGTGACAGCAGGCATGTAAAACAATCTATCATTCGTCTTTACTCAAATGTGACACTGCGGTTCTGAGCAAATGGGATGATTAATGGACGAGAACGGAGAAAAACACAACAAGGGCAAGACTGATATTAGTATATATTATTATTGATATCTTCAAATTGGAGCTAAAATTAGCATTTAAATAATCATTTTAAAAAATGTATACAATATCTACATACAGTATCATTTATATTTATATTATAAATAAATAAATACTACTACTACTACTACTACTATTACTACTACTACTACTAATAATAATAAATAGAAATAAATAAATAGTAATAAAAAAATATGTATTTATTACCCCGGTATGATGCTAGTGGTTCTCCTCTTAACCACTTGCCGACTGCCGCACGACTATTTACGTCGGCAGTCAGCCCCTACTACGTCGCTAGCCTGTGAGGGTCTAGGGAGCGAGTGCGCGCCCCCGGAGGCGCGCTCATGCTCCCGCGCGGTCACGCCCCCCCCCCCCCCGCGCGTGTGTCACTCGGCGATCGTCGGTGCAGAGGGAGAAAGGCAGGCGGCTTGTTTGTTGATGTAAACAAGCCGCCTGTCATTCTCCCCTGTGTAGAAACAGTGATCATACGGTTCTACTATGTAGGACCGTTGATCACTGTTCCTACACCTCAAGCCACAGCCAATCACAGTTAGAATCACGCCCCTAGGGACACACATAACCCCTCCCTCTCAAAAAAAGTTTACCCCTTCACTGCCAGTGTAATTTTGCAGTAACAGTGCATATGTATAGCACTGATTACTGCAGAAATGTCACTGGTAACCCCAAAAGTGTCAAAAATGTCAGTCAAGGGTCCGATCTGTCCGCCGCAATGTCGCAGTACCGCAAAAAAAATTGCAGATCGCCCGCCATTACGCGTTAAAAAAAAAACAACAAAAATCTTTCCCTTTGTTAGTAAACGCGATAACTTTTGCGCAAACCAATCAAAATACGCTTTTTGCGATTTTTTTTACCAAACATATGTAGCATAAAACAAATTGGCTGAAAATGTTAAAAAATTTTGATTTTTACATTTTCTTTTTGGGGAATTTCATATAAAAAAATGTGAAAAATATTGTTATTTTTGCAAAATTGACGCTCTTTTTTGGTTTATAGCACATGATCAAAAAATCGCACAGGCGATCAAATACCACCAAAAGAAAGCTCTGTTTTTGGGAAAAAAAGGACGTCAAATTCATTTGGGTACAGCGTCGCACGACCGCGCAATTGTCCGTTAAAGTCACGCAGTGCCGAATCGCAAAATAGGCCCTGGTCAGGAAGGGGGTAAAATCTTCCGGGGCTTAAGTGGTTAAGCTGCCACTGCTGGGTATCCTTGGTGGGCCTATGGGGCACCCTCTACCCTAGCCATTGAAGACTTACCTGGTCGTATAAATATTTTTTTGTGGTGAGCATTATTTTCTTTCTTTCATTATTAATTTTATTATATTTAATCAAATGCATATATCAACTACCTTTTGTATCTCTATGTAATTTTTTGTCTTTAAAAAGTCTGCCAAAAATTCAAAGGATCTCTGATGAAGCACTTTTGAACAATACAGTTCAGCAAAATGCGTTAGTCCCATATCCCCTCTGTTTTGACCATCAGTGGGCCATCTATATCCATTGGCCGGATGTCTCCTTCTATGGCGGATATGTAATTGTACTGATATATATGCAATTGATGTTCTATTATGTTTTAACTAAGTGTATACAATAAATTGAATTTTAAATGTATTTCTTTTTGTTTTGTTGATCCAATATGCTCACCATTGCACAATCCACACCCTCTAAAGTCCCCTCCTTTTATTGAGTGGGGTTGAACTCCTTGTGGCTCCTTTGGACCCTGGAGAACTCCTCCCCTCTTTTTAGTACTGACAGCAGGCATGTAAAACAATCTATCATTCGTCTTTACTCAAATGTGACACTGGAGTTCTGAGCAAATGGGATGATTAATGGACGAGAACGGAGAAAAACACAACAAGGGCAAGACTGATATTAGTATATATTAATATTGATATCTTCAAATATCTACATACAGTATAATTTATATTTATATTATAAATAAATTACAAGTCGCCTCAAAGTAGTACAGGACCCTTTTCTGAAGTCGGAGCGACTTTAGTAGTGCCAATTAAGACGGCTCTCATTAATTTACATTGCTTTTGTTATGTCAAGCGACTTGGGGCGACTTGAGGGCACACAAGTCGCCTCACAAGTCGCGGCAGTGTGAATGGACTCTCAGTGCCGGTTCACACTGGGGCGACCTGTGAGGCGACCTGGTCGCCTCACAGGTCGCCGCAGGTCGCCTCCCATAGGGAAGCTGCGGACCCGTTCTAATAGCAGCGACACAAGTCGCTCCGACCTAGAAAAAGGGTCCGGAGCTTCTTTGGGGCGACCAGGAGGCGACCGCCATAGACTTCAATGTTATGAAGTCCGTGGCGGCCGCTCCGAGGTCGCGGCGCGCTGCTCGCACCGCGATCTCGGAGGTCGCCCCTGCAAGTAGTGTCGCGGTAATGTGAACCGGCGCTTAAGCTCTCTGTTTTTAGAAAACAATAAATATTTTGCGGAGTTGACAGGCCTAAAATCTGTCTTTTAGCAGGTGTGCTAAAAAATGGCGTTGGCAACAAAAAATATTATAGCTTATATTCGATATTATTGTTTCAATTTACACATTTTTTATTTAAAAAAATATTTTCTTGACACTTTTTGAATGCTTTATAATTGTTTTTTAAACGGTTTCTAAACACCATGCTACTTAAAAGAGTTTATACAAGCTAAGATTTTAAAATGCCTTTGTGTACTAAAACTACAAAAAAAAAAAAGCAAGTAGGGTGACTTCAGGCAAATCTTCCATGGGAAATGTATGTGAGTGCACCTCTCCATAAATATAAATGATTTCTGAATAAATGTAATTTTTGAAAAATTATTTTCACACACTAGGGGGTTCTTGGACTCATAATTTGCCCAGAAGACATATATAATCATATACATATATCAAAGTCTTGGTATGCAGGGATAATAAAACCTTATATCCGTACAGCCTTTGAGTCGATGTACCAATGAAGTTGACAATAAATAACATTATATTTGCATTAGCCAGTGATAATTCTGAATTCAAACTATTTACAGCATTGCTACAATGATTAGTCTTTTGAACCTATAATATAAATTAAATAGGAAGTAAAGGACGGTTCTATTAAATGCAGTGCATACAGTTCTATTTAAATCTTTAGCGGCGTAAGAAGCTCTAGGTCGTACAGTAACTGTAATAGCAGCACAGCTACAAGATACCGCAAAGCTAGTGAAGCAGCACTATTCAAACTCAATAAATCTGCTCCCATTACTTTTTATTACTAAAACTCAGCCTTCACACCCAGCACATAATCAACAATAATTTAAAATCGATACCGTTTCTGAACATGAATATTTTTCTTGGGTTGAAAGTTATTTTCTTTATTTTACGCCTCATTACTTTTTTTTCTTTCCCTTTTTTTTTTTTTTTTTTCAGAAGGCTTGGTGTGTGACAACGACAATGTATCATGACTATCATGACTATATAAAATTAAAAAAAAAAAAAATTTGGAAAAATATTACAGTATGACTAAAAATAAAAAATGTGGGGTGATAGAAAGAGTAAAAAGCGCCTCCCTTTAAAAGAGCAATGTTGGGGCGCTACCACATGAGTATAACAACCGGTCACAGGTATCAAAATATTTAGTAAACTCAGTATATCAAAATGAATATTCACCAAGGGTGAATATTCAGTGTGAAATAAAGTGTTCTGCGGGAAACTCTAGCTCTGCTAGTACCCCAAACATAAGAGAAGGTGGGCCGTTGAAGTTGGCGAAGATAGTAAGAGGGGACGGAGATAGGCAGCACCCGGAAGAGATATAGTATTTTGGGTAGTATAGCCATCTTGGCAACAGTGATGCATCCCATCCAGACTAGAGGTATGGAAGACCAAGATGCCATCAAGTGTGTGAGGTGGCGTAGCATGGAGTTTGTGAAGATAAAGTGTTCTGCGGGAAACTCTAGGTCTGGTAGTACCCCAAACATAAGAGAAGGTGCGCCTTTGAAGTTGGTGAAGATAGTAAGAGGGGACGGAGATAGGCAGCACCCGGAAGAGATATAGTATTTTGGGTAGTATAGCCATCTTGGCTTGCATCCCATCCAGACTAGAGGTATGGAAGACCAAGATGCCATCAAGTGTGTGAGGTGGCATAGCATGGGAGGATAGTTAGCCGAAAAGAACTCCAGTGGGTCTGCTGTTAATTTAATCCCTAGGTAGGGCAGGCATCGCATCGCCAAGGAAAAGGGGTTGAACCGTACAAGGTTGTGAGAGGAGAGTGGAGGGTAGGGAGATATTGAGAGCCTTCGATTTTTTGGGGTTAATAACTAGGCTAGGGATTTGAGTGAATTGGTTCAGGGTAGAAAGAAGGTTAGGAGTAGAAGTGAGAGGTGAGGAGAGAAACAAGAGAATGTCATCTGCGAAGAGACATAGTTTATGATGAAAGCCACCGAAGTCGAGGCCTTTAATATCAGGGTTGGCGCAGATTTTAATAGCTAGGGGTTCAATCGCTAGAGTGAAGAGGAGAGGTGATAAGGGACAGACTTGCCTGGTACCGGATTTAATAGGAAAAGGGGAAGATTGAAAGCCAGTGTAGCGGACAAACGCTGACGGGGAAGAGTAGAGTGAGAATATCCAAGAGAGAAAGTGAGGGCCAAAACCCCATCTGAGTAACACAGTTTGCAAGTAAGACCATGAGAGGGAGTCAAATGCTTTTCTAATATCAAGGGAGACAAAGCAAGCAGGAATGTTGTGACGTCCTGCGAGATAGGTAAGGTGTATAGCTCTGCAAACATTGTCTCCAGCTTGACGGCAAGGGATAAAACTGGTTTGGTCCTTATGGATCAGTGATCCTATGATCAGGTCAAGACTTGCAGATAAGATTTTGGCCATCACTTTAATGTCAATGTTGAGAAGAGATATTGGGCGATAGTTGGACCAGGAGGATTCGTCTGTCTGTGGCTTAGGAATCATGGAGATGGCCGCTTTGAGGGAGTCCAGGCCAAAGGAATAGCCTTTGAGTATTGAATTATATGCTTTAGAGAGCATGGGGGTTAAGAGGTATGAGAAATGTTTATAATAAGAAGCAGTAAAACCGTCTGGGCCAGGGAGTTTGTGAATCTTTAGAGTTTTGATCGCTGCACATATTTCAAGATCCAAAATTGGTTGTTCCAGGGCGTCACGGTGGGAATCGGAAAGGAAAGGTAAGGTAATATTCGAGAAAAACTCAGAGAGTTGAGAGTCAGTCGGGGGCTTAGATGGGGAGTAAAGTTTGGAGAGCTGGTATTGAAAGGTGTCCAGAATTTTGGTGTTACTAGTGTGGGTGGAGGGGGAGGTTCACAAGCGGATATGTTTTTGGGTGACGTTGGCGTTACAAAGAGAGAGGGCGAGAAGGGTATCTGGTTTATTTGCTTTAGATTACAATTGATGCTGGGAGCGTCCGATTTGTTTTTTAGCCGCCTCAGTGAGGAGGAGATTCAGTTCCAGGGTGGCCTTGTCAAAGATCTTTTTGTTGTCAGGGGTGGGGTGTGTGTGGAAAGCGGTGTGGGCCTGTGTAAAAGGGGAATCTAGGATTTGGTAAAAAAGTCTGCGTTCTTTCTTATGTCGGGATGCCAAGCTGATGAGAGTACCTCTGATGACAGATTTGTGAGCTTCCCAAATAGTGAGCAGAGCAACATCAGTTGTGGAGTTGTGAGAGATGTAGTCTTTAATTGCTGCAGCTATTTCTATTCTGTGAGAAGGATGGGCCAGAAGAGTACGTTCAAGGACCAGGAGAACTTATGTTGTTTAGAAACTAAGGAATCAAAAGAGGAAATGACTGCATTGTGGTCAGACCAGGGAATTGGTAAGATGGAGGAGGCCAAGAGGGAGGGAGAGGTTGCCACCGAGGTGAGAATATGGTCTATACGTGTTAATGTATTGTGTGGATGAGAATAAAAAGTGTATTGTCTCTCGGAGGGGTTGTGTTCGCGGAAGAGGTGCAGGAGTGGATGGTGGTGAGAGCAAGTGCAGATCCTGAAGAAGGCGCTGGATCTCAACAGTGGTTTTGCAGGTGTATTTGCGAGGTGGGTAACGCGTACGGAGAACCGAAAACCCCAAGAATAAACGATATGATGTTGTTGGAGGGTTTGCAGCAGGGGTTTAAATTCTCTGCGCTTAGTGATGGTAGCTTTGCAGAGATCCGTGAAGAGTTGGTAATCATAACCTTGAAAATGAAGGGATTCTTTGTGTCTGGCGGCTTTTAGGAGTTGCTCTTTGGTTTTGTAGTAGTGCATTTTAGCGATTATGTCCCTGGGAGGGCCTTCAGGTTTGCGGGGGGGGGGGGGGGCTAGGGTCGGATGAAAATGGTCCATCTCCAGGCGTTCAATGGGGTTTAAGGGAGAGAGCTCTTGAAAAGGGCTGTGACAGTGGACTGCAGATCCACTACAGACTCAGGTATCCCCCGGATCCTGATGTTTGAGCGTTTGGCCCTATTTTCCTGATCTTCCAATTGAAGCTGCAGGGTCTGGTTTTCTTCTCTCAGGACCTCCAGCTCCTCAGAGTGATTTGAGACACTCACCTCAAGTTCATCTGCCCTGAGTTCCAGCTCAGTGGTGCATTGGCCTAGGTCTCTGATCTCTCTGGTCATCTTGTCAGTTATCTGGTCAGATGTGTGTTTCAGGGCCTTCTGGAGGATGTGCACGAAGTGCTGGAGGAGTCCGGGTTGTGGGGGGTCATAGGCTCCGATCCCTTCAGTGAGCGGGATGTTGGAGTTAGATTCCCCCTTCATCTGGGTGAGGCTGAGAGAATCGAGGGGCCTTGGAGGAGCCGGAGCTGGCGCGGGAGACAAGCGGCGGCCCCATCTTGGAGGAGGCCCACACCAGGATGTCTCGGATGTTACGGCTTTTGAGCTTTGATTTGGCACCCCTGACACCATGGTGAGGCGGGGGGCAACTAAAGCTGATTGGGGAGCTTCGTCGGACGGGGTGCGGGGCAGCTGGTCACCAGTGCTGGCGGCAGGGTGTTCCAAGTCAGAGCGGAGCTCAGGCAGACATGTCCGTCTTGCTGAGTCCGCGCATGCGCATTATTATATATTTTTAATGATCTTTTGCATCATATATCCACGTTGCTTTAAGCACTGCTAATAATTGATATAGGTTTATTCTTTATTTTATATAAGTTTCCTGCACTGATACACATCACCCTTGGTGAATATTCCTTTTGATATATTGAGTTTACTAAATATTTTGATACCTGTGACCGGTTGTTATACTCATGTGGTAGCGCCTCAACATTGCTTTTCATTTTTAAAATTAAAAAATACTGTAGCTTACCAGCCCTTTGATGTGGTGGCTGAATTTGTTTTATTTTTTTAGGCAAAGAACATTTTCAGCAAGTACAGAAAATATCTTTTGACCTTGAAAGTGTTGTGGAATTTTTCTCAGGTACAAAATACCTGTTACCTGTTAGTCAGTGATACCAAATCAGACAATATATAGCTATATATATAATGAGATCAGACAAGACTCAAGATGGCTGAATCATAGTGACCTGATTTATTACAGCGTTTCTGGAGTTTAAATATACTCAGAAATGGGTTTGTCATTACAATCTGACGTACAAGAAATGGGTTGTTATTAACATCTTTTGTCCAATCAAAGTTAACAACTAATTATAGTAAGCATTATGTCAATCTAGATCGTGATTCTCTGTCATATGGGAAATTTCTTGGTGACGTTCAATAAAAGTTCCAAAGGGGCTTTTTAGAAGATATTATTGGCTTTGTGGTCAGCTGTCCAGACAGAGTTGATATTCTGAGAGATAGGGAATTTCCACTGTTTCGATCATCTGATATATTCTTAGCCTTTGCAAGCTCAGTGACACATGTAAAGAAATCAAAGTAAAATGAGATTAACTCAAAAGACATTTTGTTTAAGATAACCAATCTAAATGCCAGTCAAGGCATCCTGTAAAGGCCAATAAGGTATCCAGAAAATGCGAAATAGGTATGCCACGACATCTCCCCCCTCTTGAGAATTTATTGATCAGGCTAACTAACTACCTATTCCGCTTATCAGATTCCTCCAAGGGAGCAGCCCCTTACGCTTGGAACACTGGCCCAGAGGGCAAACCTCAGTGGGGGGTGTCCGAGTCTTGGTAAGGTTCTGAGGCGGAGATTAATTCATACATGGGAGTTTGAGGTGACAGATGTCTCATTACAGCATACTCAGCATCATCAATCACTTCTTATTTCCGTATAGAGTTGAAATAGGTTGTCTCCTTGGCCTTGGTAACCTTATCAACCAAACACATAATTATTTTAATTCAACAGATAACTAGAGATCATAATTATCATAAACATCAATATAAATACACCACTTTCATTATTTTAGGAGATAAGGCAAAACCTCCAAAAGACTGTGTTCGTTAGGATGGGCGGACACCATTGGAAATAAAGAGGTTGTAGTACCTGTTACTGTGACACACTGAGAAAGTAAACTATGGGCCTTATTGCCACAGACACAATAGATTCCCAACCCCGAATGTGACCACCCTGGGGTGAAAATGGGTATTAATAACTTTTCTACATAATACCCCAGTTGCTGTCTGAACAACAGAAACCTGACGGCTTCTCCTAGGTGAGAAATGTCCATATTGTCATTTAATATGGCTCATATTCTATGTTTTAACAGTTTCATTTCTGTAATGCATGCAAGTTTCATTTCATGGGCTGTTCACAGTCAGCTGTAGGCAGGATATGTTTATCAGTGCTTGTGAACAGTCCACCCTCCCCACATCAGTTTTATTTCCATAGAACTCTATACACACTGTAGGATTCTTGAAACCTGCGACTTTACCTGGGGCAAAAGCCTTTTTCCTGTGGTTTGTACTTTACCCCTAGAGACTGGCCAGGCCTTAGGCCATCCTGAAAAATGTCTATACAAACTAATACATGTGCATCGGGACCAGACTGTGGGAAATCAATGTAATCTATTTGAACTCCTTGGAAAGGACAGTCTGACTTAGGCGGTGCTTTTATGGGGGTGCTTACAGCTCTACCAACATTGTACCTAGCACAGGTAAGACAAGAAGCAGTATATTTTGCAGCTACTCCAGGAAAACCTGGTGCTAACCAGTGTTGCATTACCAAGGTGGTCATTAGAGTCTTTGAGATATGACACGATCTGTGAGCTGCGGCTGCCACCCTCGGGTATAGGGCCTGAGATCAGACAGAAATGCTCCTCCAGCAACCAGTTACATCCTGTGTTGCACTGTTCTTCCGCCACTTCTCACGCTCCTGTGAGGGGGCTTTTTCTGCAATGATATCAAGATTGCCATACTTACAGGAGTTGGTTGCTTTCCTACGAGTGTCAGTACCCGGATAGGGACCTGTTCCAGTGCAGCCTTCTTCGCTGCTCTGTCGGCCCTTGCGTTTCCTGCAGCTTCTTCTGTGTCCTCTCTTGCATGTGCCTTGGTTTTTTTAAATAAATGGCCACCTTGGTGAAACACTGGAAGACTAAGAACAGTCTCTATTATATCTGCATGCTTTTTCTTGGCTTACCAGCTGAGGTCAAAAAGTTACAAGCTTTCAAAAATATGACCAAAATCATGTCAATGTGAATGTTAACTCTTTAAAATTCACAGGCCTTTGCCAAAACCATCAGCTGCTTGTGCTTAGAACTTTAGATTTAATGCCTCTGCATTCCTTTTGTTTATTTATTGCTGTTACTACTGCATACCCAGTAACAGGCTTACCCTCCTCTGTTTATAAACATGATACATCTACATAAAGGGTCTCATCAGGGCTCCAGAGAGGAGCCTTTTTGGCAGGGCTCAACAATTCAGATTCTGCCATCTTCAGCTCAAAAACAGTCATGGGGGATATTTAACAAACATTTTTCCCCTCCCCCTCTAATGCCTGCTCCTGTACTGGAAGTAAACTGGCTTAAATACATTGCACCTGTTTTATCCAGCAGCTCTTTTGCAGGCTGTGGCCCGCACACAGCTGAGGATCCTTTTATCACTGGGTCAAGCTGGCAAGAGACATATGCTACATACTGGATTAATGGGCACTTCATCTGAAACTGAACACTGAAATTTTAACTCAACATAAACATTTTTTTTTTTTTTTTTTTTAAATGACTTCCCCTTTTCCTTTGAAGCCAGGCAGGAAACCACTCTCACCCCTGTTACTGTTATTCAGTAAACCTTTCGGCTGCTTCTGATGGGACATGCGGACACAGGTTAGCTGTATACCTTATTTACTGTCTATCTGGGGGAGAGGGGCTGGCTGCAATTCTTTGCTCTAATGTCCTGTCTTTACACTATTTGTAGTAGGTCACTTTTTATACACCCATAATGACAGGAAGTAATGTACTTTTATCTTTCAAACAAATATCCTCTAAAACTTTGTCCCGAATTTCAAAAATCTGATCAGAGGTTCCCCTTTGGTTACGGAAATACCACTTAAAATACCATAATTATATAGAAAGTTATTCTATTTTAAAACTTTTGGCTCAGTGCCAATAGGGTTCAATGGTCATGTTAATTGCGGTAACCCTTTAATGTCTAAACGAAGATTCCTGGTTTAAAGGGCAACATATTATTTTTCATCTTAGGTTAATTTAATACAAAATAACCCCAAAAATATCATATGCCGTTCATTTATCAAATAAAGAAACAATCTTTTTTTTTTCTCTTTCTCCGAGCTCACGGAGAAGGAACCTCTTCGGCTACTTCCTCTTTTTATATTAAAGACACAGCTTCATACAATCTGTCTCAAAATAAACCACAACAGGCTTTTGAATTAAAGGGCAACGATCATCCTTACATTCTTCTTATGAATACAAGATTTGCTGTGTTTTCTCATGAAACAATTCAACACACACCAACTCATTTATAATATATCAACACTCATTCAACTTCATACTCTCCTGCTTCCATATTTCTGCAACTGATTTTAAGTTTGTTCTTGCCAAATCTGTTTCATACACTTTACAAAAATCTGCCATATCCTATCTTATCTTATCCTACAACTAGGATTATTAGCTGTCCAACTACAGAACACTTTAATTGGCTGTGTAGCCCAAAGACTATGCTCCCAGAGCATTTAATCTTCGAATGCAAACTCCCTGGTCTGCCCCATTTATCTGGTAACCCTGTTACCCATACACTCTAAGGCCATGGTCCTAATGACCTTTCTCATCGACCCCTGGTCGGTATCTACGGAAACCCAGTTTCCCATTTCACTGTTATCCAAAAAAATGGAATAACTACCTCTAACTTCCGAGTTCTCTGTGACTTGGAATTACCTCTAACTTCCGAGTTCTCTGTGACTTGGAATTACCTCTAACTTCCGAGTTCTCTGTGACTTGGAATTACTTCTAACTTCCGAGTTCTCTGTGACTTGGAATTACTTCTAACTTCCGAGTTCTCTGTGACTTGGAATTACCTCTAACTTCCGAGTTCTCTGTGACTTGGAATTTCCTCTAACTTCCAAGTTCTCTGTGACCTGGACTTCCCTATAACTTCCAAGTTCTCTGTGACCTGGACTTAAAAACAGCCTATTACCATATGCATATGTTTACATATATACTATAACATAGAGATAGAAACCTTTACATGTATATGAAATGTCAGGCTAAAACAGTCATATACATTCAATGCTTGCTACGTCTCAAATGGACACTCCGAAATGAGACCGCTTTACCAGAACACAACTGGGGGTCACGTTCCTGCGTGTCCAAGACACCCACAGTGGTGAGGGTTGACCCAACCTCACCTTTCGCAACAAATGTTAGTAGCAACAATATATACACCGACTAAGGGTTTAGGTTCTTTAAGAGGGTATTACGTCAAAAATAAAACAGAGTTACCTGGACGTCATTGGATGGACTGAAAAACATTGTAAGCAGACAATGGGCTTACCTGGCCAGATATTTTCAGTGTATCCAATGCAGTCCAGATGTCTCACTCCGTCCGCAGATGACGTCACCTCTCTTGGCTGGCTCGCCAAATTGTTGTGGAATTTTTCTCAGGTACAAAATACCTGTTACCTGTTAGTCAGTGATACCAAATCAGACAATATATAGCTATATATATATAATGAGATCAGACAAGACTCAAGATGGCTGAATCATAGTGACCTGATTTATTACAACATTTCTGGAGTTTAAATATACTAAGAAATGGGTTTGTCATTACAATCTGACGTACAGAAATGGGTTGTTATTAACATCTTTTGTCCAATCAAAGTTAACAACTAATTATAGTAAGCATTATGTCAATCTAGATCGTGATTCTCTGTCATATGGGAAATTTCTTGGTGACGTTCAATAAAAGTTCCAAAGGGGCTTTTTAGAAGATATTATTGGCTTTGTGGTCAGCTGTCCAGACAGAGTTGATATTCTGAGAGATAGGGAATTTCCACTGTTTCGATCATCTGATATATTCTTAGCCTTTGCAAGCTCAGTGACACATGTGAAGAAATCAAAGTAAAATGAGATTAACTCAAAAGACATTTTGTTTAAGATAACCATTCTAAATGCCAGTCAAGGCATCTTGTAAAGGCCAATAAGGTATCCAGAAAATGCGAGATAGGTATGCCACGACAAAAGCAATGCGGTGTCCTTGTTGCTTGAGTTGAAGAAAAAAAAAATCTTATCTTTTTTTGTAAACTACTAATCCCATAACCCCCCATGTAATGAAAATGAACAAAGGTAAATGTGTTTGAATTCCACCCTGGGGGGCAACCATAAAATAAAATGTACCAAAGAAAGGAGTGCCAGACCAAAGGATAAAAAAACCCAGATTTATTTAACCACTTGACACGCCTTCATGACCAGGCCATTTTTTTACGATACGGTACTGCGTTAATTTAACTGACAATTGTGTGGTCATGGGACGCTGTACCCAAATAAAATTGATGTCATTTTTTCCCACAAATAGAGCTTTCTTTTAGTGGTATTTGATCACCCCTGCATTTTTATTTTTTGCGCTATAAACAAAAAAAAGGAGCGACAATTTTGAAAAAACAAAAAACATATTTTTTACTTTCTGCTATAAAAAAATATCAATTTCTTCATAAATTTGGGCCAATATGTATTCTGCTACATGTTTTTGGTAAAAAATAAAAATAAAAAAGCAAACGTTATAGCGCCTACAAACTATGATATATAATTATGGCATTTTTATTTATTTATTTATTTTTATACTAGTAGTGGTGACGATCAATGACTTATAGCAGAACTGCAAGTTTTCAGCGCACAATCGGACACTAACTGACACTTTTGACACTTTGCAGGAACCACTGACACTTATACAGTGATCAGTGCTAAGAATATGCACTGTCACTGTACTAATGCCACAGGCTGGGAAGGGGTTAAACATCAGGGGCGATCAAAGGGCTAACTGTGTGCCTAGCCAGTGTTTTTGTGTACTGTGTTAGGTACTTTTACTAGGGTAAGTGAGGATTTTATTCCCTGCTTTGCAGGAACATAAAATCCAATCCTTCCCTCTGTCAGAACGGAGATCTGCATTGTTTACATAGTGATAGTAACATAGTGGCACATGTGACAGGGCATCTTTGGCGGGAAGCAGAGTCCCAGGAGGAGGGTGACAGCTGTCTCTCCTCCTGCTGTCTGAGGAAGGTGGTCACTGGCAGTCTGCCAAGTGGACCAGATGTGGAGCTGAGCCTAAAGGATCCTGGAAAGCTGACGGTGGAGTTGCGGGCAGAGTCCTCTGGGAAAAACAGTGTCCGTGAGTACTAGGGGGCTTGCCAAGGAAAGGGGACCACTTCAGGGAAGTCAGAGGATAGACAGTCAGCTCACACGATTAGCAAGAGTAAAAGGGGGTGCCAAACGTGACCCTGAAGAGTAAGGGCAAAGGGGGTACCAAGCGGGGCCCTGAAGAGTGATTTACTGTACAGTTCGCTTATCTTATACTTCACTACTGTGGCAGGGTGAAGCAGCAGCCTTGCCGCATTCAACATAGATAGAAGTCCTCAAGTTGTTCATATTTCATCTAGTTGGAGTATCCCACTCATCCCTTCTCCCATCCCCAGTTCTACTGTCACGGGGTAACGTGGCAAGAGCCTAACGTAAGAGGAGTGGCTTACTGGGTAACTGGCGTGGCACAGGTTCACAAGAGGCATGGAGTCTAAGTGTTAGCCGGTTTTCACCAGGGCCCCAGATGGTTTCGATGGACATGGCTGCTTGCTAACACCAAGTTGCGGTCCCCCGGATTCCCTGGGTGAGCCAGGAGCAGATCCAGGACCAATAGCCGGAAGCAGGTAAACAGATCAGGATAAAGCAGGAGAATAGTCAGGACAAGCCAAGGTCAGGGCGGGCAGCAGGTAATCAGAATCCAAAGACAAGCCGGGTCAGTTAAACAGGAACAGTAGATAATAAACAGGCACAGGGTACAGGAGAGCTGATGATCACACAGCAATGACTCAGAGTGATCACTGGCTTTAAATAGGCCATTTGGCGCCAAAAGCGGATTGCGTGCACACTGTTTTCTGACTGAGCCAAGAACCTAAAGTACTAAGGATTTGCATGTTGTTGCTATGGGTAACCCAGGGGAACCCGCTTCAAGCAGCTCCCAAGGGAGTAGTGCTACATCTATATGTAGGTTTTTTGTTTTTATATAGAGAATGGAAGAATCAGCAATAATGTAAAAAAACATAATTTAGTTGATCAGTGTTATACTTTTTTTCAATCTGTATACATTTGATTTTCATGTTAATGTTTTTCTTTATATTTAGTAAATTACAGATTTGATCCAAAGATATATTTTAATACAGGTGGAATTAATGGTAAAAGAAAATGGCAAAATGGTTAAAGAAGAAAAAAAGGATCACCCACTTGTTATCATTGTATACTACACGCCCTACAATGGGGATGAGTAATAAAAGGTACTGGTGCCAGGGAAGGCACGTGATGTCATTTTCACTGGCACCCAGAAGGCTCAGACTGCAGAAGGCTCAGACTGCCTCACCAGAAGACCAGAGGCTCCTCTGGAGCACCCCTGCTCTCTACAAAAAACATCTCAATAAAATTACAAATTTTTGTTTGCCCCTCTGTGCCCATGGGCCACCTACCTCTAAGAGGCCAACTTGGCATTCAGATGCCAGCTCTCCTCCCTGCACCAGAGTAGGTCGACCTGCAGCTTCGGAAGCCATTCCATGTTAAAACCTATCCGTTGGCCCCCTTTTTTTCTCATGATGGAACCACCATCTGCAGCAGGGATGTAAAAACCCTTGCTTTTATAAATCTGCAGAAATTAGAGCTGAGCTGAGGTGTGAAGGTGCATGAATTTGCGTGATTTGATATGTGAAGGTACAGGAATTGGGGAAGATAAATTTATGAATTTAATCTGATTTATGAAGGTGCAAAAATAGGGCTGATCTGAGGTCCTGAAGATGCAGCCATTGGAGCTCACCTGAGTTCTGAAGGTACAAGAACTGGGGCTGATTTAAGATATGAAACTTCAGGAATTGGGAATGATCTCAAGTGTGAAGGTTCAGAAATTGGGGTGATCTGAGGTGTGAAGGTGCAGAAATTGGGGCTGATCTGAGGTCTGAAGGTTCAGGAATTGTGGCTGATCTAATGTTTGAGCATTCAGGAATTGGGGCTGATCTGAGGTATGACGGTGAAAAAATTGGGGCTGAGCCAAGGTCAGAAGATTCGCAAATTGGAACTGATATGAGTTCTGAAAGTACAAGAATTGGTCTAAGGTCTAAAAGTTCAAGAATTATGGATAATCTCAGGAGTGAAGGTGCAGAAATTGGGGAATATCTGAGAGCCGAGATCTGAAGAGGCAGGAACTAAGGATGATCTGAGATCTAAAGGTGCAGGAACTGGGGCTGATCTAAAGTCCGAAAGTTTAGAAATTCAGGCTGATCTGAGATATGAAGGTGCAAAAATTGGGTCTGTCCTGAGGTCTGAAGATGCAACAATTAGAAAACAACAAGAGGAGGGCGCACCGATGTTGTGCATTACCACTTAAAAGTTTATTAAAATCAAAGAAGGGTAGCGTACAATATACTCACAAACGTAGCATATGAACAAGCATATAGGAAATGGGCACCGCTCGCTTCCAGGACACTTCTCTACTGCTGGATAGCGTGATGGCGTCCTCAAAACCTGATGTGGCTTACGCGTTTTGAGGGAGGACCCTCTTCCTCAGAACCAAAATCGCCACTTGTATTGTATCGATGCAGCAATTAGAGCAGATCAGAGGTCTAAAGGCGCAGGAACTGGGACTGATCTAAGGTCCAAAGGTTCAGGAATTGGAGCTGATCTGAGGTCTATGCATTTGACTAATGCTTGTAAATGGACACTTTGGGGTTGATTTACTAAAACTGAAGGGTTCAAAATCTGGTGCAGCTATGCATGATAGCCAATGAGCTTCTAACTTCAGCTTGTTTTATTAAGCTTTGACAAAAAACATGGAATCTTTAGTAAATATAGTAAATTTAGTAAATAAAACAGTAAGTCCCCATTCACACTGGGGCGACCTGTCAGGCGACCTGGTCGCCTGACAGGTCGCCGTGGGTCGCCTGCCCATAGATTAGCACAGGACCCGTTCTAATAGGAGCGACACAAGTCACTCCGACTTAGAAAAAGGGTCCTGAGCTTCTTTGGGGCGACCTGCATTGACTTCAATGATATGATGTCCGTGCCGGCCGTTCCGAGGCAGGTCGCCCCGGCAAGTCGGGTCGCGCCTGTGTGAAAAAAGATTTCTGACCCCCTGCCCTACAACATTTTAGTCTAGGTCAGTATTTCTCAACCAGGGTTCCTCCAGAGGTTGCTAGGGGTTCCTTGAGCAATGGGCAATTTCTGCCTCTCTCAGATAAGTTCCCCCTGACACCATTGATCATTTTAGCTATCTGGAAGAAGGTAATCCTTCCCAATGTCCACAAGTGTAAGGAGCATTCATCCCACTGACCATCACACTAATGTATCATGAGTTGTAAATATATTGATATTTAGCAGGGGTTCCCTGAGACCCTGAAAATTATTTCAAGAGTTCCTCTGTGTTGAAAAGGCTGATCTAGGTGCTCCAAGGTGCCTCAGGTATTTTTGGACCCCAAAAAAGGCCCTGGACCCGTGCTCCCAAAATTCTAGGTTACCAGTGGCTCAAAAGTTTACACCACAGCCTGGGCCTCAAACATTCTGGAGTAAACAAAACTGGAAAGATCTTATGTGTCCCTTGTATATTTTTTGTTATTCTAAATGCATAACCATTCACTAATACGTACTGTTTCTTTTTTTTAAAAAAACTATCTTAGAGCAGCCTAAGGAAATTATTTCTAACTTGGAAAACTTTGAAAAGTAGATTTTATAATTGTGTTTCTTCCCCTGCGCGAAAAAAAAAAAGAAAAAGAAAAAAAAAAATCAGATTTGCACTATACTAACTTTTAAAGACCTCCAGGCAACTTCCTGCTGAGCTGGATTCTAAATCTGTCCCTGCCTGGGACTTAAATTCGCTGTTCTATCTTTAGTCATGTGTCACTCAAAAGGACAAACCGCTTTCTTATTCCAAATATCCATTAGGATTATACAGGTACATCTGCACAGCATAATTTATTAATTTTATTTTATTCTCTAATTCTATTATTAGCTTTTTTTTTTTTTTTTGCTGGGAGGGAAAAATGACCTTCTCATTCTTTTTAATAGTATATTCTATCCTTCAACTTTTATATTTTCAGAAAATCAGGTTAGGCTATACAAGAGTACTGATCAAATTACTATTCTATTCCCAATTTCCTCCGTCCGGAGCGAAACTTTCATCCACACAGATGGCGGCAGAGAGGTTGTGCGGAAAATGAGTTTAGAGGTCTCATATCAGCTATAATCAATAATAAAGTGCGTCTGAAGAAATGCAAAATCTTCCGTATAATGCAGAAATTTTTGGCAATCTTCGTTAAGGCGAAGCCAAGTTTTCAACATGCAAAGACAAGCTCTTCGGTTTAATGTGTTAAAGATTGGTCCCGCTGGTTCAAAGTTGAGTTCCATTAGCGGATGAGACCAGAAGACTACCTTCTGCCTGCCTATATTTAACCTGGAGCGCGTGCGAAGAACAAAAATGTTTTTGGTCTCCTGTGTCCCTCTATTTCTTCTTCTCTACAAACATGAAATTTATCACCTACGTTTTGGAAAACGAAACCAGCTGCTGTAGTTATTAAGGTTTTGGATCAATCTATTATATCCCCATTAAGTTGGATTTTTTTTTTTAATTTTTTTTTTTAATTTAAAGCGCCAGCAATAATATATTTGAGCTAAAGGAATCGCTATGTTGACACTCAAAGGGTTTCACAAAGTCCAGCTTAATAAGACAGGTGGGTAACTAATAATGTGGAAAATTACCTGCACGTTGAGGATATTGGGAATGACTAATGGCTTAACCTAAGCAAGTAAATTAGGAGCGAAATGATACCATTTGCTGGAGTTGTGTGAATAGGGGACCTGATGGCACAGTGGCATGTGGTACGGAGTTTGTCGATATTAGCTTGACTGCTGCCCAAATTCGAGAATGCGTGTCATAGGCTTCTGTTACCTATTTAAGTTTGGCTTTTCTTTTGTTTTTCTTCTTTTATATGAATACCTGTTGTGTACTACTTTTGTATATTTGGATTTCTCTTTGTGAAAAATAAAACAGTCATTCAGTCTAAGGAGAGTCTATAAGGAACTGAAGAGTACAAGCAGCACAACTTCAGGAGATGGTCACTTTTTGCATCACCTTTATTACAAACGGGGCCTAAAGGGTTGACTCTTCATTTTAAGATAGTGGACAGAGACCTACCAAAAATTATTTCAAGGTTCTTAAGCCAACTGTGCGCTCAGATATGATGGTTTCTAACAAATATAGAGTTTCAAAATAAAGTAAGTGTATTAATTTATTAGCAACTAACATTGGGGTTCATTCACTAAAGGTTAAAAGACTGTGCATCTTGCAAGTGCAGTTGCACTCTGCAAGGGCATTTACTCCACAGCTTAGTAGATGAGGGGGAAGCTCTGCTGACTTCCACCATCCAATCACATTCCCCATTTTTATTTATGGATTGTCTCCATATTTGATAGTCATGTGTGCGCTATTCTTTTTTAATATACATGTCGCTTGGTCCATAGCTGCACCGGCTTTAGATATACATGTTCAGGGTTTGCTCCCCCAATTTTTTGCTTGTTTATTATGTATTCGGTCTGACCAGACTACTGAGGTTGAGCACCCCACCCCCCACACACACCTGTACTCTATCAGTGTCCACTGATAGAGGAGTCCTTTGTAGTGCATTAGCACATCTATCCCAGCAAGGAGTGTTGTCTCCAAGGGTTAGAGAGGCTGGATTCATCCTTTTTTATGGATAGTGTAGGACCCACTGACAATGGGGTACTTTGACGCAGTGGTGGGCTTAAGCATGATATGGCCATATGGTGGGACAAAATCCCCATTTTTATTTATGGATTGTCTCCATATTTAATAGTCATTTCTTTTGCATGTGTGCGCTATTCTTTTTTAATATACATGTCACTTGGTCCATAGCTGCACCGGCTTTAGATATACATGTTCAGGGTTTGCTCCCCCAATTTTTTGCTTGTTTATCCAATCACATGCAAGGAATTTTTTTTTTTCCTTGCATACGATTGGGTATTCTTTGCAAAGTGAAGCTTCATCTCATTTACTAAGCTCTAGCGCAAATGCCCTTGCAAAGTGCACAGTCTATTAGCCTTTAGTAAATTCACCCCATAGTTTTCAACACAACATAGTGGGATTGATTTATTATTAGTAACTAGGCTATTAACTTTACAAGAGAGGTTGTAGGGAAGGTATCACGTACCTTGCGAAGACTGGAATGTTGTGGAAGCCTCTCTTGCTCCTCCCGCCTAACACTCCTGAAGTTTGGAACAGAGAGTGCAAAGGCAATGAGTAGCACGAGTGCTACAGCAGCTAGCTGGTGATCTTCACTCTGTAGGTGGGTACAGCTGGTAGTCGCAGTCCTCAGAACTGGATGCAGTAGCAGCTTGGCACCAGAGCGTGGGACGGGAGTAGAATCGGGAGACAAGCAGCAGTCAGCGGCGACCGGGCAGTGAGGTACCGGGCAAGCAAGGCCAGAAAATAGGCCAAGGTCGTTAACAGCCGGGCAGTATGGTACAAGGTCAGCAGGCAGATCAGGTCCATTAAGCAAGCCAAGGTCGGAGTAGTAGATAAAAGAGCTGGAGCACAGGCAGAGGCAAGGTCCAAAGGCAAGCTGGGTCATAAACGGGTAGGCAGGAACAACAGATCAGGTCTCAGGAACAGAGGAACAAGATGAAGACCATTCAGCAACTTCTCACAGTAATAGAGCAGTTTAAATAGGCCACTGGGCAGCAAGTGCTCATTGGTATGTGCACTTGTGCGCGCACGCGTTTGAACTGGTGATGCAGAAGTGACATTGGTCCTTCGCTTATAAATATTAGCACATGTGCAATGTCCATGAGCATGAGCATAAGTCTGTACTGGCCTTTTGGTGGTGGAAATCTGGTTTATCTTACAGAAGGGGAGTTGCAAGGGAATAATCAATGAAACTTAGTGAGGTGAAGCTTTGTTGATTTTTTTTTTATTAAAGTTTTATTCAAAATTTTTTAAACATACAGAGTAAAAATTGCTGCAGTCATAGGTAAATTAAATTTGCTTTGTTGACTTTCAATGGACAGATTCAGTGCTTCAACGGACAGATTTCCCATTGCCATTTTATGTTCTTTATGTGTTTTGGACTCCTCCTCTTTCCTACCCTTCACTGACTTAACAAATTGACAGAGGCGCTTCTGACAGAGGGAACCATGGCGATTACGTAGCCCCACCCCCGGAAGTGAGACACAACGGGTCTAGGTCACGGAGTGAATGGCGTGCGTTCTAGATCCCGGAAGTTGACATGGATCAGAGTGGGGGGCTCTTTGACGTTTGCAGCAGCAGATAGCATGCTGGAAGGGGTGAGGGACGGCCTAGATCCTGGGGTTGAGCAGGCCTGATGGCCAGGGGCCTGTGTAATGTATGTAATGTATGGAGGATTCATCATAACAGGGCATGCAGTGTGATAGCCCTGAGCTCCAATGCCTCTCATGGTGAGGAATGTTTTAGAAATAAAAGATCCAAGTATGATACTGGTTAGCAAACAACATCTTGCGTATGGTAATTTATGGACAGATAGTGATGACTGCGGCTCTCTCCTTGTTTGTGGTGCGATCAGCTCAGGTGTTACATAGTCCCGCCCAGTGTGCATGGCAGAGGGGGGAAATCATGGCTGAATGGTTAGTATAAATTTGAACCTCTAGGATTGTGGACTAGCTCTGAGGAAGAGAGCATGTCTCCCGAAACGCACCAGTGGTCCTAGCACAGGGACGTGTCCTTTTCTACACTGAGGTGGATAAGTTTTATGCAATTTTACTCTTCATGTTTTGTAAATATGTTTTTGGCATTTTAATAAATTTTCAAAAGGTGCAGAAGGTTAATGCGCTAGGCCAGAGTTTCTCAACCAGGGTTCTGTGGAACACTAGGGTTCCTCCTGAGGTTGCTAGGGGTTCCTTGAGAAATGGGCAATTTCTGCCTCTCAGATAAGTTCCCAATGACACCATTGTTCCTTTTAGCTATCTGTAAGGGGGAAATTCTTCCCAATGATGATAAGAGTAAGGAGCATTCTTCCCACTGACTGTCACACAAATGTGTCATGAGATTTTTAAATTTTTAGCAATGGTTCCCCTGAGACCAGACATTTATTTCAAGAGTGGATGGGCACCCGCAGAACTTTTTTTCAGACGGGGTCATCATTTTGAGGTCACCCGTGCCCCTTTTCAACAATGTCATGAAGGGGAGGGGCTTAGTCATTATACTTATTTTGAGTATTTATTTTTAAAGAGCAAACAGCAGCATTTATTTTTAAAGCATTTGTTAACCTAAAAAGAAAAATGGATCCTGTTCCCTTAAAGCATGCTATACAGCACAGTCTTTTGCTGTGTAATTTGGCCCCTTCTATGACCGAAAATACCTGGCTGATCCTGCCTGGCTATGTCCTCCCCTCTGTAAACTGATCATGGCATACCATGGCTGCTGAGCCCTGACACTGTGGTCAGTGTACGTGCCTCCATCATCCGCAGCCCTCCTGGCCTCCTCTGTCCTCTCTTCCCCCTCCCTCCCTGCCTGTTTGCTCCTGTGTCAGTGCCTGCCCCCTCTCCTTCTGCTGCTGTAGTTTCATTTAAAGTTTAATATCCTGTCTACAGTCTGTTTAATAATCCTGTGTGCCCCTGTGTCTGTGTTTTATAAAAATAAGCCGTTCTTTACAAGTTTTCAGAGTGCCACTCGCCGCTCACGTGACCCGCCACCTCTCTCCTCCCGACTGACATCGGTGAGGTATCCTCGGCACCAGACGCTGCAGGCAGCTGTCAGACGGGAGAGGAGAGAGTTCGCAGGTCAGGCGAGCGGCGCTCGGCCCTCTGAAAACTGGTAAAGAATGGCTTATTTTTTTAATGCACAGGCACACAGGATTATTAAACAGACCAGACGGGATGGTATAAAGTGGCTTAACCACTTATACCACTTGAAAGGGGAAGTTGAGATTCAAGGGGGCATTTGCTCCCCCTTGCCCATACCTGTGGGCGCCCATGCAAGGGTTCCTCTGTATTAAAAAGGTTAAGAAAGGCTGCACTAGGCATTTGCACTTCCTTTCTTTTTTGCTTTTATTGAAGAATGACCCCCCTTAGTATATCAGGCTAAAATTTCCATCTCAGGGTGTGGTTCTTGGTGTGCGGTGGAGAGAAAAATACATTGGGCACCAGTCACTTTAGTGCAGGAAGATCACAAAGTGCACAAAAATAGAACAGGTATTCTGCAAGAAGTAGTAGGTCCTTTAAGAGTGAATGCTGGCCCTGTGGGAGCATCATGACGTATGATCCTGTAAAACAAGTCACAAAAAGAAAGTGAGCAATCATGGTGTCTGGGGCCTGGGGCACTCTGCAGGGGTTGTGGGGCAGGTCCCCTGGGTCCTTGTGAGGCGCATCAATGGAGCTAAATGTTGGAACTTGTTTCAGCACTGGGCTCCAGGTCTCAGCCCAGATCTGTGTGATGCCAAGATTTTGGTGAAATCTTGGGACTGTCCCATTGAGTCTTGGGTGATTGTGAGGTATAGATACAGCAATAAATGTATACATTTTAAACACATATGGAGTATTAATATTAAAAGGGACAGTCAGTGTAGTCACATACAATTGCTTTGGTTATACATGACCTGTCTTGAATGAGAGGGCTATACTGAACAAAATTATAAATGCAACACTTGTTTTTGCCCCCATTTTTCATTAACTGAACGCAAAGATCTAGGAAAACCTGTATTCATCTGTGAAGAGAACACCTCTCCAAAGTGCCAGACGCCATCGAATGTGAGCATTTGCCCACTCAAATCAGTTACGACGATGAACTGCAGTCAGGTGGAGACCCCAATGAGGACAATGAGCATGCAGATGAGCTTCCCTGAAATGGTTTCTGACAGTTTTATGCAAACCTATTATTGCAGCAGCTGTCCGGGTGGCCGGTCTTAGATGATCTTAGAGGTGAAGATGCTGGATGTGGAGGTCCTGGGCTGGTGTGGTTACACGTGGTCTGCGGTTGTGAGGCCGGTTGGATGTTCTGCCAAATTCTCTGAAATGCCTTTGGAGACGGCTTATGGGAGAGAAATTAATATTCAATTCACGGGCAACAGCTCTGATGGACATTCCTGCAGTCAGCATGCCAATTGCGCGCTCCCTCAAAACTTGGGACATCTGTGGCATTGTGCTGTGTGATAAAACTGCACATTTTAGAGTGGCCTTTTATTGTGGCCAGCCTAAATCCTAGTACACACGCAACGATTATCGGCCGACCGATCGTCCGTCTTTTGTCCAGAGTTGTGTTTTGTTGGTTGGAATGTGCCTAGACTGCACACAAATTTTCTCGCCCGACAAAATTCTACTTCAGAAGTGAAGTCATGTGTTGGTTTGCTTTCTTTGTGTTCTTTCGTCTCTGAACATGCCCAGACTTGCTCATTAGATTTTTCCCTGTTGAAATCTGTACTGACTGCACGAAAATCGGACGTGCTTTGACGGCGGACAAAAATGTTATAGCCTGCACACCAGATTTTTTTCGGCCGAAAAGTCAGAGTCGGTTGTCGGAAGCATCATACTAACAAGCCGAAAATCTGCAGATCGGTCATTGGACGAAAAATCCCTGCCGATTTTCGACGCGTGTGTACGAGGCTTTAGGCTCACCTGTGCAATAATCATGCTGTCTAATCAGCATCTTGATATCTTGATATGCCACACCTGTGAGGTGGATGGATTATCTCGGCAAAGGAGAAGCGCTCACTAACACAGATTTAGCCAGATTTGTGAACAATATTTGAGAGAAATCGGCCTTTTGTGTACATAGAAAAAGTCTTAGATCTTTGAGTTCAGCTCATGAAAAATGGGGGCAAAAACAAAAGTGTTGTGTTTATAATTTTGTTCAGTCTATATAACAGGTGTGGGTGATGGTGCTTGGAGGGTAAGGGGCTTACGCTAACCTTAAATTATGTACGTATAGCCAAAATAGAGCCAAAACCTTTTCACTTCTTTTTTTCTATAGAGCAAGGAAGAGTTGAAACCCTGCCATTTTTTTTTCTTGCTTGTGTACAATTGGGGAAATATCACTTAACTTCCTTTCTCAGAGACACAACAGGAAGTTAGAGGAATTTTCCCAAAGTCAGGGGCATTCTGTTCTTATACCATTGTCCTTTGAACAGTTGTTCCCGATTAAAGATTTCCACTGACCTCTTGTTTTGTAGCCAAATCTAAAATGTTCTATTTTTTTCTCACTTTCTGTCTTGGTGACAATGGTCACATAGGTCCCCACTCCCCCACTCCCCCCACTCCCCATTGTATCCAAAAAAAAAACAAAGAGATAGCCTTTAAGTAAAAATTGAAGTTCTTTGTACAGGTGGAGTAAACGATCAAAAGCAGGCTGTTTAAAATTTGGAATTCAAACATCACACATACATAATATTTTCCCGGGGTTATCTTCTCAATTAGACAAAGGGACCTAAACAGCTGCACACAACGTAGGAACTCACCAGGAAAGTAGAACTTCTCATAGACACAGCAATTTTAGCCACATCTGGACCAGAAGGTTTTACCCCCTTAATGACCAGGCCAATTGATAACCTTTTTTTTCCCACAAATAGAGCTTTCTTTTGGTGGTATTTGATCACCTCTGCGATTTTTATTTTTTGCGCTATAAAAAAAAAATAGCGACAATTCTGAAAGAAAAAAAAAAAAACAATATTTTTTACTTTCTGCTATAAAACATTCCCAATAAAAAAAAAAATTTAAAATCAAATTTTTCATCATTTTAGGCCTATTTGTTTTCTGCTACATATATTTGGCAAAAAAAAAATCCAAATAAGTGTATGTTGATTGGTTTGCGCAAATGTTATCACGTCTACAAACTAGGGGAAAGATTTATGTCATTTTTATTTCTTTCTTTCTTTTTTTTACTAGTAATGGCGGCGATCATCGTTTTTTAGTGGAACTGCGACATTGCGGCGGACAAATCGGACCCCTAACTAACATTTTTGACACTTTTGGGGGGGACCAGTGACATTACTACAGTAATCAGTGCTAAAAATTAGCACTGTTACTGTACTAATGACACTGGCAGGGAAGGGGTTAACACCAGGGGCGATGTGTCCCTAGGGGATGCTTTCTAACTGTGTGGGGGATGGGCTTGCTGGATGAACACAGAGACATGAAGAGAAAGTGGCCTCACACCAAACCATGACTTGATAGTAGAAAAGGGTTTCTTGTACAAAAATGGATACAAGGTACAACAGAATGGAAGTGGTAGACGCGTTTCATACGACCAACAGTGTGCTTGTTCACTACCAAATACTACCTTGTTCACTACCAACCTAAATAGGAGGAACACAGGATCCCTGTGTTCATCACTGACAGAACAGCGGTCTGCTGTGTTTACATCAACAGACCGCTGTTCTGTCTCCACGGGGAGCAATTACAGGGGCCCGGTGGACATCGCGTCCGCCGGACCCACTGACTGGCTCCCCCTGTGGCCAATCGGAGCATGCACGCACCCCCACTATCTGTCCCGCGAAACGACGTACAGGTACATCATTTCGCGGGACAGAGCCGAACTGCCGCAGTATAAGTACGGCAGCTGGTCGGCAAGTGGTTAACATAATCAATATATTTTGTTACATACAATAATTTTAAAACATCATATAAAAAAAAATAAAAATTATTTGGTTGTGTGATAAACCAGTAGAGTGCAGTAGTCTGCAACTGTGGGGCAGTGGGCAGCTTGGATTATTTTATTCCAAAAATGTGACATCTGGGAAATTTTTTGTGATTTTGTACCTCCCGTATTTTTACCTGGGCAGTAGGTACTCTATATGGCAGACTGATAGACTATTTTCATGGATAGGCAAACTTTACACTGCTCCTGTGTATTACATATATGCTATATCACAGGCTATCATCTTACCATGGAAGAAGATCTTGAAGATTGAAACATTTTGGGCCTCCACGTGTGATATTGCAGTGTAACTTTACTTTGTGGATTTTACTTTGTGGATATGTATTAGAACATGTGGCTGTTAATGTATATGTAGATACCTTTTTTTTTTTTTGGGATGCTGTGGTCAATTACTCTATATTTTAACATTGTTTTTGTATTGATCTTATTGTATAATACAATAAAAGTTTGTAATTTTTTTACACAATTATATATACAGTAGTTTATACAATTTTTTGGGTGCCATGAAAGTCCTAAATTATGCTATTCTCTGGTCATTATAAAATTAAGGACGTGGTGCTGTTTCTATATATAGACCAAACAGGGTCCTTGTTTTACAGGGATGGGTGGAAATAAATAATGTAAAAAAAGAAAAAAAATGGAATAAATTACTACATCAGTTTAAAGCAAAAATACTTCTTCTATATAACAAGAAGACCATAACCGCCTCCACCACTCGCTTTAAACAGTGAATCTAGTAAGAACATCACTGCCCAGCAATCCCAAACAATGATCAAATATACAAAAACCAAGCAAACAATAACCAAAACAGACAGACAAAAACAAAAAAACAAGCAAACAAAGACCGAACAAACAAATAAAACTCCAAGCAAACAAACTAAAACAAGCACAGACCAAGCAAATAAACAACAAAAAAAAAAAAAAAAACAACAAGCAAAGATCATACACACAAACAAACACCAAGAATAAAAAAAAAAAATCTCTGATGTGGAGCACACAATATGCAAATGACATAAAGTTACAGAAAAGATGGTCGTATTTAGGGAATAACCCCAACTAACATAAGACCTAGAAAACCTAGAAAAATTATAGGAAATTATGAAAGCTGGAAAAAATCTTTATGGTTTCTCATACCATTGAAATGTGATGTCAATGTCAATACATCACTCCAGAAATGGAAAAAAAAAACTAACATTGATTGTTTAGCCTTTAGTTCATCTATCCATCTAGTCTTAATTTGCAATATCCTCCTATCAAAATCCCCTCCTCTAGGGTAAGGATGAATTCTAAACAGTAAACAGAAAAGACAATAAGAAATATCCACGCTAGGTAAAGGAATAACTAGAATAAAACATGAGAGCAGCCAGCATAAATTTGTTGATAGAAAATAATGTAAAATAAAAGTCAAATGCAGCACTAAAAATGGAACACATGAGAGACCATAGTCCATGGGAGAGGATGACATCTCATCACCAGCATCCGTGTGAAATTGTAGCACACAACACCACAGTGCCCAACTGAGGATGCTTACCGGAACCCTATAGATATGGAGCATGTAGAAAAATGGTCAGCTGTGTTCAGATGAGGGATCACCAACCTCCTCTCCACTCCTCCTTACAGATACCACTAGCTCTCATAGATGGAAGTTCCACCATTAAAGATAAACAACAAAGTAGCATATAGTGAAGGTCCGCTTGTAAAGCATAAGAGTTTTTTGAAAAGGTACTTACAAAGATATAAGATGCATGAGCATCAACTTGTGCATAGGAAGTTGCGCGGCTCAATAGCGTACCAGTGTCAGAGCGTCCCCGTCTGACGCATTTCATCCAATGGGATTTCTTCAGAGGCATTGCTAAACGACGCAGGTACGCATATATAAATCCATAAACCAGAAGTGACATCAACCGGATATTACCATCTGGAACGCACTGCATTAGCCCATGTGTTCCAGCGGACCAGAAGTGACTTAACCTAAGGCTGAATGGATGGATACTAGCCAAAGCCAGAATTCCCAAAGAACTGACATTGTAATTGAGACCAGTGGCGGCCGGTTCATAGGAGGCGCCGCCTCCCCAATCTGTGCCAAAGAAAAAAAACTAAAAAAAAAAAAAATTTACATTTGCAGCCCACTAGGGGCGCCGGACCTACTACGGTCTATGGGGGGGGGGGGAGTTGCGCCAGGCAGAGGCACCGATTGGCAGCCTTCTGGGGGTCATCAGGGCGCAGAGCAATGCGCCCCAACACTCCTCACTGTAGTGCTGACCTGGCTGTGATTGGTCCAGACTCCAGCCTGGACCAATCATACAGGGGGACATCCCGGGTGACGTCGCGTGGGGCTGGTGGGTGCGCAGTCACTCACCATCCCGGCGTCACATCATATCCTTCCCGCCCGCCGTCAGACGGACTCAGAGAGGAGGAGCAGCGGGCTGGCGCGCGTGATCGAGGAGGAAGAAGAGGTCGCTTGTCTTGTCTCCAGAGTAGTCCCGTCCGTCAGCATCAGCAGCAGCACGTCACAAGGCACCAGGCAGTGTGAGTCGACACAGTTTGGTCGTCGTGATGGAGGTAAGTGAAGTAATGTCTCAGACTCAGTGCCTCCCTCCTCTCTCTCCTGTGTGCGGGCAGTGGGACTGCGGACTCGTGTCCGTCCGGCGGTGGGGAACTTTGCAGACTCAGTCAGAGTCTGTCTGACTGAGTCTGACCAGGCCAGCCCGGCAGCCAGGACACCTCTTCTTCCTCCGAGTCCTCTCTCTCCAAGCCAGCAGCAGCCAGCCAGTCAGTCTCCTGAAGGATAGATGCCAACCACCAGAACCATGATGTGTTGGGAGGATTGGGAACCATCTTATACCAGGCCGCTGTGTGCCATTAACTATTAATAAATATGTAGTGCCAGACCAGCAGCCTGCTTGGCAGTGTACACAATATAAGACAGTGCAGGCCAGGCCAATTACACTGTACACAGGTAACATGCTATGCTATACCATCACCTGTGCCATGCCTATACCATCATCTGTGCCATGCCTGTACCATCACCTGTGCCATGACCTGTGCCATGCCCTTACCATGACCTGTGCCATGCCTATACCATCTCCTGTACCATGACCTGTGACATGCCTGTACCATCACCTGTGCCATGCCTATACCATCACCTGTGCCATGCCTATACCATTGTAACGGACCGTTTCAGCAGACAAGGGGTTAAAATCCATTTAGGCGATATGCCCCTTTCTGAGAGACAGGCACAGCTACTGCAGAACACCAAACTCCCAAAACTGGATACAAAATAGCACTCCAACCTGGAACCTCACGAATAGCTGCTTGCAGACGAACAGGAAAAGCATACATCAGCTTACACTCCTAGCAATCAGTCTCCAACTAACTTGACCAGAAGGACTGCCATGCAAATGAGGACTTGAAAATGAGTCAACAGGGATTGGTCAGATACAGAACAATGGTTCCCTAACGAGCCCTCAATACACATTACTCTGAGTGTCAATACATCCCTTAGCAGACAACAGGTGAGGTCATTAGCACACCTGATAATAGGTGAATGGAGAGCCACCTCAGACAGCCCGTCTCCTCAGAACTTCCTGTAATGACCATATTAGGAGTTGACTTCCTGTTCAGAGACCTCATGGCAAATGGGAACAAAAATCAAATATTACAAGGGAGACATTTTTCCTGAATATGACTGTCCCATTTGTAGTAGTCCAAACCATATTTTCAGTGTTCAACACCCTCCTGGTCACCCTGCATTTACCAAATCCATACGAATTAGAACCAGGGGCTGTGCAGAAAGGGAGAAATAAATCCTTCTGCACCGTAAAATTAACCCTTTAGCTGCCGGTCCATAATCCAAAGGCAGCAGGCGGGCAACCAGGCTCCTCCAATGCAATGTGGCGAGGTTGGTCTCATCACATCTCTCCCCCTTTCCAAAAAGACTAACAGGGTACCTGACCTCCTGCCGGTCAGTGCCCTCGTTAGTCCAGCAGCCCACCCACAAAGCAGAAAAAACAGTACAGCCCACCCACAATAAATGGTCACTACACCTGGGTAGAGGAGAAACTTGTCCATGTCCAGGTGCCTCACCACGGCTGTGTAGGCGACTGGTAGGCTGCCTTGGTGGGTTGCTGAGTGGGCAGAGACCAGCGGTCCTCTGTCCTGGTGCCAGCACTACCACCGGAGTAGTCTGGTTGGAGCCTGGTTGCTGGAGACGGACTGTCTCCCCCTTAGGTGCATAGCTCTGCTGCGGAATGGGGAGACCGGTATCTCCCCCTTGGATACACAGCTCTGTCGTGGGGGGGTAGGACCGCCCATCCCTACCCCCTGTGTGGTAAGTGCAGAGACCACGGTCCCATCTGCACCGGTGGGGGGCTTACAGTCTCCCCCTGGTACATTAAGCTGCCGCTGGGGAGAGGGGGTAACAAGCTCCTCTCCCGATAGAACACTCTGTCCATCATTGATCCGCCGCTGGGGAGAGGTGGTAACAATCTCCTCTCCCATACATACTTCCAGTCTTTGCGGAGGGAGAACGACTGTCTCTCCTCCCAACACAGAGTCCTGCTGCTGGGGAAAGGAGACTGGGCTCTCTATTCCCTGTAGGATACTCTGCCGCTGGGGAATGGAGACTGGGCTCCCAATTCCCTGCTGTATCTCCCGCTGGGGAATGGAGACTGGGCTCCCAATTCCCGGCACATCACACTGCGGCTGGGGAATGGAGACACAGGCTTTCACAGGCTTAAACTCTGTTTAATGTCACTGCTCTTCCACACAAGCCACACAGGCACCTTTGCGGGCTGCCAGCTTCACACTTGTTCCGGGTGCCGTCACCGTCCTTTGCCCATCCCCAATGCGCGTCGACACAGGGTCACGTGTCTTCCTCAGGGAGAATTCTAAGGGCCTACTCCTGCTCCTCAAATTCCACCTCATCAGTGCAATTTCTCCTTACTCTTAAATAATGTCCCATTGGAATAGCTCTGATTGCATGATGTGGATGTGCACTGTCAGTATGTAGTAAAGCATTCCCTGCAGTGGATTTCTAAAACAGGCTAATAGAAATTATACCACTGTCATCCCTGGAGATGTTCCAATATAAAAATGGAAATGAATGATAATATCAGTTCAATGTAAAAGTCAAATTAAAGTCATTATGATTCATAAACTCAACAAATTTGATCAATAAGGCTCTAAGACCGGTCCAAAATATTAAAATGTCATCAATGTACCTAAGCCTTAAAGGAGTTGTAAAGTCTCATAGTTTTTCACTTTAATGCATTCTATGCATTAAGGTGAAAACCTTTTCTGCTTCAGCTGCTCCCAAACCCCCCTTTTTCTTACCTGAACCTGATCATTCCAACAATGAGCACGAGCCCAGCAGCTCCAGCCACTGTCTCAGGTCCTCATTGAATAGATTGATAGCAGCAGGAGCCATTGGCTCCCACTGCTGTCAATCAAATCCAGTGACAAGGGAGCCGGGGACGGGGCCGAGTCCTGCTGTCTGTGTCAATGGACGTAGCAGCAGGACTCGGGAGCAATGCCGGGGCACCCCAGAAAAGGAGGATCCAGGCTGCTCTGTGAAAAACCCTTTCACAGAGCAGGTATAACATGTTTGTTATTTAAAAAAAAACCTTTACAATCACTTTAATTTCAAAAAGAAAAATGGCAGTGTTTACATCTGCCAGTGCCGGAAGTGACGTCATGATGTCGCTTCCAGCCTCCAAGAGTCATAGAGCTGGCCAGGGACCATCAAGTCCCCGACCAGCTCTATGGTAAACCTCCACTGGCGGCGGATTCATTCTCCGGCTCCCTGATGGCAGGGGCGAGACCAGAGAAGTACTGGAGGGTCCCCCCCTCCTGCCGCCTGTAAAAGCAATAAAGTGGTGAAACAGTTGCTATAATTGCTTTTACTTTGCAGGGAATCGCCTGCTGAAAACAAAAATATCTGGATAATGCCTGTAGCTTATCATCCAGATATCTTCACTTCAAGTCCCTGACGTCATATGGAATTGACCCGAGGGAAGTGGTTAATGAGGAACCATTGTAAAGGATGAACCACTGATGCAGTAAAAAGAATCCCCAGAGCCTATCCTTTTACTATAATCATACAGGTACTCATTGATGGTAAGCAGCTATTGGTGTAGCCAATGCAGCATGGCCAATGATGACTTCTATCACATGGATGATGAGCTGGCTGGATGAACTGGTTTAGAAGGCAGCTAATGTTGGCACTGAATTTTTGCCAGGCGAGCCATAGCAAGGTATGACTGCTCAAAGTGACTACAAACCCTCCTGGCTTGATGAAGGTCGTATATGTAGTTAGAGAGTGGGTGCAAGAAGGATGTAAAAGTTAGGCAACACTTTGATGCAAAAAAATAACAATAAAAACAGGGACAGTATTTTATTTGGAAATACACTGTTACCTTATCTACTCAGGGAAAAGAAACCCTGCCAAAACCCCTAATACTCACCATCCCAGGGTTCCTCCCATGCTTGGGTGTAGCAGGCAATCGCTGATGCAAGCAGTTGCTGTGCAGTGGTGTAGGCTGGGAGGGGTTAAAACAGGTGCCTCCTCACCACCTATCAAAGGCTCTCTGAACAGGAATCCACCATGGATCTTAAGATGGCTACAGAAAATGTAGAGCCCCAGATATCAGCCAGTTAGGGGTCTACTATATATCTATTTGAAAATTACCTGCTAGAATCTGTTTGAAAAGTTTTGCAAAATCTAAAAGAAAAAACAAAAAGCACAAAAGTTCTGGATGTGATTTTTTATTTTTTTTTTTGTCTCTTGTACTGCAAACAAATATGTGCAATTTATATATAGCCTAAAATGTCGTTCTTTATCTACATAATGTATTGCCTTGTCTTGAGGATTTATCGGTGTGATTACGATGTGGCTTATTGATTATTTCTCACCATCAAAATATACAAAAAAACGAGAGACATGTGTATTAATTATATATATTTTTTAGGAAAGGGAAGATAAAAAAAAGTTTCTTATGCAGGGAAAAACACATTATTTGTTAACTGATAAGAGAGGAAAAAAAAAGTCTTAAAGCTTGCCTAGTTTTATTTGTTACTAAAACTAAAAGCTTATTTATTAGTTTCTTCTTCTTGCACTGAATGTTTATGGTTGAGTGTACCTGTTGTGAATATATTTAAGTGTCTTTCAATGTGACAATTTAAAATGTAATGTGGTTTTTACAAGTTTTTCTCCAGAACTATGAATTTGGATAAACATAATGTAATCCAACTTTGGCCTGTTTCGGGCATGGAGATTGTCGGTGCTGCTCCCAATTTGACCACCGCTGCAGTGGAGTTTTAAGGACCCGAGCACTGCACAGGCAAGTGGAAGTGCCAAGGTTACTAGAGATGAGTGAACTGGACAAAGCTCAGTTTGTAGAAGGAACAGTGAACCTACTAGCCTAATAAACAAGCAAAAAATTGGGGGAGCAAACCCTGAACATGTATATCTAATGCACTGCAGGGGACTCCTCCTATATCTACTTGATAGAGGGCACCAATAGAGTACAGGTGTGTGTGGGGGATGGGATGCTCAACCTCATAAGTCTGGTCAGACCGAATACATAATAAACAAGCAAAAAATTGGGGGAGCAAACCCTGAACATGTATATCTAAAGCCGGTGCAGCTATGGACCAAGCAACATGTATATTAAAAAAGAATAGCGCAACCATGCAAAAGAAATGACTATCAAATATGGAGACCATCCATAAATAAAAATGGGGATTTAGTTCCACCATATGGCCATATCGTGCTCAAGCCCACCACTGCGTCAAAGTACCCCATTATCGGTGGGTCCTACACTATCCATAAAAAAGGGGTGAATCCAGCCTCTCTTACCCTTGGAGACAACGCTCCTTGCTGGGAAGGTGTGCTAATGCACTGCAGGGGACTCCTCCTATATCTACTTGATAGAGGGCACCAATAGAGTACAGGTGTGTGTGGGGGATGGGATGCTCAACCACATAAGTCTGGTCAGACCGAATACATAATAAACAAGCAAAAAATTGGGGGAGCAAACCCTGAACATGTATATGTATATATATAAACAACTAACATTGGGGTTCATTCACTAAAGGTTAAAAGACTGTGCATCTTGCAAGTGCAGTTGCACTCTGCAAGGGCATTTACTCCACAGCTTAGTAGATGAGGGGGAAGCTCTGCTGACTTCCACCATCCAATCACATTCCCCATTTTTATTTATGGATTGTCTCCATATTTGATAGTCATTTCTTTTGCATGTGTGCGCTATTCTTTTTTAATATACATGTCGCTTGGTCCATAGCTGCACCGGCTTTAGATATACATGTTCAGGGTTTGCTCCCCCAATTTTTTGCTTGTTTATTATGTATTCGGTCTGACCAGACTACTGAGGTTGAGCACCCCACCCCCCACACACACCTGTACTATATCAGTGTCCACTATCAAGTAGATATAGGAGGAGTCCTTTGTAGTGCATTAGCACATCTATCCCAGCAAGGAGTGTTGTCTCCAAGGGTAAGAGAGGCTGGATTCACCCCTTTTTTATGGATAGTGTAGGACCCACCGATAATGGGGTACTTTGACGCAGTGGTGGGCTTGAGCACGATATGGCCATATGGTGGAACTAAATCCCCATTTTTATTTATGGATGGTCTCCATATTTGATAGTCATTTCTTTTGCATGGTTGCGCTATTCTTTTTTAATATACTAGCCTAACCTACTAATCCTCAAGCACAAAACTCTATTAAAGTCTAAGGGAGGCAGATTGTGTAATCTTTTATGGAATTTTCAAGGCTAATATGCAAGCATTTGTTGGAAGAGGCTAATAGGTAGCTGGACACTGTCTTGGGGGACATGTACCAATGCAAAAGAAAATACTGGTCAGTGGCAAGATTGTCTTTTAATGTGGCTTAAAGGGCAACACAAAAACCCTTTAAAAAATTCCACTCTCATGCGGTAAGTGCTAATTCCCATGCAGCCGGTGCTTATTTTCTAGCGCCTGTGCAGGATCATGAGCATAGGAGCTTAACAAGGCGTGCAAGGACATCAAGATCCTGATGCTCTTTGGATTGTTCCTGTCTGTTATGTCTGCTGCTCATCTGTGTTATTGACCCCGGCCTGTACTTATGACCAGGATTCTGTCTACTGGTTTCGTACCTCACTGCCAGCATGTTTCTGAATCCTGCCTTTCTCTGACCTTAAACCTGATGGTGATTCTGTCTTTGTGTGCCTGGCTGCTGTTGAACACAGCTTGTGACTTGACTCTACTTGATACTGCCACTACTTTATGGATCCTTGTGTTTCCAAGCTCAAGTTCACAGCTCTATCTTCCTGGCACCTCCACCCTTCCGCTGCCCTAGTAATCCCTGTCTCCACTACCAGGGGTGCTTGGATGGGAATTGTACAAGAAGCCACCCTCTCCATTTCAGGCTCCACAGTAGGTGTAGTTGTCAAGGGTCAAGCTCAAAGACCAGTCAGGCTTGAAGACCAGTAGCTATAGCAGTAGAGAGGCACCCACCGACCAGCTGGATAATTACATAAGCAGTTCTCCCTGGCGGATGATGTGGGCTCACCAAGGGTGTGGGGTCTAAGTACTTACTGGTATTCACCAGAGCTCCTAATCATGCAGGTGGGTTTTGCTATATGTTAATACCAGGTCATGGTCCTCAGGATCGCCCCACCAGGATGTGAGCAAACCGGGGTCCGGTAGCAGATATAGCAGGTAGGGATCAAGCAAAAGCATAGTTAATAAACAAGCTAATATATAAATAAAAAAGTTGCTAACGAAAGCATAGTTGAGGAACAAGCCAAGGTCAGGAACCAGAGGTAGTGAAGATGCAGAAGGAAGCAAAAGAGACAAGAGCAAGATATTGGCTGGAGAAGAGCACAATAATCTGGCAAACAGAAAGTGCAAAGGTAGGCTTAAATAGGAAGATCATGGGAGGAGTAGGGAGTTGCTTACACTACAAGGAATAATTATTTGTTAAGTCCAGGGGTTTTGACAAGAGGCTCTATAACTTACCTGATTCTGGCTGACTATAGCGCTCTTCTTATAGTCTGTGGATGGAGCCTGAGCATCATCACCTATAATACAGGGACACTAAGCCTGTATAATACTCTAAGCAGGCTGAAATGTGACTGGATCTGACCATAGCACATAGAGCAGCTTTGGCGGGACCCTGCTGAAGCCAGGAAGAAGGTAAGTATTTGCTCCTTACACTAAAAGAGCATTTAAAGTTTGCATTATGGGTAGGGGGAGGGGGGTCAAGGTGGGTGAGGGTCAATGAAAGGGTGGATTTTCATGTTTTTCTTGAACTGGTCTTTAAAGCTTCGAGTGAAGTTTTGAAACAGTATGATTTAACCCTTTTAAAGTGACGCACAAAAAAAAAAAAAAAAAATTATGGCAAGAAATTAGCATTTAGAAGATGTAGTTTAGGTCCTCTTCAAGAAAATTTGAGATCCTATTCCAGGGTTGTACATGCCCATTTTGTACTAAATGTTGTCCTCATTGTAAGGTACAAAGACCATCAATACCAGCAGCAATGTTTTTTGCAAATCTTGAGCAGGAAAAGAGACCATAGAGAATAATTATTTTTGTTTCAATATACCTCGTTAATGTTAGCTTTTTTATTTATTTTTGAAGAATGTAATATTTACTGCAAATTTCTTACTATTGGGATATTATCATCTTTTTTTGTGTGGGCATCAAAAGACGGAGTCATGTAAAATGTCAACATTTGCAATTCCTGAGCTTCATTTAAGAAGTAAAAATAATAATTAAATGCAAGAACCTCAGAGAGACATTTTTATTTTATCTGCTTTGCCAGAGAGGAGACACATTCTCTAAGTCAGTAAAATAATTAATTAGAAGCAGTCAAAACTTAACAAGTTGTCCAAGTTAATGAAGCAAAAATCCAAATGTGTTTGAACTGTCTGCCCATTTAAACTTCAAGTCCCTCACCTTCTTAAAGGGAATAAACAGAATGCTAAAAACACATTTTTACCAAGTTAAAGTATAACAGTTCTGCATACTGATAAAAAAAAAACATACTGTGATAATAATATACAAAGTACTATATGGCCACAAGTTTGTTGACACTTGACCCTCACACCTATGTTGTCTTCTTGAAAATCCCATTCCAAAACCTTGAACATTAATATAACGTGCCTTCACTCCTCTTTCCACAACATTTTGGAGAGTGTTTGCAGGAAATGGTTCAAACAAAAAAGAAGTATGGCGCTCTGGTGTGCACATATAGTTAGTAAAGTTTAAGTAATGACCCCAAAAATAGTCTCATTATACGCCTTGAAGGTTTAATGAACACACATGGATTAAAATAATTGATCAATAAATATACTTCCAAACCGAACCCTGAAGCCTCTGTATCTCCTTAGGGTGCTGTGGGGATCCCTGGTGGTGGTCGTGGGACTCCAATAACATCGGGTAACCCAAGGGGGAAAAAGATGCTCCCTGATGATAGATGTCAGCATCCGATGGTAGAGGCTCACACGATCCTGTGTGCGGCTGCTACACTGAACCGGGGCCAATGCATTGTCTAAGTCCGAGTCCTCCGTGAGGACCGGAAGTGGCACATAGATGACGTCACCGGAAGTGGCCGGAAGTGACGCCGCAGAGGTAAACAGGAAGCCGAGCAGGACGGAGGAAGTATCGCATTAGCTTCTGGTTGCCACAACTACATGTTTCGCTATATCTAGCTTTATCAAGACACACTTGATGTACTGTTTTTACTAGTTTATGGCTTTTGAGGTCAGGACACAACAGGAAAATTGCATTTAGGATTAGCGCTTGAACCTTTTTTGTGTAATTTTGCAGAAAATGGTACCCATTCAGCCAAAAGAGCATTTGGGAGGTCAGATACTGATGCTGACTGAGACTGAGAATACCTGGCTTGCAATCAGTGTTCTATATAATTCCTATAGACCTTCATTAGGGTCAAGGTTAGGATTTTCTACAGGCCACTCAAGCTCCTCCAGGACAACCCCATCAAAACATGGGTTTACAGAGCTGGCTTTGGGTACAGTCATGCTCAAACAGAAGAGTGCCTTCCCCAAACTGTGATCAGGTGTAAAATGTAACAGATATCCTAAGGGTGCTGTCTTGTGGATGAACTTCCACTGGTACAGAAGTCACAACTCTAGGGCTAGCAATTCTATAACGATGGATGGAGTTTTTCAGACTCTCCTCTTCTTAGGGCAATGAAGTCACAAGGGCTGCAGAATCATGTCCTATAATACTACCAGTAACTAATAAGCATAATACCAGTCAAACTGCTGATTTGAAGACCAAAAATGTTTTACCCCTTAGTTGTTCATTACTCCAAGCGCAGCACATCTTAGCCTTTCGCCTCCATACTCACTTGAGTATGAGCATAGCCAGGGGATTTAAAGGACTTTTTTGGCACATTTGTACATGCAAGCTGTAGAACAGGACTTTTGTTAATTTGTACATGTGACTTATAGTAGTAATCACACGTAATTGGTCTGATACACTTTTAAATGGGAGCACCTGAAAAAAGAGCCTAAAGCATTTTTCCCAATTCCATTAAAATCTACAGAGCCAAAAATGGAGGGGGGTGGAAGATTATGCCCGAAAGAAGCTCATGTACTTTTTAGCTTTTCCATGAAACAGGCAACAATCAACACTACACTCGTGTAAATAGGCCCATTTAGAATAGTGGGATTCTTTATCTTGAGTGTTGGCCCACTTCTGGAATCACAAAACAAAATGTTCAGGTGTGAATGTGGGCTTGGAGAGGATTTTTAGAGATTTGCTTATCACCAATGTCCACATGTCAGGAGGAGCTGTAACAGAGCATTGGGGTGTGACTGAATCCAAAAAATTAAGATTTGTCTACTTATAGACATCTAGAAATGTGTGTTGACCTACACAGTGCACTGAAAGATTTTCTTTTAGCCTGATATTCCTCCTGGAAAATAATAGCAATGCACTTTCTGTTCCTTGATCCCTTTAGCAGTATATCTGTAGCATTGCTTCTTCTGAATACCAGGCTCTCCAGATTTGGAGTGAGATTTGATGTCACTACTGTGCTGATCACTGTTCCCCTTTGCTGGAGAGGAAGCTGTTTCTGAAGACCTGTAGGCCAAGGATCTCCCTGCTTCTGTTTCTTCTTTCCTATGGATCTGTGATTACTGCACCCCTCTTGTTTCTTCTTTGATATTTCACCACCAGTCTTCAGCTGGAGGTTAGGGAGAGCCCAACTTCACCAAAAGCATGTTTTTTTTTTTTTTGTATTGGGGAATGATTAGATTCGTTCTGGGGTTTTTATTGATGTCTGTGGGGCTAGTTTACTAAAACTGGAGAGTGCAAAATCTGGTGCAGCTGTGCATAGAAACCAATCAGTTTCCAGGATTTATTGTCAAACCTTAACCACTTAAGCCCCGGAGGATTTGGCTGCTCAAAGACCAGATCCTATTTTGCGATTCGGCACTGCGTGACTTTAACGGACAATTGCGCGGTCGTGCGACGCTGTACTCAAATGAAATTGACGTCCTTTTTTCCCACAAACAGAGATGTCTTTTGGTGGTATTTGATCACCAGTGCGATTTTTACTTTTTGCGCTTTAAACAAAAAAAGAACGAAAATTTTGAAAAAATAACAATATTTTTCACATTTTTTATATGAAATTCCAAAAAAAAAAAATGTAAAAATCAAAATGTTTTAACATTTTAGGCCAATTTGTTTTCTGCTACATATTTTTGGTAAAAAAAAATCGCAATAAGCGTATTTTGATCGGTTTGCGCAAAAGGAATTGTGTTTACTATCTAAGGGAAAGATTTATGTCATTTTTATTATTTTCTTTTTTAACGAGTAATGGCAGCAATCTGCAATTTTTTTTGCGGGACTGCGACATTGCGGCGGACAGATTGGACCCTTGACTGACATTTTTGACACTTTTGGGGGTACCAGTGACATTACTACAGTAATCAGTGCTATACATATGCACTGTTACTGTAAAAATGACACTGGCAGGGAAGGGGTTAATTTTATTAGTGATCAAGGGGTTAAGTGTGTCCCTAGGGGCATGTTTCTAACTGTAAAGGGGTGTGGCTTTTGTATGTAACCACAGAGACATACGATCCTACATAGCAGGATCGTATGATCTCTGCTGTTTCACCAGGGAAAATGACAGGCAGCTTTGTTTACATCAGCCACCTGCCTTTCTCCCTCTCCACCGGGAGATCGCGAGTGACCGGTGGACATCGGGTCCGCCGGTCACACGCGCGGGGATGCAGGGGAATGAGCAGGGGCGGGAGCGCGCCTCCGTCCCCCTGCAGGCTCCTGGGCGAGCGACGTAGTACTACGTCACTTTGCCCAGGAGGGGCTGCCTGCTGCAGTAAATATACTGTGGGTGGTCGGCAAGTGGTTAAATGAACAAGCTGACGTCAGATCATTTCCAATCTTAGGGACACCAGAAGTGAGAGGGGGAATTAGACAGAAAGGAGAACTTGACACAGGTTCTCACCCTTTCCCTCTGTTTTATTACCATCAATGCCCTCCCTGGAGAGAATATAGTTGCTCCCTGTTTTGCTGACGGCAGAAGTGAGAAAAATCTCCCCAATGACTGCAGAAACTGACTACAGAAACAGCAATAACAGCCCAGAATAATTTAGTAATACTTTTCTACTCTGTCCAAAGCTATAAAAAAGGAATAGGCCAGGAGCTGAGGCGCAGCCTAGGCAGAAGGCCTGCATGACTGGGGTTTGGACTTACAGGCCACAGAGCGAAGGGTTAATTAGGTTCAGGGGTTTTAAGTAAATAAAGGACTTACCTTATTGGTGGAGGTCAGGGCGGGGCAGGGTGTGGTCTCAAGGGGGTCTTCTGGGGGAGTATTGATTGTAGCTTCATTCCAGCAAGGGACAGCGCAGGGTGAGAATCTCCCTCCCTCCCGCCCCAAAGGAAGGTTTTGGGCTGGCTTGTGTATTGGGGTTTAATTTGGGGGCATAATTTGTCGGGGCAGCTGGCAGAGGTCTCTGGGTTTTTGAGGGCAGGGGATTGGTACGCTCTTTGGAGAGCGAGGGTCTGGGCCCATCGTTGGTATGGGTGTACCTGCCCTAAGAAGTGGTGGTGTTAATAATCAAAGTTGGAAACTGGCTGTATCGGTTGGAGGAGTTAAAAGTGTTTGTCCCCGAGTCGGTGTAATTGCGTCTGGGTGTAATGTTCTGGTACCTCTGGTACCCTTATTTCCACATTTCTCTCTTAATATTGCGTCCCATCTTGCTATCCAAATGGAACGCATACACCTTTAAGGGCAATGACGTCATCGCCGGGCGCCGCTATGAGCGGCTATTTCAATCGCCGGCTTTCTCTCACTCATTGCTCGTTCAAACCGCATGTTGCCTTGTCTTGTCCAATGCTGCCGGAGCTTCAAGCTATTCCCCTTGCCTGAACAAGACCGGAACCTCGCTACCGATCCAGTATCTCGCTACCGGATTACTCCATTACTCTTGGACCTTGCTACTACTAACCCATCTAGTGATAAGTACCCCGCAGGGGATTCCTTCCTCAACCTAACTTTCACTATCTACTACTGCATACTAAAGGGACTATTACTATCTAAGCTATTTCTATCATCTGCATAGATTGCTAGCTCTTGGGACTACCATCACCTATCATCGCACTAGGTTACTCTCTCTTGCATACTTCATCTGCTGTCCCCTACCACCTGTTACTATACATGATTGCTAGAACCTATCTGCATACTATCATCACCTACCACTCTCCTGAATACTACTACTAAGTGCTCACCATTCTATTGCCTGTCTCTCACCTCTATTCTATCATATACATTCTATCACTCCAGGAACATCATATTGAGTGTATGTATATTTGCATAACAGGCTGTACACAGTGATGAAGTCCTGAGAGTTGGATATGTTGTTCCACACATTCTCTACATGACTACTGAGTGTAATAATTCTGCAGCTGCAAATCCATTCACTAACAAAAAACGCATGAGCGTTACACTGGGGGCCTATGGTGACACTAAGGTGGTGACAGATACAGCCGGTTGGTCATTTTAAGGGTGCCTTCTAAAATCTGGAGACCTATTGGGAGAGCAGGTAGTTTGTTGTCAGGCTGGTTTTGGATGTTTTTATATTTAAAATGGTGTAATAAAAATGTGGTTATTATTTATGTTTGTTAATAAATAGGCTGCCTTGGCCGTTTTAAACCATACAAGGTGTGTGTGTTCATTTATTGAGACACAGGGAGGTGTGTGGGTTGTTTGGTGCAGGCTTGGACAGCCGATACATTGGGCAATACCCCAGTCATGTTTTGGCTGGAAGTGTGCTCTATTTATATCCAATTTTAGGTTTTGTCAGTTTAGTTTTGTGTTGCCTGTTAAGAAAATATTCTTTCATTTCCTGTCTTTAAGACACAAAAGGAAGTGATAAAGTTTGGGGACATTGTCTTTTAGACAGTTGTCACTGGATCCTCCATTGGGAAATTTACCCTCACCTCATGTTCTGGAGGCAACTGTAAAAGTTTCCCCTCACTTTCTGTCTTGGTGACAATGGTCACCACGATAAATACATCTTCCACTTAGCAGCCACTTAAAAGGCAAGCCCTGGTTCCCTTGTAGTCTTTTTTAAATCTTTCATTAACAATGCACTCCAGCCTTCCCTTCAGTCTTGCGCAGTTGCACAGGCTCCTCTACTGGACTTACATTGCTTACTCTGATTTCACTGCAAACTGTGAGCTTCTCAAAATGTGCATTAGAAGCTACAGCAAATCAGAGCCCACCTCATTTCCTGCCTGAAGGATGTGCAGTTTTATCTAGCCCAAGACTTCTCAACCAGGATTCCATAGAACCCTAGGTTTCCTCCAGAGAATGCTAGGGGTTCCCTAAGAAATTAGCAATTTCTGCCTCTCAGATAAGCTCCCACCAACACCGTTGATCTTTTTAGCTATCTACAAGGAGGTACTTCTACCCAATGAAAAACAACAACAACAAGAGAAGGGCACAACGACCTTGTGCATTACCACTAAAAAGGTTTAATAAAATCCGAAAAAGCAACATACATTATACTCACAAACATATGAAAGTTGTACACATGTAAAAATGTATATTGGACCCAATTGCCTTCAAGACAACCAGGATATTCCTACAGTGCTGGATGACGTGATGGTATCCGCATATAGCTGGCTGATGCGTTTCGAAGTAGGACCATCTTCCTCAGAGCCAAAACATGCTACTAACCCACCATTGCATTTGTGATGTGTTATATAGTCAGTATTTACCGCCCACCACACTTCGCCCTGCCCCACAGGAGCAAAGGTCAACAGTGTGGATCGCTAAGATTGAATTGGTTTATGGGAAATCTGAGATACCCATAGATCAAAGGACCATGCAGTACAGACCAACCCCAAACCCACAGCAATACCAAACCCTGATGGTAGCAATAACAAAGATATACAATTCAACCAATGTTTTACACACTGAAAATTAGAGTTGGTATTAAAACATAGTAAACATTATGAATCATCACCTTTGTTGGACTATCGGGATGAAAGGAAGGAATGCCTAAAGGAGATATCAGTAGTTGGTGATCTGGGAAGCCTCTTTTTCTTTGGATACCGATTCCTGTCCATCTATACCATAAAAATTGATCCAACATTTGATATCAGGAACAAGGTTCCCTGACTCACAGTCTGGTATTCCTATACCTTAAAATCCTTCTTTGCTTGATTCATGGTACACATTACCTATCTGATTTATTCAATCAACTCTTATATATGAATTCTTGGCTAGAGTTTCTGAACTAATATCTTACATAGTTACATAGTTAGTGAGGTTGAAAAAAGACAACAGTCCATCCAGTTCAACCTATGATGTGTGTGTGTGTGTTTGCTTTTAACCGTACATTGTATACCCCTGTATGTTGTGGTCTTTAAGGTGTCCATCTAATAGTTTTTTGAAACTATCAATGCTCCCTGCTGATACGACTGCTTGTGGAAGAGAATTCCACATCCTTACCGCTCTTACAGTGAAGAACCCCTTACGCACTTTAAGGTTAAACCGCCTTTCCTCAAGTTTTAGTGAGTGGCCACGTGTCTTATTGTATCTCCTTTCTCTGAATAGTTTGTTCCTTATGCTCGGGTCGCCCGTACAGTATTTGTACATTAATATCATATCCCCCCCTCAATCGTCTCTTCTCCAGAGAGAATAGCTTCAGTGCTTGTAGTCTTTCCTCATAGCTGATGTCCTCCATTCCCCTAATTATTTTTGTTGCCCTTCTCTGGACTTTCTCCAGTTCCAGCACATCCTTCCTGAGGACCGGTGCCCAGAACTTGACAGCATACTCCAGATGTGGCCGGACCAGAGTCTTGTAGAGCGGGAGAATAATCTCTTTATTTCTGGAGTGAACCCCCTTTTTTATACATCCCAGTATTCTGTTGGCTTTGCTTGCGGCGGCTTGGCATTGCATGCCACTGCCAAGCCTGTTGTCTACCAGTACCCCCAGGTCCCTTTCCATCCTAGACTCACCCAGAGGTTCCCCCCCTAGTGAGTAGCTTGCTTTCTGGTTTCTGGCCCCCAAGTGCATTACTTTACATTTTTCAACATTAAATCTCATCTGCCATGTAGTTGCCCACCCCGTTATTTTGTTCAGGTCCGCTTGTAAGGTTTCCACATCCTGCATAGAAGATATTGGCATGCCTAATTTAGTATCATCCGCAAATACTGAGATTGTACTCGATATCCCCTCCTCCGGATCATTTATAAATAAATTAAACAGGATTGGTCGCAGGACATAACCCTGGGGGACCCCAATTTCCACACCCGCCCAATCCGAGTACTCCCCATTAATCACCACCCTCTGTACTCTCCCCTGGAGCCAGTTCTCTATCCAGGTACTCACCTTATGGTCCATACCTACCTTCCTTAATTTGTACAGTAAGCGTTTGTGGGGAACGGTGTCAAAGGCCTTTGCAAAGTCCAGATACAGATCTAGATCTAAATTTATGGTCATTTGAAGAATCGGTTATCAACTGCAAACTTCTTTGAAGACTTTCCTCAGTCCTCAGATTCATCTTGTGAAATTGAGGGGTTAGCAGGTGTTTCCACCTTTTCTCCCTTCCGGGGGCCAGATCCATCTACAGCTCTCCTCAATATTTAGGGGTTCAAGTCCTTTTCAAGAATACTCACTTGTGAAAAATGATCGTCAGACTCCTGAAGAAGCCATTTTGAAGATGGTGAAACATGTAGAGCAGACATAACCAAGTGCCTTCTTGTGCTTTTATGATTTTAAAAGTATTGTCTTTGTAATCAATGTTTTGAATAAAGTATGTATATTTTTTACAAAAAATGAAGTTTTTCTCCATCATATAACATTTATTGGCACCTTAAAATTCCCACTCCTATACCTACTTTTTCTCGAATTATGAATCATTAGCAGTGCTGGCATCCCATATAGGAACCTAGATTGTGTATGATATATAAAAACCTTCAACCACAATTTCAGAGTTGCACACATACTCATTGTCACTCATGGAATATGGCGATCCTGGATGCCACAGGAAGTGATGCTAAGGTACACCCGGAAGTGATGTGTTGGGCGTTGGAACGCGGATCCGGCCACACTTCCGGGTGTACAAGCCAGGCATGCTATGTTTTAATACCAGCTCTAATTTTCAGTGTGTAAACATTGGTTGAATAGTATATCTTTGTTATTGCTACCATCAGGGTTTGGTAGTGGTGTGGGTTTGGGGTTGGTCTATACTGCGTGGTCCTTTGATCTATGGGTATCTCAGATTTCCCATAAACCAATTCAACTTAGCTATCCACACTGTTGACCTTTGCTCTCTGTGGGGCAGGGCAAAGTGTGGTGGGCAGTACATATTGACTATAAAACACATCACAAATGCAATGGTGGGTTAGTAGCATGTTTTGGCTCTTGTAGATACTATCATGTCATCCAGCACCGTAGGAAAATCCTTGTTCTCTTGGAGGCGATTGGGTCCAATATACATTTTAACATGTGTGTAACTTTTATATGTTTGTGAGTATAATGTATGTTGCTTTTTGGGATTTTATTAAACCTTTTTAGTGGTAATGCACAAGTTCGGTGTGCCCTTCTCTTGTTGTTTTTCAGTGTATTTGGATACCCTTGGTCCTGAGGGGGAGGCAAGACCTTAGGTGGTGTCAACAAAGACCACAAAAGACCACACACCTTCTTGCATACCACTCAAGGGCAGGAGACATATTGCTTTTTGAATTCTACCCAATGACCAGAAGTGTAAGGAGCATTCTTCCCTCTGACCATCACACTAATGTACCATGAATTTTAGATATAGTACTTTTTAGCAGGGATTCCCTGAAACCAGAAAATTATTTCAAGGGTTCCTCTGTGTTGAAAAGGTTGAGAAAGGCTGAGCTAGCCCTTTCCTTTCTAGCCTGACTGTACCTGGCCTGCCCCTTTATTTAAGTGCATTTCAGTTTTTTCTAATATGGGGGCTAAGCATCAATTGTGGGTGTTACCTAAGACAGTCTGCATGGAAATATGGCCTGCTTAGGAATGTCCACTCCTCTAGATTGACATCTACCCATCAAGGCATTTTGATATTTGCATAACTCCTCCCAAGAGTGAGCCCACTGCTTGCATCGGTATCAAGGTCCCTTGAGGGGAGGCTGGGTGCTGTGATGTTTTTAGGAAGCTACGTACATCGCAGTGCCAGCCTCTTACATAGACATGATCTACAAATCACAAAAAATCCTATGCTAAACAGAGAATCAATTGGTGAATGAATGTGTAAAATTATGATTGTGAAAGCAGCTGAAAACACTTGATCAATAGTAAATCAAACAATAAAAAGCAAAAAATAGTGACGTATGACGAAACCGGTCGGGCGGTACTGGATGCACAGCTGTCACGCCCCCTAGATGCCGGCTTTTCCATACACGCGGGACGCCGCGGTTTGCCTTGTCTTTGATGTGCCTTTTTACAAGTCGACTCATTGTAAGTGCAACTTTTAATAAATTCCTTGTGTGTTTTAAACGGGATTACGCTATGTGCTTTTCATTTCCCTTCACACATATATGATATTACTCCTGGATTTCTGAGTCTCATACGGTATAGTGGAGCACACTTGGTTTCCTGGTTCCTGAAGGATGCAATATATTTGGATATACATATAAGCGTGTGTGGCCGTTCCATTGAGTTGGAGACCTCAGTTTCTGGTAAGCTGCCACTTTAATACTCAGTTTTTATTCATTTAAATACTTAGTTTCATTCAATTTATTATCTCACATCTGTATGGGTTATACCATATTTGATAGCTCTGCACTATTTTTTGCTTTTCATACACATGATCTGCCTACATTGCATAGGGAAGCACAGAAACAAAGATGACATCACTGGGTCTAAAGTAAGGTATGCAATTAAAACAAAAGGTTTTATTTAAAAATGTCAATAGCATATTGCTGGGGAAGTGGGAGGGGATCAGGGTTAAAGGAGGAACCAGAGAAGGAAAATGTAAGCAGAATAAACATCAAATTTTAAATGAATGCAATTATGAAACTCATATTAATATGTTGTAATTGCTTATCCTTGGAAGAAATCATCTTTTGTGGATTTTTTTTTCAGTAAACATAACAAAGTTTGATCAGCCTGTAGACAAGTATTTCTTGGACTACACGAAGGATATTCTTGTAATTAGAATTTGAAAGTGAAAGTGTAAGTCTACGGAAATAACTGAACAAGGGCCAGGTGGCGTATAAATTACAACAAGTATTAGATGAAATGAGGATGGAACGGTGACAAAATGACTCTCCAAGGATTCGCCAGGCAGATGGTCCAACACAGACAAATTATAAAATATCCAGCCGGGGACAAATAAAAAAAAATATAGTCCTCCAGCCTTTGTAAAAAGACGGCTAGACGGGAAAGAAGCTAAATTACTGAATAACGGTATTGATACTATTACCGGGGGAACTGGTTTAATAATTATAGGTATAAAGCTAAAATCTCAAAGGACAAGAGTGATAGGTCATTACAGACGTGAGTGAATTGCGGGTCAAGGCTCCCGAATCTAACCCCATTCATTGGATATTCTATTTTCTACATTCACATATACAGTATATACCGTACATACAGTATATATATATATATATATATATATATATATATATATATATATATATATATATATGTGTGTGTTTATATATCTTTACAACATTTTTAATATATAACAAAGAATTATATAAACACAATTTTATATATATATATATATATATGTAGTATCTCACAAATGTGAGTACACCCCTCACATTTTTTGTAATTATTTTATTCTATCTTTTCATGTGACAACACTGAAGAATTGACACTTTGCAAAAATGTAAAGTAGTGAGTGTACAGCTTGTATAACGGTGTAAATTTGCTGTCCCCTCAAAATAACTCAACACACAGCCATTAATGTCTAAACCGCTGGCAACAAAAGTGAGTACACCCTTAAGTGAAAATGTCCAAATTGGGCCCAATTAGCCATTTTCCCTCCCCAATGTCATGTGACTTGTTAGTGTTACAAGGTCCCAGGTGCGAATGGGGAACAGGTTAAATTTGGTGTTATCACTCTCACTCTCTCATACTGGTCACTGGAAGTTCAACATGGCACCTCATGACAAAGAACTCTCTGAGGATCTGAAAAAAAGAATTGTTGCTTTACATAAAGATGGCCTAGGCTATAAGAAGATTGCCAAGACCCTGAAACTGAGCTGCAGCAGGGTGGCCAAGACCATACAGCGGTTTAACAGGACAGGTTCCACTCAGGACAGGTCTCGCCACGGTTGACTAAAGAAGTTGAGTGCATGTGCTCAGCATCATATCCAGAGGTTGTCTTTGTGAAATAGACATATGAGTGCCCCAGAATTGCTGCAGAGGTTGAAGGGGTGAGGGGTCAGCCTGTCAGTGCTCAGACCATACGCCGCACACTGCATCAAATTGGTCTGCATGCCTGTCGTCCTAGAAGGAAGCCTCTTCTAAATATGATGCACAAGAAAGCCCACAAACAGTTTACTGAAGACAAGCAGACTAAGGACATGGATTACTGGAACCATGTCCTGCGGTCTGTTGAGACCAAGATAAACATATTTGGTTCAGATGGTTCAGATGATGTCAAGCATGTGTGCTGGCAAACAGTGTTGGTCATCTTACTTTAAAAAAAGTAATTAGTTACAGTTACAAATTACTTCTCCGAAAAAGTAATTGAGTTAGTGACTCAGTTACCACATTGAAAAAGTAATTAGTTACTCAGCAAAGTAACTGTGACTTTTTTTTTAATATTCTATAATGCAATTATGTTCTATAACATCTTTAATAGCAAAGATGTTTATATTAACTGATTGAAGAATAAAAACACTATATACAGTATTTTAGAACATTTGGTATTTATTTGAACCCAACTCAATAGATTGCAGCTTGCCATAGATATGAATGATATGCATAGAAACATTTTTTGTTTTTTGGTACCTGCTGCCTGGAGTGGCTGGCTGGTGGTGGTGGCTGGTGGTGGTGTGGCACACTGGTGGTCCTGAGTCCTCCTGACTCCAGTAACCGTATTTGTTTTTTTGGTACCTGCTGCCTGGAGTGGCTGGCTGGTGGTGGTGTGGCGTGGTGCACTGTGGGGGTCTGAGTCCTGACTGAGTCCTCCTGACTGTGTGAGTAACCATATTTTGTTTTGTTTTTTTGTTACCGGCTGCTGCCTGGAGTAGCTGGTTGGTGTGGTGGTGGTGGTGGCTGGTGGTGGTGTGGCGTGTGGCAAACTGGTGGTGGGGGTCTGAGTCCTGACTGAGTCCTCCTGTCTTGACTGTCTGTGACTGAGTTTTGTTTTTTGTTTTTTGGTACCTGTTGTGCTGCTGCTGCAGTGCTGCCTGGCTGGCTGCTGGTGGTGGTGGTGTGGTGTGTGGCCTGCCCAGGCACACTGGGGTCCATCTGGCTCCGTCCTCCTCCTCCTCCAGGCCTGTGCTGCTGCCTCTCTATTCTGGCTGGCAGCCTGTGCCTGTGTCGAGTCTGTGGCGGTGGTGGGCCAGTGGTGTACTGCGTGTAGTGCCGCATATATATTAATTTTTTATATATTAAATTAATGGCCGCCCTCTGCCCTGAGTGCCCTCCTCATGGCCTGCCTGGGCCGCCTGGCACGCTGTACTCTCTCTCATCAATTGAGGCCAGTACCGCGTCGGCCTCGGTCATAGAGGAGAAGAGGAATTACACTACTGCCATCTAGTGGTGGTAGATGTAATTGGGGTAACGCGGCCCATGTAATGTGAATGGCGTTACCAGGAGGGGAAAAGTAATCAGTTAGATTACTCATTACCCTCTAAAGTAACTGCATTAAGTAGCACCGTTTACTTAAACGCAGTTACTTCCATCACTGGTGGCAACCAGGTGAGGAGTACAAAGACAAGTGTGTCTTGCCTACAGTCAAGCATGGTGGTTGGAGTGTCATGGTCTGGGGCTGCATGAGTGTTGCTGGCACTGGGGAGCTACAGTTCATTGAGGCAACCATGAATACCAACATGTACTGTGACATACTGAAGCAGAGCACGATCCCCTCTCTTTGTAGACTGGGCCGCAGGGCAGTATTCCAACATGACAACAACCACTGCCCTGCTGAAGAAGCTGAGGGTAAAGGTGATGTACTGGCCAAGCATTTCTCCAAACCAAAACCCTATTGAACACTTGTGGTGCATCCTCAAATGGCAGGTGGAGGAGCGTAAGGTCTCTAACATCCATCAGCTCCATGATGTCATCATGGAGGAGTGGAAGAGGACTTCATTGGCAACCTGTGAAGCTCTGGTGAACTCCATACCCAAGAGGGTTAAGGCAGTGCTGGAAAATAATGGTGGCCACACAAAATATTGACACATTGGGCCCAATTTGGACATTTTCATTTAAGGGTGTAATCACATTTGCTGCCAGCGGTTTAGACATTAATGGCTGTGTGTTGAGTTCTTTTGAGGGGACAGCAAATGCACCCTGTTATACAAGCTGTACACTCACTACTTTACATTGTAGTGGGAAAGTGTCATTTCTTCAGTGTTATCACATGAAAAGATAGAATGAAATATTTACAAAATTTTGAGGGATATACTCACTTTTGTGAGATACTGTGTATATATGTGAATCTCCCCAAGAACGAGACAAGGCTCCGTGTGAGGTTCAAGCAGTGGTCTGTTTATTGAGGGCTACCTGCCCCTGTATTTATGCAGGTCTCCCACCTGGTGGACACTCTACTAGGGGACCAAATGGAAGACTGTGACACAGGCAGACATGTATCACATTACAGACTCACAGAAGCAAAACATCCCCACAATGCATCCTGGCTTCCCCCCTTCTGCCCTGGAGACAATTGGAGAAGTAATTCAATTATCTCCCAGGACAAAGGCAAAACTCCATTACACACGTGGGGACCCAAATACAGTAATATGCTTTAAAATACATAAAGTTACTTTTTATACATTAAACACAGACATGTAACATATCCCCATATAGCTCATTAGGTCTGCTCATTAACATGCTTATCAATAGTCTCAGACCCAACCAACACACTGTCCCACTCTAGACAAAAGCACTCAGTTAATCAGTAGACATTCCTCAGGAGGGGGCTGCTGGAAACAATCCCCCCCCTCTCTCTGCAGCTAAAGCTAGTTTTCACAGCGACCTCTATCCTGGAGACAATGGAAGATATAATTAGGTTTAGCTTCCAGGATAGAGGCAAGACTCCATTAGCCACATGGTTAAAGAAACACAAAAAGACACAAAAATGCATAACTCCCAGTCTACTGAACAGAACCCCCACATTCAACCCATCCCCAGATAGCCTGGATCTGAGCGCTCAACATATCCAAACAGTGCTCAGGTGCCACAAACACAGTCAAATTGCCATGGGGTTTACGTTTAGCATGGGCTGATGAGAGGGTCCATAGTCACATTGCAGGAGGCGAACAACCAGGCTTCTCCAACGCCCAGTGGCGAGATTGGTCTCGTCACATGTGTGTATTATACAAATATGTAAATTTAAAATAAACCTCTCATCCATTTTGAACTTTCAAATATTTTGCCTACAAATAAAACAGGCATGCTAATACATTTATTATTATTATTATTATTTTTTATTATTTTCTGTGCACCCATTTGATCATGGTTTTACTCATCAGTTATTACCCAGCCTAGACTTTCTAGACTTTTGGCTATACTTTACCTCCACCGGCACCCCATGTCTTATACCATATTGGACATTGATACACTCTGAGTGACAGCTCTATGGTGGTGGGTGGGGCTTATTATCATGGGCAGGGCATAGACTCAAAACCATCAATAACAAAGTGAAACCTGAATTATTGGGGTGCTCAGAAGATACATTTTGTTTAGATAACTATACTACTTTCCCAACCTGGTCCCTGCTGTTCTAATTTATTTTGTTAAATTACCTTTTAAATAGGGATCGACCGATTATCGGCAAAACCGATATATCAAGGGCCGATATGCACTTTCCCCGATATATCCGAATTGGCCACCATGATGACTGATATTGCCGATATTTCGGAAAGTGCTTGTACCGGAGTGATACCTGCAGCTAGAGGCATCACTCCGGTACCGGTGTCCATAGCCGACGGTCGGCTGTCTTGTAATGACAACCGATGCGCCTGAGAAGTTACTCCCACCACCTTCCGTGGCTTGTCCGGCCCACCGGGAGACCCGGGCAACCAGCCTGCACGGCCGCCGAAGACCCAGTCAAAGCCGCATTTGGCTCTCATCGGGTCTCCATGCAAAAAACCGGAAGTGATGTCATGACATCACTTCCGGGTACTCGGCGCCAGATTAAAAAAAATTGCAGCATTCAAAACAGCCAAACTTGGCGTTTTTAATGCTTTTAAGTGCACAGGAGGGGTTTGGAGTCTTTTAGTACCTGTCAAGTAAAAAAAAAAATGTTTTTTAAATGTACGAAAATATTGGCCCATATCAGCCGATACCGATATGCAATGACCAAAATATTGGTATCGGTATCGGCAATGAAAAAACGATATCGGACGATCCCTACTTTTAAGGCCTCATGCACATGTACAGTGAGATCATGAACATATGCTGGGCACAACATTCCATACGTTTTTTAGGAAACCGCAGGCATCATGTACAGACTGCCATAGAATACCTGTATGTGGCTGTACTCATGTAAATGCAGATGTTTTTGTGTGTTACTGGAAGAAAAAAGTTCAAAGGTTCAACCCAGCCGCACACCAGAACAGCCCACATGGTAAATCAGTAAAACCTGGCCTCAGGCTGATCCTCCAACGCGTTTCACCTCACCCACATGGTTTAGTCATGAAGGTTATTTTGTGTGAGTTGGCATTAACCTTTGCATGCATGCATGACGTATTTCTTTTGGCAAATACGCACACGTGGGTAAACACCAAGGAGTCTGTACATTGGCGTTTACATGAGTACGGCCACAGACAGCCGTTCACTTGTATGGCAGACTGTTGGAGGCACCTGCTGCTACCCGGGCGCAAGAAAAAACTCAGAAATGTACGCCCAGAGTGTTTTCAGCCTCTCACTATCCATGAGGATGAGGATCAACACTTGCCCTAACCCTTAAAGTTAACCTTGTAATTCCAGACCATAAGCTTAAATGTACCTTAACCAAAAAATATTAACCATTACCCCATCTATTAGCCAACATTCAACCTGATCATTTGGGCCCATACTCGCAGTTCTGTTTCAAATGTTGTTTTGTCCAAAAAACTTACCTCCTGAGACCAAGTTTTTGTGGACATGATTGCAACTTGCTGCGTCAGCAAGATCCACAGGAAGTGTCACCTCACCTAGGAAGACTCATAGTAGAATCCAATGTAGTTTATTCAGCCTGGGCAAAGCATAAGATGTTTACTCATGTGAAAAAAGAATTTTGGTGTTAAAATTCTCTGACTCTCTAAAAAAGATCTCTTTCCCGGACAAGAGCAAAAGTGAAACTAACTTGAAGCTTTAGAAAGCTAGAATTGTCTTACTAGGGCTGCTATGAATAAGAATCGTGTGCTAAAGCGGGAATTATCCTTAGAGGGTTACAGGAAAGAATAGTACCTGCTGAAAACTTGAGAAATTAATGATTTATTAAGATAAAACAAGGACTGAGGATCTTGGAATTGATCGTAAATGAAGAAAAAAATACAGATGCAGGAATTAGAAGATGCAATCAATATTAGTGTGAGAAAATCAGAGGACAATAAGGATTTGTTTGAAAAATTGTATGAAAATTTAAAAAGGGAAGTAGACCAACTTCGGAAAAAAAAAATAAGAAAGCAGATAAACATAAAAAAATACCAAAAAGTTTTACCGATATTTAACCACTTCTGGACCGGAAGAATTTGCCCCCTTAATGACCAGGCCATTTTTTTGCGATTTGGCACTGCGTTACTTTAACGGAAAATTGCGCGGTCGTGCGACGCTGTACCCAAATACAATTGATGTCCTTTTTTTTCCCACAAATAGAGCTTTCTTTTGGTGGTATTTGATCACCTGTGCGATTTTTATTTATTTCGCTATAAACCAAAAAATAGCCATAATTCTGAAAAAAAAAATAATAATAATATTTTTCACATTCTGCTATATAAAATCCCCCCCCCCCCCCAAAAAAAAAAAAATTAAAATTAAAAATCAAATTTTTTCATACTTTTAGGCCAATTTGTATTCTGCTACATATTTTTGGTAAAACAAAATCGCAATAAGCGTATTTTGATTGGTTTGCGCAAAAGTTATCGTGTCTACAAACTAGGAGAAAGATTTATGTCATTTGTATTTTTTTTTCTTTACTAGTAATGGCGGTGATTTTTAGCGGGACTACAGCATTGCGGTGCACAGATTAGACCCCTAACTCACATTTTTGACACTTTTAGGGGGACCAGTGACATTACTACAGTAATCAGTGCTAGAAATATGCACTGTTAACTGTTACTGTACTAATGACACTGGCAGGGAAGGGGTTAACCTAGTGAGTGATCAAAGGGTTAAATGTGAGCCTAGGGGAGTATTTACTAACTGTGGGGGGAGGGACTTGTGAAATGCCCATAGAGACCTGTGATCCTATATAGAAGGATCACATGTGCTCTGTGATCATTCCAGAGAGAAGAACGGTCAGCTGTGCTTACAACAGCTGACCGTTCTTCTCACTCAGCTGAGAGCGATCGCTGGTGCCCAGCGGCAATCGCGGCCGTGGGCCTTGTGCATTGGCATCTCCACTGCCTAGTGGGGATGGGAGCGTGCCGCCAGAGGCGTGCGCTCGCCCCCTAGCACCAGGTGCGCAACCGACGTAGGGCTACGTCAGTTCGCGCAGGAGGGCCAGCCTGCCACAGTAAATGTGCGGCAGGCGGTTTGGAAGCTGTTAAACAAGGGGAGGTGTTTGATCAGGGGTCACCAAACCTCCTAAAGAAAGAGCTAGTTTAGACTTTAGGAGGGCTGGACTGTGGCCATTTGGAGTAGAAATGCCCCATCAATGGAAGTCCAGAAAGTCTCAGGCTTGGTGGTCAGAGGGTTTTTTTTTTTTTTAAATGTGGTCAGTAGGAGGAGGAATAGTGTCTCATCATCAGAGATGTATAGTAACTAAGTAGAACTACTTCACTACTGTACTTAAGTACGGAAAGGCGGTATCTGTACTTTCCTAGAGTATAATTTTTTTCTCCTACTTTCACTTTTACTTCACTACATTTTTTCAATGATTTCAATACTTCTACTCCGATATTTTTTTTTTGTGCTGCATAGTTACTCGTTACATTTATAAAAATGACCACTGCCAGAACAGTAGATGGCAGGTTTCATGAAGTTCAAAACATGTGTATTATCAGCGCATACGAAAATAAATGCTACTGTATGTATAAATAAAAGCTGCATTTTAAATAATAAAAAACAATATGATATTCAAAACTTTTGACTTCTTTCTTTAATAACTACATAACACAGTACTTGTACTTTTACTTTCAGTACTTGAGTAGCATTTTTTTTTTTTAAAACTACTGGTACTTTTACTTTCAGTACTTGAGTAGCAAAATGTTTAAAAAAACTACTTGCAATACTTAAGTACAAAAAATGTTGAATACTTTAGTACTTCTACTCAAGTCACTTTTTGATCGAGCACTTCCACTTCTACTCAAGTCACTTTTTGATCGAGCACTTGTACTTTTACTCATGTATGGGTTTTGAGTACTTTATACAACTCTGCTCATCATTGGTACTAATTGCAGGAACAGTGCAGGAACAATCATTGGTCTCAGTGGGAGGAATAAATCCCCATTGTTGGTGTCAGTAAAAGAAATGGTGCCTCAAGGGCCAGACAAAGGCATGCAAAGGACCACATACAGCCCTTGGGCTGCAGTTTGGAGACCACTGGAGTAGATCATAAAGTAGATATGGAAGAAGATCATCAGGCTTAAGTGGGGTACACACTAGTAGAAAATCTGCCGAAAATTCCCACCCGAGGTGAAATCGTCAGATTTTCAGCTAGTGTGTACACAACTTTCAGCAGCCGATCCCGACATTTTCAACGATAAAAAACGGAGGGACAAACACCAAAATTTATATCGTCCGTCCCCAGACAACCAATTTTCGTTTAATGTGTATGCAGTACGTCCGTGAAAAATCGGATACGAAAGGCAGCGCATGATCTGAAGTTGCTGACGACCCGGAAGTCTAGGAACAAATGTCCCCCAAAAAAAAAAAAAAAATCGGACAAGAAATTTTGTGAACATTTATGCACTGTCAACTAAAAACGGTTGTGAACGCGAGCATGAGAGAGAAAAATCGAAGGATATTTTGTCCGATTTTCGTCAAGTGTATATGGCCCTTTAGTGGAGGGAATGTGCTCCTCCAAGCCACTAATCATTATCGGTGGCCATTAGGTAAGAGTAAAGCCCTATCTCGGAATAAATCAGGTGATAGTAAAGTATGCATAATCAGGAGATTTGGCTCCCATTGGCATAAATTGGTTAATTCAGTCAACATTAACACTGGCCAATATTAATGTTGGATAATAGACTGATAAAAATTTTGGGAGAAAAATAAAACCTTGAGCTACAAATTTGAGAGACGTCTTAATTTAAAGCGAATGAGTTCCAACAAATAAAATATATAGTGCAGCACTATATCATTCAGTTATACACTATAAACAAATATGAATAATAATAGAGCACATAAAGTGCAAATTAAAATTATAGTAACAAAACTAAAATGTCCATATGAATGGCCACACGTAAATCCATCCAGAAATGTAATAAATATACAGTAAGTAAAAAAAATCCTGTAAAGAAAGTGCCAAGTGCAGAGTGGGAACAGCGTCTGTACTGAACCACCGGGTGGACTAATGCAAAAGTTAAAAAAAAAAAACTCCAAAAAATATCCAAACGGAAATATTATCACTTTTGAATGTGTTTAAAAACTCCACCTTCATGTGCAATTCATATATATCTTCGAAAGTGTTTTTCAACACCTCCACTAGCATGCAAGAGAGCCTGAAGGCTTCTTACCAGATGCTGTGGACCATTATAAATGATTAGGAGCTATTCAAATCTATTATGCCTCCAATGCAACTAAAACTTTGAGTTGCCAAGAAACCTTAAGGATTTAGAGAAGATCTGTAAAGAAGAGTGGACCGAAATCCCTCCTGAGATGTGTGCAAATCTGGTAACCAACTACAAGAAACGTCTGACTTCTGTGCTTGCCAACAAGGGTTTACCCACCAACTACTAATGGCGCTTTTCCACTGCATGGAACCGAACGGTTCGGCTCGCTTTTGTGCTTTTCCACTGCTGGTACCGCATGGTACGGTGTAGGAACGGTTCGGTACGGTACGGTACGGCGGCGCTTTTCCACTGCATGGAACCGAAACGGTACGGCTCTCAAAAACAGTACCACCTCGATTGTGGTTCCAAGAGGTACCATACCGGTACCATATCCCACAATCCTTTGCATGCAGTCACTACTAGCCACTGATTGGTCAGAGAATCGTTGTTATCCCACCCACTTAACTTTAGTACTACTTTAGTGGAAAAGCAAACCATACCGTACCGTACCGAACCGTTCCAACACCGTACCATGCGGTACCAGCAGTGGAAAAGCAAACCGGGCCAAGCAGGGCCGAGTAGAGCCGAGCCGGTACTTGCAATGGAAAAGTGCCATAAGTCATGTTTTGCTTGGGGACCAAATACTTATTTTACTCACTGAACTGCAACTCCATTTATAACATTTGTATCATGTGTTTTTCTGGATTTTTGATATTCTGTCTCTATAATTTAAAATACTCCTATGATAAAAATGATAGAGCCTTCATTTCTTTGTAAGTGGGCAAACTTACAAAATCTGCAGGGGATCAAATAAGTCTGTCTGTCTGTCTATCAATCAAGGAAGGGAAGGGATGGGTAATAAGGGCGGCAGCCCTTCGGCATTGTGGTACAATGTTGTATGTTAGGTGTGTGGGGGGTAAGTATTGTTCTAGGAGGGAACATTTTTTTTTGGGGGGGGGGAGGAGCGGGGTGCTAAGAGTGGTGATCTAGGTGAAATTGCCTTGAGAGGGGGGATGGGGGGAAGAAGATTTGTACTGTAACCCGGGAAAAGAGGGGGAATTTGTGCTGGGAGGGGGCAATGTGGAGTGGGAGGGGGGAGTTGTGTATTCGGAGGGGAAATTTTAGGGGTACATGATTTGTGCTAATTTTTTTTTTTTTTTTTGGGGTGGGGGTTTTTGTGCTGGGGGGATAGGGTAGCAAACAGGAGGTGGCAGCCCTGGGCACTGTAGTACAATGTGGTATTTAAGGTGTATGGGGGGGGGGGGTAAGTATTGTTCTAGGAGGCATTATTTTGGGGTGGGGGGTGCTAAGAGTGGTGATTTAGGGAAATTTGTCTTGAGAGGGGGAATGGGGGAAGAAGATTTGTGCTAAGAGGGTGATCTTAGCACAAGATCTATCTATCTATCCTTTATCATCTATCTATCTATCTATCTATCTATCTATCTATCTATCTATCTATCTATCTATCTATCTATCTATCTATCTATCTATCTATCTATCTATCTATCTATCTATCTATCTATCTGTCTGTCTGTCTGTCTGTCTGTCTGTCTGTCTGTCTGTCTGTCTGTCTGTCTATCTATCTATCTATCTGTCTGTCTGTCTGTCTGTCTGTCTATCTATCTATCTATCTATCTGTCTGTCTGTCTGTCTGTCTGTCTGTCTGTCTGTCTGTCTGTCTGTCTATCTATCTATCTATCTATCTATCTGTCTGTCTGTCTGTCTGTCTGTCTGTCTGTCTGTCTGTCTGTCTGTCTGTCTGTCTGTCTGTCTGTCTGTCTGTCTATCTATCTATCTATCTATCTATCTATCTATCTATCTATCTATCTATCTATCTATCTATCCATCTATCTATCTATCTGTCTATCTGTCTATCTATCTGTGTATCTATCTATCTATCTATCTATCTATCTATCTATCTATCTATCTATCTATCTATCTATCTATCTATCTATCTATCTATCTATCTATCTATCTATCTATCTATCTATCTATCTATCTATCTATCTATCTATCTATCTATCTATCTATCTATCTATCTATCTATCTATCTATCTATCTATCTATCTATAGCCAGGGCTGTGCACATTGGCTCTGTAGCGGTGGTGATTATGTTCCAGTAATGGTGATGTAATTATTTCTATTTGCTCCTTCTCTTTGTGGAATAATAAGTAACATGTGAGGCTCCGGTGACATGCACATTGTGTGCCTCTCTTATTCAGCTCCATGAATGCCATCAATTCTGCGGAGATACTTTAATCACAGTACAATATGTGACCTCCTTTCATGTCTGCATGTGCTTGTGAATGACTTTGATAGGAAATCTGCAGATAATGATCAAGCATGCTGCAGAACAAGGGACGAGGGGAAATCTGCTATTTTAGCATGAATCAGAAATAATGATTATAATTATAAATAATACCGCACTGTGTCAAAGGAGCAAAGGACGCTGTTTATTCCATATCAGAGGTTTCAGATGCATGTTTATTGTTTCTAATGGGTACAAGGGAAATTTATCAAAATTAGATATGTAGAATACACAAAAATAGAAAATGAATAACAAGGCACACATAATTATAAGAATAGATGTACAGCTCAGGACCTGTTCATCAACCTTTTCCATTCCCCTTGAGTAGCTGCTAAGGGTTCAAAACAGCCTTCCTCAACCTTTTACTGCAAAGGTACCCTTCAAATAAAATGAAAATCAACATTTTTTTTTCCACCCTAATGCATCCTCTGCATTAAAGCGGTAGTATAGTCCACTTTTTAACTTTTACCTACAGGTAAGCCTTTAACCACTTAAGCCCCGGAGGATTTGGCTGCTAAAGGACCAGGGTTTTTTTTTTGCGATTTTTTACTGCGTGACTTTAACGGACAATTGCGCGGTCGTGCGACGCTGTACCTAAACGAATTTGACGTCCTTTTTTTCCCACAAACAGAGCTTTCTTTTGGTGGTATTTGATCACCTGTGCGATTTTTTGATCACACGCTATAAACAAAAAAAGAGCGTAAATTTTGCAAAAATAACAATATTTTTCACATTTTTTTATATGAAATTTCCCCAAAAAAATGTAAAAATCAAAATTTTTTAACATTTTTCGGCCAATTTGTTTTATGCTACCTATGTTTGGTAAAAAAAATCGCAAAAAGCGTATTTTGATTGGTTTGCGCAAAAGTTATCGCGTTTACTAAGGGAAAGATTTTTGTCATTTTTGGTGTTTTTTTTTTTAACGCGTAATGGCGGCGTTCTGCGATTTTTTTTTCGGTACTGCGACATTGCGGCGGACAGAACGGACCCTTGACTGACATTTTTTACACTTTTGGGGGTACCAGTGACATTACTGCAGTAATCGGTGCTATACATATGCACTGTTACTGCAAAAATGACACTGGCAGGGAAGGGGTTAACTTTATTGGACAGGGAGGGGTTAAGTGTGTCCTAGGGGCGTGATTCTAACTGTGCAGGGACATTCCTATTGGTGTAAAAGCAAAGATCAACAGTTCTACATAGTAGAACGGTCAGATCTTCACTTTTACACAGGGAGAACTGACAGGCAGCTTGTTTACATAAGCTGCTCCGCCTTTCTCCCTTCACAGGAACGATCGCAGTGTGACTGGCGGACATCGAGTCCGCCGGTCACACGCACTGACTTGTCTGTGAACGAGCCGCGGCGGGCGCGCGCCCGCCCGCAATAGGCTCGCAAGTCAGTGACAGGCGAGTGACGTATCGATACGTCACTCTGCCTGGCCGGGGCTGACCGCCGCAGTATATAGTCGTGCGGCGGTCAGCAACCGGTTAATAAGGCCTATAATAAGACTTACCTGTAGGTAAAATTAATATCTCCTAAACCTACACAGTTTATGAGATATTCACCCTGCATGTAGCCACTGACACCAGCGGCGCATGCGCTCTGAAGGTCCGGCGTATCTTTCCGGAAAGTGATCTCCCACGTGCATGCGCGGGAGTGACGTCATCGCGGCTCCGGCCACTCGCAGCGCCGGAGCCGCCGAACCCGGAAGTGATGCTGAGGGAACATGACAGTTCCCTCGGTGGCGTCCGGGCGACCGTGTCGGGGCTTTGTTCTAAGGTAAGTATCTCATGATATGCTAGTATGCGATGCATACTAGCACATTATGCCCTTGTCTTGCAGGTTTTTTTGGGGGATACAACCGCTTTAAGGTATAAAAAGAACATCCTATTATCTTTCCTACCCCGCCCTCGGTGGTGTCCGGGCGACCGTGTCGGGGCTTTGTTCTAAGGTAAGTATCTTATAATATGCTAGTATGCAATGCATACTAGCACATTATGCCATTGTCTTGCAGGTTTTTTTGGGGGGACACAACCGCTTTAAGGTATAAAAAGAACATCCTATTATCTTTCCTACCCCGCCCACCCCCCCTCAATCCTAAACACTTATCTGCCTCCTTTCACCTCTCCAGCACTGTCAAGACTGCAGCACCGCTCTACTAACTTCCTGGTCTGAAACCAGTTAAAGTGGTTGTAAACCCCCTTCTGTAAGTTGTACCTATAGGTAAGCCTATAATAAGGCTTACCTATAGGTACTGTAAATATCTCCTAAACTTGCACCATTTAGGAGATATTTACTGTATAGTGCGCCGATGACATCATCGGAGCATGCTCTCTGAAGGAACAGCCGCCCGTGCCGTTTCTTCAGAGCCCTGTGCCGTGACCGGCGGCTCCCGCACGCATGCACAGGAGTGGCGTCACGCGACTCCCGGCCAGTAGCATAGCTGGAGTCCGCAGACCCGGAAGGAAGACGGCTGAAGATGGATGCGGCCTCCAGTGGGGACGACGAGCGCAGTATGCTCTTACATTCCAGTGACGCCACATCTTGTCGGTGGAACACACACCGCCTTCTGGAATCCAGGGTGGTGGCAACCATCTTGCCCTATCTTATGCTGTATGTAGCAAGTACCAGTTTATTTAGGCATCTGAACTAGTTAGTGTAATAACTGCATTTTCGTTTTATAATACACATTTGGTGGTTTTACACTATGAGCTTTCTCTATTGGCATTTTTTATGGAGCAAAGGTGTCTGACAGGAGGAAATGGCTATCCCCAGTGTGGATGGTGGTGCTTATCTAAAGGAAATACCCCAAAGTGACATCATGACACATAAGCTACGCCTCAACGTGTTTTGTCCTGAATTGACATCTTCAGGAAGCTGGCTCACTGCCATCTTAGTACCTAGATTTATACTTAGAAGACTTAAACCCTTCCAGCCTGACCAAACGAATAAAGGAAAGCGCCGCTGGATACACCATGGGTGACTGAATAATTAAAATAAATACAGTATATCAGTATCAGGTATCAGTATAATATTGGGATTAATAAACAAGTTTAAAAAAAACACTAAAATACTATGTGTAGTATGCTCGCAAACTAGGAAATAGTGGTCTTATAAATACAGTGCCTTGCGAAAGTATTCGGCCCCCTTGAACTTTTCGACCTTTTGCCACATTTCAGGCTTCAAACATAAAGATATAAAATTTTAATTTTTTGTGAAGAATCAACAACAAGTGGGACACAATCATGAAGTGGAACGAAATTTATTGGATATTTCAAACTTTTTTAACAAATAAAAAACTGAAAAATTGGGCGTGCAAAATTATTCAGCCCCCTTAAGTTAATATTTTCAAGCGCCACCTTTTGCTACGATTACAGCTATAAGTCGCTTGGGGTATGCCTCTATCAGTTTTGCACATCGAGAGACTGAAATTTTTGCCCATTTCTCCTTGCAAAACAGCTCGAGCTCAGTGAGGTTGGATGGAGAGCGTTTGTGAACAGCAGTTTTCAGTTCTTTCCACAGATTCTCGATTGGATTCAGGTCTGGACTTTGACTTGGCCATTCTAACACCTGGATATGTTTATTTGTGAACCATTCCATTGTAGATTTTGCTTTATGTTTTGGATCATGGTCTTGTTGGAAGACAAATCTCCGTCCCAGTCTCAGGTCTTTTGCAGACTCCATCAGGTTTTCTTCCAGAATGGTCCTGTATTTGGCTCCATCCATCTTCCCATCAATTTTAACCATCTTCCCTGTCCCTGCTGAAGAAAAGCAGGCCCAAACCATGATGCTGCCACCACCATGTTTGACAGTGGGGATGGTGTGTTCAGGGTGATGAGCTGTGCTGCTTTTACGCCAAACATAACGTTTTGCATTGTTGCCAAAAAGTTTGATTTTGGTTTCATCTGACCAGAGTACCTTCTTCCACATGTTTGGTGTGTCTCCCAGGTGGCTTGTGGCAAACTTTAAATGACACTTTTTATGGATATCTTTAAGAAATGGCTTTCTTCTTGCCACTCTTCCATAAAGGCCAGATTTGTGCAGTATACGACTGATTGTTGTCCTATGGACAGAGTCTCCCACCTCAGCTGTAGATCTCTGCAGTTCACCCAGAGTGATCATGGGCCTCTTGGCTGCATCTCTGATCAGTCTTCTCCTTGTATGAGCTGAAAGTTTAGAGGGACGGCCCGGTCTTCGTAGATTTGCAGTGATCTGATACTCCTTCCATTTCAATATTATCGCTTGCACAGTGCTCCTTGGGATGTTTAAAGCTTGGGAAATCTTTTTTGTATCCAAATCAGGCTTTAAACTTCTCCACAACAGTATCTCGGACCTGCCTGGTGTGTTCCTTGTTCTTCATGATGCTCTCTGCGCTTTAAACGGACCTCTGAGACTATCACAGTGCAGGTGCATTTATACGGAGACTTGATTACACACAGGTGGATTCTATTTATCATAATTAGTCATTTAGGTCAACATTGGATCATTCAGAGATCCTCACTGAACTTCTGGAGAGAGTTTGCTGCACTGAAAGTAAAGGGGCTGAATAATTTTGCACGCCCAATTTTTCCATTTTTTATTTGTTAACAAAGTTTGAAAAATCCAATAAATTCCGTTCCACTTCATGATTGTGTCCCACTTGTTGTTGATTCTTCACAAAAAATTACGGTTTTATATCTTTATGTTTGAAGTCTGAAATGTGGTAAAAGGTCAAAAAGTTCAAGGGGGCCGAATACTTTCGCAAGGCACTGTAAGTCAGTTTTTACCCCAAATCCTCCACCCAACATTATGTGGCTGTTTTTGAAAAAATAGTTTAGGAGGATATAAAATGTATGTCAACCAAGAAAGACTATAGGGATGAGAAAATATGGCAGGGGATTAGGTCCGCGGAAAAGAGACAAAGGAGGGGGATTTGTCATACTCAATAAAAAAGACTATAAGGCAGAGATGGTACCTATACCAAGTGACGAGACAGCTTATAAAAAATTGAAAGGAGACCCCCAGTAATTCTTTTAAATAAACCTTAAAGAATATAGAGGAGGGTTCTTGATAAAAAGTACCCGAGGCTCCTATAATTCCTATAAAGTATCAGGTACTAAAAATCCACTAAAACAAGGAACAACCATCTGGCAGGCCCATAGTTAGTGGGGTAGATTCACTCTTTTCCAGGCTGGGAGACTACTTGGATATTCCATTCAACCTTTAGCTGGACAAGGACTGGAATATTTGAAAGACAGCAGGGATGTAATTATTAGCCCTAAATACATTAGGATGGATGAACAAAGCCTTCTTATCACTTGGTTAGACCTTGAATCCCTATACACTGATATTAAGCAAGAGGATGCCATAAAAGCAGTGAAATGTGCTCTAGATAAGCACACAGGTCTTAAAACTGCTCAAAAAACGTTATTTTGAAAGGAAGCATTTCTAATCATTTTTAGTTGAATCCTAAACATGTGTTATTTTATGCTATAGACAGGGAAGAGAAACACTGGAGGGGGCTAACGTAAAAAAAATAAATAAATAAATAAATTTTTGTATAATGAGACCAAGTGGATATACGAATTGCAAACATTGTCACAAACACTGCCACTTTTCTCCCTAGCTGTCTGGTAAATGGACCTTGTATCTCACCTGGGGTGCTGTTTCAGTTACCCCTAGGTGCCACCTAGCACAGGACCCAGTTTACCCTGGATCAACAACATATGTTGCCATGTGTGGGCAGGCCACCTAGAAGCACCTTAATAACCAATGATGCTCTAATGCAGTTCGCACGGCATCATTCATTGCTATGTTGTTGGCATCTGGCCTACCAGTACTATGGCAACTCTTGATGCTGATCCAGGGCAGGCGGCATGCAGGGTCTCCCTTAACATTCAGGGGAGGACAGAAGTTTGGCTCCCCCAGACCTGCTTTAACTCCTGCCCTCTACCACACTGCTAGCCAAAAGGTAGAGCTCTGATGTGAAAAGGGGACTGTTTAATTGGGGGTACTGTCATGGGGGACTATGCAATTGAGTGCACTGTGATGAGGGGGGGGGTTGTCTCTAATGTGATGAAAAGAGTCAGTGATGGGGGGATCTAATGTGATCTGAGGAGTCTTATGTATACAGTAGAGGGGAATGTGATGAGGGGGAACTTATTATGGGGACTCTGACATCTAGTGGAGACCTCAGTTGTGATTGGGGGGGGGGGGAATGCCTCTGATTTAAAGAGGGCATGCAAAGTTAATTTCTTCAAGATGGTTGTGTGCATTGCCTAGACCAGTGATGGTGAAACTTGGCACCCCAGATGTTTTGGAACTACATTTCCCATGATGCTCGTGTACTTTGCAATGTAGTTGAGCATCATGGGAAATGTAGTTCCAAAACATCTGGGGTGCCAAGGTTCGCCATCACTGGCCTAGAGCAATGTTTCTTAACCTTTTTTCAGTGACGGGACCCTTTAAAAGGATGCAAGATTGCAAGGCACCCAAGTTTTTTAAAAAATGTAAATGTTACTTATCAAACAAAAAAAAAAAAAAAAAAGGAACTCCATGATACAAAACAAATTTGCTCAGGGAGATAAAGGTTTAGTGGACTTTAAAGGCACATATTAAGTAGGCAAAAGACTACCATAAGTATAAAAAACATATATTCTTTTATTTAACCAAAGTTTTTTTTTTTTTTTTAAAAATAGAACAAAAGTTCAAGAAGCAAAACTATACAATGACATACATATTATTTGAAATAAGAACATTCAACATATCTATAGGTCAAAATATTAGATACACAGATATTGTAGTAGTTACACTTTGTGAGTATTAGGATCGTGGTCTGAAGAGGTCGACGTGTTTCGCCTTAGCTTCTTCTGGACCTCAGACGCTAATATACAATTTTATCTCTTTTAGTAGAAACAGAAACATGCAATTAATACAAAGCATTTTATGTTACATTTTATTCCTATATCTTTTATTAATTTGTTAATCAAAACAACACACCTCTCAAAATGCAGAAAAACCGTGTGATCCGTGGTCATCAGTATCAGTATATCATATTGATCATAGAGTAGTAAAAAATAGGCGGGAAGTGAAGAGGGAGAAAAAAGGCCCAAAAACTGGTGGAATGGGCCACCTATATATATGGGGCAAAGGGGAAACATATAAATCTCAAAAAGGTATTTCAATATCCTCAAATATTAGTAATGATTTATGTTATATTTACCTCAAATTCCCACACTGGAATCTATCGAGGATTCAGGTCGGGATCAGAGTAGTGATATGGAGGCTGCTATTGGCTGTATCACATGAAGGTCTAGTAAAAGAAGTAGTGTATATATTTATTTGTTTCCATCTCATCCATTCAATAGAAATGGAGAGACAAAAACATAAAACCACAAGGTTCTATACTTATAAATATATCTCCAAATTAATTCATTTTACCTTTGTATCCTTCTGTCTAATCTTAGACCATATTGGGACCCAGTCCCCTTATAGCAGTAGATATTGATGTCTTGTAACGTTAGATGGAAAAGTTCCCCCCAGATTTGTAGTGTATCCGCTAGGGTGTAATCAGATAATATGAGATTATATTCACAAAAAGGGGGGTATATATCTCAATTTAAATCCCTTATGTTAATGTATATATTCATATATACATATATTTTGTTACTTACATAGTAGAGTATATTCCAGTGTAAAACAATGGTATTATGGATATTGCAGCTGAAATTGCTTGTGAATATAGTTCCCAGGGATAGAAAAGGTATAGTCATCTGGTTCAAAAGGGGGCGACCTAAGACAATTTCAATAGAAAAGCATGTCTAGATTAGTTGGACTATATTGCCAAGATTGGGGTAGATGGTTTTAAAAAAGCTCAAAAAACTTACTGCGCCAAGAACCTCCATCAGCCTGTTCGTATCCCGCCATGTCCTAGGTGTGTGTGTGTGTCGCATATATACCTGATCATTACCTAATGAATTGTGATCTGGTGTTTGTTTGTTGTCTCCGCGCACCGGAAGTGCGTCACTTTCCCGCCTTTGTCTCTTACCTTAGGACGCAACCGGAAGTGCGTCCTTTGTTTACATCCGGTCATGACGCTCGGCGGAAAGAGCACCCGCCGGAAGCGTCAATGAAGCCAGGAAAGATCTGCGGAAGTGACGTGCGCTCACCAACAACCTCGTAAGAGGGTGGGTCATCGCCGCCCTGTCACTAAACGCAGATAGGTCCTTACTGGCTCAGAGTGCAAAATAAGATCGCTGTGACCAGTATAACAACGGCTTCTGCATAAAAGAGAGGGGTCAAATTATCATTATGTCATTTGCACTTTTATTGCATATTATAATCTATATATCCACTCTATTGAGAGAACATTTTTTATTTGTTTATTCTGAGGCATATATAGTACTTTTAGTTATAACTTGCATATACATCATATATCAACATTTGAATTAATATTCTTTGAAAGGTATTTTTACATTATGAATATGGCTTGTATCTAGGACTCTTTACAGGAAGTCAAGGAGAAAGTCATTGCTACAAATACATCGTATAGTAAAAAACAATGAGAGGAAAGGAGAAAAAGGGAAATAAAAGAGATCGGATAACATCATAATTATTATGTCTCTTATCACCCCAAAAATCACTTTAGAAAAAGTTGTTTTTTTGGGGCTTATTTTATTTTATCTGTGAAGTAGGATTCCACATATGAGGGGGGGGGGGGGTTTTATTATTATTTCCTCAGGGGGGCCCTTCTAGAGAAGCCCCTCAAAGGAAAGGTTTGAAACTTAGTGCCTCATTTAGTCCTGGACTTATTGTAGCTTTTAACAAATAAATCCAACGTGCTTCGCGCTGTAGTATAATTTTATCAAATTCCCCCCCTCTCGGGTTTTCCAATATACGTTCTAAGGCTGCGAATTTCACTACTTTTGTATTATTTTTGTGATACACCCCCAGATGTCTTCCAATGGGTGTAGACAAAAGATTATTTTTTCCGTATCCTATATGGTCCTTGATACGGCGCCAGAAATTTCGTTTTGTTTTTCCTATATAGTATGCGCCACAGTCGCAGAACATAATATATACTATGCCTATTGTTTGACAGTCAACATAATGTTTTATAGAATGAAGTTGTCCATTAGGTAGATATAATGATTGGTTTTCGTAGATCCATTCGCAAAATTTGCACTTCCCACAGCGCCATGTACCTGGTATATCCTCGACTGGTTTATCTCTTTTATCATCAAAATGACTTCTGATGACTCTATCCCTGATTGACTTAACTTTTTTAAAAGTAATCTCTGGGTAATCGTTCACATATTTACTTAAAATACTATCATTTTTGAGCAGGTACCAATGTTGCTGTAGGATATTGCGAACTAAGTGATGTTGACGATGATATGGAGTGATAATGCGTACCCTTCCCTCTTGATTTTTATCTTTTTTGTAAAAGAGAGTTTCCTCTCTCGTTTTTTGGAATGCCCTGTTATACGCTTTTCGTAATGTTGTGGTTGTATATCCCCTTGCTCGCAACCTGTTTCTAAGTTTGTTTGCTTCCAGACGAAACTGATCATCATTTGAGCATATTCGTCGAAGTCGCAAGTACTGCGAGTACGGTATACTTTGTACCAGTGATTTTGGATGGAAGCTATGTGCATGGAGCACAGTGTTTCCAGCTGTTGGTTTACGGTACAGAGTTGTCTCTACTTTTCCTGTTTCTGTGATGGATATTGTGATATCAAGAAAGGGAATAGATTTGTGACTCCATTGATTAGTAAATTTCAAGTTGAATTGGTTATTGTTTAAAGATTTGAGGAATTTCCGCAGGTCCTCCTCCGGCCCCGACCACAACATGAACACGTCATCTATGTAGCGGAGCCAGAGGAGGACATGCGGAAAAAATTGGGCTAGGCCTTCGTCTGAGAAAAGGGTTCGCTCCCACCCCCCCAGGTACAGGTTGGCATACGATGGGGCACAGGAGGTCCCCATCGCCACCCCCTGCACCTGGAGGTAGTGGGAGCGATCAAAGACGAAGGCGTTCCCTGTCAAAATAAAGGCCAAGGCCTCCAGAATGAAATCAATATAGCCCCTCTGTTTGAGGGGACGTTCATACAGAAATTCCTCTATCACAGACAGACCCCTGGTATGCGGTATGCTACTATATAAGGCCTCGATATCAACGGCCACCAAGACCGTGCCCGGTGGTACCACTAGGCCTTCTAAACGTTTGAGAAGGTCCGGAGTATCTTTTATGTATGATGGCAGAGAAGTAACATGTTCTCTAAGAATTAAATCTATGTACTGGCTGGTTGGCTCTGTGTATGATCCTATTCCTGATATTATCGGTCTACCCGGGGGTGATCTTAAATTTTTATGCGTTTTCGGTAACGCATAAAAAGTTGGAACTTTAGGATTTTTAACATATATCGCCTGGTAAGTATCCTTATCTATAAGGCCTCCAAATTGTGCTCTGAAGAGTAACTGAGCAAAATCTTTTTGTAGTGTATTTATCATTTCTGATTCTATCAGCCTGTACCATTCCCTGTTATTTAGAATATTCAAGCACATGTCTCTGTACTGTTCCACATCCATTACGACAATGTTGCCGCCTTTGTCGGCAGGTTTCACCACAATTTTGTCGTTGGTACTCAGAGACAACAGGGCTTGTTTTTGCTGTTGGGTAAGATTGTTTTTACTATTTTTTGGTATCTGAATAGCCTCAATTTGTTTTGTCACCTGCGTTATGAATGCTGCAATATTGGGATTCGTCTGTAGAGAGGGGAATTTTTCTGATTTCTTTTTCACTTTGTGAATTGGCAAATCTTTTCCTCTTAGGGTAGGTGTCTCTGTTGTATTGTCATTAGATGTTCTCATATTAGGGAGTTCTATTCCACTTGCTTGTGAGGACAAATCAGCGGTCTCATTTTCCTCAAGGAGATCCATGAGGTCTTTGAGAGCCCTGAAGTCCCTTACTTTGAAATCCTTCCACTGTTCTTTTAATATGTGGTCCTGTTTCCTCTTTTTTCTTTCCTCATCAAATAAATATTTGTAAGTTAATTTCCTTCCAAAAAGGTTTAGATCTTTGACAATTTCAAAGAGGTTCATCTCCTGAATTGGGCAGAAAGTAAGACCTAAGGAAAGAACTTCCTTTTCATTTTTCGTAAGGACATAAGATGATATATTTATTATATCTAGGCCTGTAGTTGGTTCAGTTTGATTGTGAATCTGTCTATCGTGCTTTGGTTTAATGTGAGATCTGTTTGTGGTTTGGATAGATCCAATTGACTGTTCATTAGATCTAAAAAACCATCATCCTCTAGTGGTTCGGCTGTGTGATTGTGTGTGTTGGGTGTAGTGGACATCGTTTTGGGGCGTACCGACCCATCCCCGTGAAATACGTGCATTAAGGTAGATGGAATTTGTGCATTTTGTGCAATAGGTGTAGCTTTTTTATTTGCATGTTCCATAGTGCGTTTTTTACCGCCGCCTTGTGTATTACCATCACCCGATTTTGAGCGTTTACGTGTCTGTCGATATTTCCAGTGGTTACCGTGCGAAAAATGTGAATTGTGAGACATATTAGACGTGTTTGATGAGTCAGATTCATGGCCTCCTTTTTCAAAATCTCTATTTCTTATGTTCTGTTTAAACGTCCTAGGCCGTCTAAAACCCCCTACTGGCCACCTATATGCTATGTTGTTGTTAAAGGCTAGTTTGTCCCGGAGATACTTTTGTTCCTTTCTATCTACAATCTCTCCATTATATTTCTCCAAGAAAGTCTGGAGCGCATTATTGCGCACCAAATATTCTGGGAGTAACCGAATATCCTGGTTTTTGGAATAGATCGTTTTAATTTCATCATTTAACTCTAGCATTTCAGCCCTATATTGTTCCAATAATTGGGTAATCATCTGTTTTGAACATAATTTGAGGGTATTTTCCCAGTTTTGTCTAAATTCAGGTGATATTATTCTAAGGTTTGGAAAGATCTGCACTCTTAAGCCTATGGGGTTTAATCCCTCCTCATTATAGCGCTCAAAATATTTGATGTGCCAGTGGAGGTTTGATTTTTTGATCAAGTATTTTTTTAGTTTGAAAAAGAAGTCATTGATGTCTATATTACTCAGGCCTTCCTCCTTAGTACCTTTTTGTGCCTTTTGCATCAGTCCTTCCCAAGATGTGCCTAGATAGTCCGCCATTATATATGTGTGTGTATATAGTTTACACACACATATATAGAATATGTATATATATATACTTTTTGAGATTTCTTCACAATATATCTTTTTTACAACAAAGGTCTTCTCCGTTCTTATCAAAAAAGAAACAGAGTTGAAATAAGTGGGAAAGCTCTTGAAAAAATGGGTGGGTAACACCCTATGTCTACTATAGAAAAGAGGGGGGTTTTTGGTTGAGCTGACCCTTGTGTGCCATAATCCTATTAATTTAGAAAAAAAGGAACTCCATGATACAAAACAAATTTGCTCAGGGAGATAAAGGTTTAGTGGACTTTAAAGGCACATATTAAGTAGGCAAAAGACTACCATAAGTATAAAAAACATATATTCTTTTATTTAACCAAAGTTTTTTTTTTTTTTTAAAAAAATAGAACAAAAGTTCAAGAAGCAAAACTATACAATGACATACATATTATTTGAAATAAGAACATTCAACATATCTATAGGTCAAACCTTTGCCTGGGATGATGTACATAACCATCTTGATGAAATAACCTTCACATCAGAGGACTGCCCATCACATCAGAATACCCCCTTCACGTCAGAGGCCCTCATCACATCAGAGGTCCCCCTTCATGTCAGAATTCCCCATCATATCAAAGTTCTCTCTATACATCAGAGGCTCCTTATTACCACAGAGTCCCACCATCACAGGGTTAGAGGCACCATCACATCACAGTCCCCAATATACAAGAGAGCCCCCTTCACATCAGAATGCCCCCATCAGCACACACTCCCCATTCTTCACAGAATGTTTTCATCAATCTTTATCCACTTGTCCTCCAGCAGATTTACCCCACTTTATGACCAGACCACTTTTTGCGATATGGCACTACGTTACTTAACTGACAATTGCACGACCCTACACTGCTGTACCCAAATAAACGTTGTGTCCATTTTCCCCCCACAAACAAAGCTTTGTTTTAGGCTACATTCACACCTGAGCGTAGCGTTTTCACGCGTTTTTACCGCGATTTTACTGCGATTTTTACCGCGATTTACAGGCGTTTTTACAGGCATTTTTTGTGCAGGCATTTTTATATTGAATAGAAACCAATGGAAAACGCTTGTAATCTGCCCAAAAAGAAGCTCATGTACTTTTTTGAGCGTTGGGCGTTTTGCTTACAGCGTCAAAACGCTCAGATGTGAACAGGGGCCATTGAAATTAATAGGATTTTTCTTGTTGGGCGTTTTGAGAGCTGATCCTAGAGCAGAAAAACTCCCCAAAAACGCCCAAAAACATGTGAACAGAGCCTGAGTGTTATTTATTTATTTTTTACGCTATGACTAAAAAAAGACTGACAATTTTGTCTACACCGTGGGCAACAAAAGTGAGCACACTCCTAAGTGAAAATGTCCAATTTGGGCCCAGTTTGCGAAATAGACTTATGAGTGCTGCCAGCATTGCGGCAGAGGTTGAAGGAGTGGGGGGTCAGCCTGTCAGTGCTCAGACCATACGCTGCACACTGCATCAAATTGGTCTGCATGGCTGTCATCCCAGAAGGAAGTCTCTTCTAAAGATGATGCACAAGAAAGCCTGCAAACAGTTGGCTGAAGACAAGCAGACTAAGGGCATGGATTACTGGAACCATGTCCTGTGGTCTGATGAGATCAAGATAAACTTATTTAGTTTAGATGGTGTCAAGCGTGTGTGGTGGCAACCAGGTGAGGAGTACAAAGACAAGTGTGTTTTGCCTACAGTCAAGTATGGTGGTGGGAGTGTCATGGTCTGGGGCTGCATGAGTGCTGCCGGAACTGGGGTGCTACAGTTCATTGAGGGAACCATGAAAGCCAACATGTACTGTGACATACTGAAGCAGAGCACGATCCCCTCCCTTTGGAGACTGGGCCGCAGTGCAGTATTCCAACATGATAACGACACCAAACACACCTCCAAGATGACCACTGCCTTGCTAAAGAAGCTGAGGGTAAAGGTGATGGACTGGCTAAGCATGTCTCCAGACCTAAACCCTATTGAGCATCTGTGGGGCATCCTCAAATGGAAGGTGGAGGAGCGCAAGGTCTCTAACATCCACCAGCTCCGTGATGTCCTCATGGAGAAGGGGAAGAGGACTCCAGTGGCAACCTGTGAAGCTCTGGTGAACTCCATGGCCAAGAGTGTTAAGGCAGTGCTGAAAAATAATGGTAGCCACACAAAATATTGACACTTTGGGCCCAATTTGAACATTTTTCACTTAGGGGTGTACTCACTTTTGTTGCCAACGGTTTAGACATTAATGGCTGTGTGTTGAGTTATTTTGAGGGGACAGCAAATGTACACTGTTATACAAGCTGTACACTCACTACTTTACATTGTAGCAAAGTGTCATTTCTTCAGTGTTGTCACATGAAAAGATATGATAAAATATTTACAAAAATGTGAGGGATGTACTTACTTTTGTGAGATACTGTATTTATTTATTACTAGTAATGGCAGCGATCAGCATACAGCATGTTAGAACACCCTGGTTGAGAAATACTGATTTAGACCACCATCTGCATTAATCAGCCATAACCTTATGACCACTGACAGGTTAAGGGAATGTCTCATTACAATGGCATCTGAAAACTGGTGGGATATATTAGGCAGCAAGTGAACATGTTGTTCATGAAGTTGATGTGGTGAAAGCAGGAAAAAAATGGGCATTGCAGTATGGGGCTGTGAAGCCCATGGTGACCCGTGTCCACAGCCAAAAACTTCTACAAGGGTCACATGCACATCAGAACTGGACTACGGAGCAATGGAAGAAGGTGGTCTGGTCTGATGAATCACCTTTTCTTTTATATCATATGGATGGCCGGGTGCGTGTGCGTCACTTAGCTGGGGAAGAGATGGCACCAGGATGCGGTATAAGAAGGCAAGTCAGCAGAGGCAGTGTGATGCTTTGGGCAATTTTCTGCTGGGAAACCTTGGGTCCTGCCATCCATGTGAACAGTGGCGGCCCATTCATTGGGGGTGCAGGGGCACTGCCCCCCCATCCATGCATCTGGCCCCCTAATCTACATGCAGGGTGCCGGACGCATGGATTCCAAAGGGATTTTTTTTTTTAAGCACGTGATTAGAGCCAGAGGCTCTAATAAGCTTCAAAAAAGGGTGGGCTTGGGGCGCAGAGCACTGCGCCCTGAGCCCACCCAGTTGTGACAATAGCGAATTAATATTCATTATTGTCACACGGATTCTCCTCCTGGCCAATCAGGAAGTGGGTTCTGAGACCCGTTTCCTGATTGGCCGAAAGGAGAAGCCATGCTAATAGCCAAGGAGGAGGAGGGAGGAGACGCAGGGGAAACCCGACCCATGGAGGAGACTGAGGGGGAAGCCGCCGCTGCCTGCCCTCCACATGTCAGCCCAGGCTGAGTGAGCCAGCGACGGGGGGTTGGTTATGGTGTGCGGGCTGGAGATGGTGTGGTATGGGGGGGTATGGTGTGCAGGCTGGTATGGTCAATCTTCCGCCCCCCACGGCCCATGGAGCACCAGCCGCCACTGCATGTAGATGTTACCTTGGTGTCCATGCCTCAATGGGTCAGGGTTGTTCTAGCAAAAGGGGGCCATACTCAATATTAGGTGGGTGGTCATAATGTTATGGCTGACCGGTGTACCAGTTTACCATTACACCATGCGAAGCTAATATCCACTCAATATTTGCAACCTCAACATGTCTTAGAAGTCTAGGATCCACCAAAACCATTGCTTGCATGTAACACATCTCTAACCACTGCAAAAAAGACACAAGGTAGGGGTGTACAAACTACCTATCTATAGCTGTTATGTATTTTTAATTTATTGTGATAAACAAATGAAACAAAAAATAAAAATATAAGACAGAAATTAAAAAAATAAAAAAATAAAAATACGGAAGATTTAAAAAAGAAACATGATTAAATTCATTCATCGGTGTACACATCCTTCCATACTATCAATAATGTTTTCTTTTGACGTAAAAAAATTCTCCCAAGAATCCTTTTTTTTTCTCCTGCTTCTGTCTGTAGCTTGTTAAGCATCTGTTCTCCCTAAACATGGTTATAATTTTGCTCACTGCAGCTCTGGCAACAATGACAGAGAAAAATACACATGTATTGTAACTGAGATATGCCTAGCTAAACACAAGCAACACATATTTGGATATGCATTAACTACAAAGATTAATCACAGGCTGCAGGCAGAAGGAAGGAGCCGAACAGAGAAAAATGAAGCAGATGGAACTGTAGATTGGAACATTCTTAACTCAGTAATGATGAAAGGGATAGTATCAGACTTTCCAGGAATGCTCAAAGTCAGCGGTGGATGGAGATAGCCACTGGATATATCAATAAAATATATCTATACAGTATATAATATATCTGTAAATTCAATAAGCTTTTCAGACCCTAAAATTCATTTCTTAGATGGCAATAAAAAAAAAATATATATATATATTTTTTTTTAACCACTTGCCGACCGCCGCACGACTATCTACGTCGGCGGTCAGCCCCTCACAGGCAAAGTGACGTAGGGCTACGTCACTAGCTTGTGAGGGTCTAGGGAGCGAGCGGGCGCCACCGGAGGCGCGCTCCCGCTCCCGCGTGGTCACGGACCCCCCCGCGCGTGTGACCGGCGGACCCGATGTCCGCCGGTCACTCTGCAATCGGCGGGGGAGAGGGAGAAAGTCAGGCGGCTTGTGTAAACAAGCTGCCTGTCATTCTCCCCTGTGTATGAAGGATGATCATACGGTTCTACTATGTAGAACCGTTGATCACTCTTCATACATCTGAAGCCACGGCCAATCACAGTAGAAAGCACGCCCCTAGGGACACACATAGCCCCTCCCTTTCACAAAAAGTTAACCCCTTCACTGCCAGTGTATTTTTACAGTAACAGTGCATATATATAGCACTGATTGCTGTAGAAATGTCACTGGTAACCCCAAAAGTGGCAAAAATGTCAGTCAAGGGTCCGATCTGTCCTCCGCAATGTCGCAGTACCGCAAAAAAAATCGCAGATTGCCGCCATTACGCGTTAAAAAAAAAACAACAAAAATGACAAAAATTTTTCCCTTTGTTAGTAAATGCGATAACTTTTGCGCAAACCAATCAAAATACGCTTTTTGAGATTTTTTTTTACCAAACATATGTAGCATAATACAAATTGGCCGAAAATGTTAAAAAATTTAGATTTTTACATTTTTTTGGGGGGGAATTTCATATAAAAAAATGTGAAAAATATTGCTATTTTTGCAAAATTGACGCTCTTTTTTTGTTTATAGCGCGTGATCAAAAAATCGCACAGGTGATCAAATACCACCAAAAGAAAGCTCTGTTTGTGGGAAAAAAAGGACGTCAAATTCGTTTAGGTATGGCGTGGCACGACCGCGCAATTGTCCGTTAAAGTCACGCAGTGCCGAATCGCAAAATACCCCCTGGTCGTTTAGCAGCCAAATCCTCCGGGGCTTAAGTGGTTAAAACTGTACTTTGAACACAAAAATGTTTATTTTAACCACTTCTGGATTTGCCCCCTTAATGACCAGGCCATTTTTTGCGATTCGGCACTGCGTTGCTTTAACTGACAATTGTGCAGTCATGCAACGTTATACCTAAATAAAATTGATGTCCTTTTTTTCCCACAAATAAAACTTTCTTTTGGTGGTATTTGATCACCTGTGCGATTTTTATTTTTTGCGCTATAAACAAAAAAAAAGAGATACAATTCCTGAAAAAGAACCAATATTTTTCACATTCTGCTATATAACATTCCCCCCAAAAAAATTAAAAAATCAAATTTTTTCATCCTTTTAGGCCAATTTGCTACATATTTTTATTTAAAAAAATCCCAATAAGTGTATTTTGATTGGTTTGCGCAAAAGTTATCGCATCAACAATCTAGGGCATGGGTGTCCAACCTTTTGGCTTCTCTGGGCCACATTGAGTGTAGAGAAATTTTCTCGGGCCGCATATAAAATATATACTATAGTTATGTATGTAGTTAAGGTATATAAGTAATAAAATGCCGCTGCACCCTTCCCGCGCTGCCACGCCCCCCGCACTAATTTAACACAACTAGAGGATGATCAAATGAAATGGAATCAGTATACAGAGGTTTACTTCTTCTGAGAGATATTAAAGGAACACTCTAACCACCATGACCACTTCAGTGATTTGAAGTGGTCATGGTGGTAGGAGTCAGAAACACTGCACATGCTCGCCTCCCCCCCCCCTCCCCTCCGAGGAAGCCTCTGCCTACCGTTAGTTGTAAGTTGCTGTGGCCATGCCCCCGACCCGACTTCCTTCCTCCCCAGCAAAAAAAAAAAAAATGGCAGTGGGCAGTGGGCCGCATTGCCTGCGGTTCCGGGCCGCAGGTTGGACATGCCTGATCTAGGGGAAAGATTTATGTCATTTTTATTTATTTCTTTATTTATTATTTTTACTAGTAATGGTGGCGATCTGCAATTTTTAGCGGGACTGCAACATTGCGGCGGACAGATCGCACCCCTAGCTGACATTTTTGACACTTTTTTTTTACATTTTTGGGGGGACCAGTGACATTACTACAGTAATCAGTGCTAAAAATATGCACTGTTACTGTAATAACGACACTGGCAGGGAAGGGGTTAACCCAGTGGGGAATCAAAGGGTTAAGTGTGAGCCTAGGGGAGTGTTTTCTAACTGTATGGGGGAGGGACTTGTGGAATCATTATAGAGACCTGTGTTCCTATATAGAAGTATCACAGGAGTTCTGTGATCATTTCAGAGAGAAGAACGGTCAGATGTGATTACAACAGCTGACCGTCCTTCTCTCTCAGCGGGGAGTGATCGCAGGTGCCTGGTGGCAATCGGTGCCACCGGTCCCGTGGATCGGCATTCCCGCTGCCGCAGTATATCTGTGGCAGGTGGTCGGCAAGTGGTTAACCCTTTTGCGATCAGAGCCATTTTTGCACACAATTAAGAATTAATTTTAGGCTTGAAGATTAGTTAAAAGTCTCACAATATTACATATTTTCTGAAAGCTGAGACAATGGAGAATATAATTGCTATATTACCAATTTTTTATGTCAGACAATGTTAGTACAGCAGTTTATCAAGTGCAAAAAAAAAAATACACTAAAGTTAATTTTGGGGTACACAAATGCAATATTTTACCCAATTTTTTGTAAAATTTACAGATACCCAAAATGTCAAAGCCTTGAAATTGCGTGTACCTGTGAAGTGGCAAAAAAATGTTGGTACATAAGTTTGGCTATAGGTGACATTTTCAAATAATAAATTCTAGACCTTAGGGCAATGGGGAGGGGGCAAAAAAGAATTTTCCTGGTACCATCAAAGGCATTATAATCAAATAAAATCAAAATCTTTATTACATATATAAAGAGAGTACAAAAAATACATATTAAAATCAAGAATTTAAAAATAACCCATTACAATTGCTTAAAGCAGAGTTCCACCCAAAAGTGGAACTTCCACTCATTTGTTTCCTACCCCCCTCTGGTGCCACATTTGGCACATTTCAGGGGGGAGGGGGGAACGGGTACCTGTTTTTGACAGGTACCCTTCCCCACTTCCGGGATATGGCATCGAGGTGCCGTCCCTCGGACATTTGGCCCCCTCCTCCTTCCCCCGCCGCCGAGCCTATAGGAATGCGCATGCGCAGTAGGGACCCACCCGTGAAGCCGCAAGGCTTCACTGCCGGGTTCCCTTACCGGCAATGGCGATGGCAGCACCCGACAGCCGATGGAAACATCAGCTGCAGGGGGCCGACATCGCTGGACTCCAGGACAGGTAAGTGTCCTAATATTAAAAGTCAGCAGCTACAGTATGTGTACAGTGTGTGTGGCTGCTGACTTTTAATTTTTAGAGGTGGGGAGCGGAACTCCGCTTTAACTGTGATTATGGTGTTACCCTTACTAATAAATATGGCACATACAGTGCCTTGAAAAAGTATTCATACCCCTTGAAATTTTCCACATTTTGTCATGTTACAACCAAAAACGTAAATGTGTTTTATTGGGATTTTATGTGATAGACCAACACAAAGTGGCACATAATACCTGGGCCTTCATGAACCCATGGGCACCATGAACAGTTGCCACAGCGATAGGTTCCACATAGTTGGGAGTTGTCATTCATGATTTGTCCATGTGGAGCATTTTACATTGGCAAAACTAAATGACAGTTTGGACAAAGGATTGGTGACCATACCTATTATTCAGGGAGTGGAAAAGTTATCACCACAGTTACTAGACATATAGGCCTTCACCACAAATACCACACAGAAATTGTATCTTTTTTGTCCTTGAAATTATCTTGTGTGATCATAAGGGAGGAAATTGGGACAAACGTATACTCCACTGTGAGACCCTATGGATCGAACGTTTAAATGCTTTGGTACCCCCTGGACTCCATAAAGTTATTTCTTATAAACCTTTTCTATGACTGCTCACCAAATAATTATTTTCATTCAGACTTAATGTTCCTGGTTTCTTTTTTGTCCTTCTAAGAATGTCTTTGTTCTTCATATTCAGTATAGGCCTGTCCTGGTGCGATCCATGGTGTAATCCAAATTAATGTGGCACATAAAGGTCTATTCTCTCTTTGGAATTTCATACAATAACTTATGTTATGTCAACCTTTCTATATATTTTTTTTTTCTTTCCATTAATGCTATATGAATTGTGTATGTTATTTCTAACTTATGTGTAAAAAAACTTCTTTGTTAAAAAGATTTTAATTATTTCTTTTTTTTGGTGTGGTGTTCTCCCATGCGTGCTTTTCAAGGCAATCTGCCTAATTCCAGCATGACTGCCTTGGGTCTTGGTGCAGTTTTCTTGGTCTATTTTTGATTATTCCATCATGAGTGCCTCCAATTTCAGCCTGATCCAGTTGTCTTTTTTGCCCCCTTTTTTGCCCATTTTCATCATGGTGACACTTGCTGTGCCCTGGGCGTGGTCTCCTATGGAATGGCGTGGTTCTGTCAGCTCCTGCGGATGTGTGGCACTGTAAGGATGGGTGGACCGTGGGAGACCGACGGCCCTCTCATTGCTGTTTACTGGTCGCTTAGCTCATTGGAGAGTGACTTTGTCCCTCTCGATGGACGGATGCTGGTTTTGGACTTCGCGCATTCATGGCTCACATGTGCACTACTGGGCCGGGCCAATTGACGTCACATGGCAATACGGAGGAGCGGGCATTGCTGGACAGGAGCCCCACCTAAATACAGGGGGTGGTTAATGGGTCTCTCCTGCTGCTGCAGCTTTGAGACTGTTCCTCCTCATGATAGGTAAGATAAAATCCACCCGCATATTGACCTTTCCGCTGTCCATATCCTCCATAAGCACAAGTTATGATTCCCTTATATCTTATTTACCTTCAGGGGAGTTCTTTGGTGTTATACACACTATTGGACACCGGTTCCATCCTCTTGGGGCTTTATTATTGCAACCAGTCCCCTCTCTATGCTTACATTGATCAACTAAGGTGAGCACTGATTGTACAGACTTTTTACCATTATAATAATGATATTGTTGGCTTTGTGTGTCTGTTTGGCACATCTAAGTGGTATATCCATTTTTTACCATGATAAGAATGATAGTATTTGCCCTGTATGTTCGGCAGACATATTTAAATATCACATCAATATTCAATCTGTCCATTTATCTTAGGCACGTGATGATTTGATTGATGGTATAGCTTAAGGATTTTTGCATCATTCTGAAACGCCCCTGTCTCTCACCTTCCCTATACTGTATCTACTTTATAAGGTAAATTCTGGATATAGCAATACTCCTTGGGAGGTCTTGAGTGTATCAGCGATAATTAGTATCGAGCAATGCACTTATGGTGGTTTTTCATATTGTTTCAGCAGTATACTATTAAAGTGGTACCATCTATTTCCAACTTTGGTAGGATCTGACCCAGTTGTCCAGCACCTGTTATCCCGGTGCGTTACAAGAAATATATTTATTTGGATAGCAAAAAATATTTTCTGCTCCAATATATCACCTCTATTACTTTTTTGCTAGATAAGGGACTATGTGCCCCTCCCTTTTTAGGTGGGATTCCTGCATTCACTGGGACAGGCCTGTGCCCCCTGGTCCCCTGCGAGTGGCCTCACCTTGGGTAAGAGAATGCATTGGCTTTCACCACATTTTGACCATAGTTTTACAACCTGTTCATATTTTGAACTAATTATTGTTATCATTCTATATTACAGCATTACAAGTGATTATTGCTCTGTATAATTGTGCTATAATCTCCTGAAGAAGCGGTGGATTCCCTGCGAAACATGTCGAGCGCCCAACATGGTATCTGCTATAACTGACAATGTTTATGTTCCTAAGGTCACTCCATCTGTGCTTTGTTTTTATAGAGCCAAATGTTGAAGACAGTGTCTTGTGTCTATGTTTTAGATGTGTAGATGTTTTAACATGTTTTTGAATAAAGTCTGATTTTTTTCAATTAATTTGTCAAGCCTTTGTATGGCACCATGAAAGTCTCCATCTGTATAGGATGTCTATGTGTTATTTACACTGGCACCTCTCTTTTCCAATAATAAATCACAAGATACTTTTGCCCCCCTATGTGATATAAGTAAAGATTTTGGTAAATATATAAAATAATTAAAATTACACCCAAGCACCCATTAATTTTTTCTATCACTCCGATGTGCATGGCGATATGTAACATGTAGCACAAGCAACATTAGGCATCCCCTACATTTAACATGTGTATGTAGGTGTACATGGGGTCGGGCTCAAAATTATTTTTTGGGGGGAGTTAAGTGCTTGGGTGTAGATTTTTTTTATTTATTTTTTTCTAAATCTTTACTTGTATCACATAGGGAGCCAAAAGTCCCTTATGTGATATAATGTTGTTGTGATGGATTCTCTTTAACCACTTGCCGTCTGAGTACGGTAATACTACTGCGGCAAAGTGGTTCGTTATCGTCTGACGACGTAGTATTAACGTCGTCAGACACTCCCCCTTCTGGGCGGCGCTTGCGCGCCGCCGGAGGCTCGCTCCCGCTGTTTTCATTCACAGCGGGAGTCGGGCCAGGGGAGGAGCAGCGGCGATCGCCGCTGCTCTGCCCCGATCGCCGGGGATCTAGTGTGGAGATCCGCCCGCCTGTGTAAACACAAGCGGGCGGATCTCCTCAGTGACAGGGAGTGACAGATCGGACTGTTCAGCATAGCTGGACATCCGATCTGTCCATGACTCACTCAGTCACCTCCCCCCTACACGTCAGTAAGCACCAGGCATACATTAACCCCTCCCTCTCCAATAAAATTAACCCCTTCCCTGCCAGTGTCATTTTTACAGTAACAGTGCATATATATAGCACTGATTACTGCAGTAATGTCACTGGTACCCCCAAAAGTGTCAAAAATGTCAGTCAAGGGTTCGATCTGTCCGCCGCAATGTCGCAGTCCCGCAAAAAAAATCGCAGATCGCCGCCATTACGCGTTAAAAAAAAAAACACCAAAAATGACAGAAATCTTTCCCTTTGTTAGTAAACGCAATAACTTTTGCGCAAACCAATCAAAATACGCTTATTGCGTTTTTTTTTTTTTACCAAACATAGGTAGCAGAAAACAAATTGGCCAAAAATTTTTTAAAAAATTGGTTTTTACATCTTTTTTGGGGGGAATTTCATATAAAAAAATGTTAAAAATATTGTTATTTTTTCAAAATAAACGCTGTTTTTTTGTTTATAGCGCAAAAAGTAAAAGTCGCACAGGTGATCAAATACCACCAAAAGAAAGCTCTGTTTGTGGGAAAAAAAGGACGTAAATTTCGTTTGGGTACGGCGTCGCACGACCGCGCAATTGTCAGTTGAAGTCGCACAGCGCCGAATCGCAAAAAGTGGCCTGGACGGAAGACAGCAAAATCCTCCGGTGGTAAAGTGGTTAATGAGACATCAGGGTTTTTTTTTTTTTTTTTTTTTTAGACCCCTGATGTCTCAGCTACTCTCCATTAAAACCAATGGATCACATGTTTATTTTTCTGATAAAACTGTTTATTGAAAGAATTTGTAAAAGATACAGAGAAATCATAAAAACAGGAACATAGCCAATTACCATCAAACAAGAAACACATTATATAATCTCTGGCTGTTCGGAATGCCTATAGAAAACAGTAGAGTGTTTTATACTTATAGAATGATATGAAGATACAAGTAGTATGCAATGAGCAGTATGGCACTGACAACAAAAAGTAAAGAGAGCGCCAACCTAAACCGGAGTCCGACACCCCCAAAGGGGATCACGCTGTGCACAGGTTTATCTATGTTAGCTTCTTCTTAGGCCACAGTGACTGGGAAAAGTGACAGCAGAAGCCAGAAGTGACATTATACATTTTGCTTCTGAGATCATACTAGTTAGGGGAGACCAGCAAACAGGCATTTGTTGGTCTCCCATCTCCCTTACCCTCCAATACTTGGCCAGGTGGGACAGCAGAGCCCAAGTTGCATAATGGAGGGGGGTATTCAAAGGAGTCTGTGAATGCAAATTATATGGTTTCAGTACATTCCGGATGATTGAGTTGGAATAAATATTGAGAGTAGGCCTTCCAACTAGACTTCTGCTATAATTTAGAATGAAATCTCTTCCACCCCACCAGAGCTAAAACCCAGGGTTGGAGCTTCTTCTGCTTTATAGGGCCCTAGCATTGTACTGTTGAATGGAAGCTCCAAAGCTATATCTGGGGGTAAAGAAAAATGGAGTCTTTGCGCCAGGACACATAAGTTCCCCAGAAGCCCAAAAAATGATTTAAAGCTGAATTCTGGGCAGATAAAAAAAGACCCTAATGAATGCATCTCTGTATTTATTAATACATTCTTAACTGTGTATTTTAAATACAAGAGATCTAAATCTGACTTGGTATCAGTGTCATACAGTCCACATACAGCAAAGCTAAGACTGCACAACAAGCTAATCCGTTGTGCTACACTGAAAGCAGGCTTCCTTCCGGAAGATTTACCCCTCTTCATGACCAAGTAATTTTTTGTAGTACGGTACTGCATTATTTTAACTGACAATTGTGCGATTGTGCGACGCTGTACCCAAATAAAGTAATGTGTTTTCTTTCCCACAAATAGAGCTTTCTTTTGGTGGAATTTGATCCCCTCTGCAGTTTTTATTTTTTGTGCTATAAGCAAAAAAAGACCAACAATTTTGAAAAAAAAAAAACGATATTTTTTACTTTCTGCTATAAAACACATCCAATAAAAAAATTAAAAAATATCAAATTTCTTCATCCATTTAGGCCAATATGTATTCTGTTACATATTTTTGGTAAAAAAAATCCCAATAAGCGTATATTGATTGGTTTGCGCAAAAGTTATCGTGTCTACAATCTATGCGATAATAAGTGTAGAAAGGTTAAAAAAAAGTTTAAAACAAGTAAATATAATATACTTTCCTATCTATTTAGTAATGCTAGCAGCATGAGGATTAAAAATAATCAAGGTTGATTAGGAGAGTGAAGTTCCACTTTAATTAGAGAGGTGAGCGCACTTCGAGCACAAAGGGTGAAGCATTTTGATGAATTAGTGTTTACTGCACAGAGCATATTTTTCTTCAGGAGCACTGGAGATAGACCTATTTATTTAATGTATTTTGTATAAATGTCATAAGTCATTTTATATGTAATGATTGTTTTAATATATTATTGATAAGTTATTATAAGTTATTATTATAACTTTTATATTATATTTTTATTAATTGTATTTTATTATAACTATTATTATTATTAGTATTCTTCTTCTTATCATTATTATTATTTATAGTTATATTATTATTTTATATATTTATGTATTTATTATTTATATTTATTTATATTATTTATATTTTATTATAACTATTATTATTATTATTATTATTATTATTATTATTATGAGTTATTATTATTATAAGTTAAGTTATTACAGTTTTTACTTGCATGGAAATAGTTTAGGCATTATGAGTAGTCACATTCCATTTCCAGCATGCAGGATAATTTTTGGTTGTTTAGTGTGTAATATTTATTTATATCCAGGGCTTTTTTTTCAGCAGGAACGCGGGGAACGCAGTTCCGGCACCTTTAGCACTGCATGTATGTAATGGCAAGGGGTGCTGGGATATGCTGGAGGATCTATTGATGCTATCTGCTGGGGGATCTATTGCCACCGGAAGTGGTCTTTAGTTGGTCTACCCATCCCTGGGTGGTGTATGATATCACATGTAATCCGCCCCTCTACACATTTTATCCAAAGGACTTCATCAGGAATAGCCAACTAGCACTTTGACAGATGAGTGTTCTGAATTGTTATTTGTTTATGGTTTTATACTATGGGGGACTTTCTTTTATTTAAAATGTATTAGGGGCAAGTAGAATGATGTTTATGTGAGTACATTTGGACCAGCCTACTTATAAGGGACCCTAGGAGATTACTGAGGGACATTCAGAGCTGTACTTGGAACTCCTGAATTTAAGTTTTTTGCAGTGAAGGGACATTTAGACATTTTTCTTAAGATTTATTGCTTAAAGCAGAGTTCCAGTCTGTATTAAAAAAAAAACGTGAAAGTCTACAGCTACAAATTCTGTAGCTGATGACTTTTAATATAAGGACACTTACCTGTCCAGGGAGCCCACAATGTTGGTACCTGAAGCTGACCCGTCCTTTGGCTCCAGATGAAGGTGCGGAATCCTTACTAGGGGACACAGAAAGTGAAGCCTTGCAGCTTCACAGCCTGTTTCCTACTGTGCATGCTCGAGTCGTGCTGCGCTTTCTGAATGGTCCCGCTGTCTTCTGGGACCTGTGTGTGTCTCCCAGAAGGCAGCAGGAGGAAGGAGGAGGGGCAGCAAATAACATAGGTCGCAGCGGCGCCCTTACACGGAAGTGGGAGGGGGTACCTGTTGTTAACAGGTATCCCCCCCCAAAATGAACATTAGAGGACAATCTTCTCCATAAGTATATGTGAATGTTGGACAGTTTTATTTTATTTTTTAATTATTTTTTACTATTCTTTTACTATTTTTATTTTACAATTTTATTTTTATTATTGTGACGGTATTAACCGTCACTGGGATTGAAAGACTGATGGTTTGGATTGCTTCAAATGGGGTCTGTATTTACAATTGAGGCTAATGTGTATTGTACTTCCATGTCAGACAGGCTCTCCCTATTGTTTGTGTTTTGAGGTAGGGTGTGTATTGTGTTAAAGTCTACCTGTCCCATTGTTAAATGTTAATGACCTCACATTGTTCTGTCCAATGGCTAGATAATTAGTTTAGGTTAATTCTGTTCCTGTATACAATTTCATCTGTATTTGATAATTTAATCAGAAAGAGGGGAGGGATTGTGTACACTGTATGAGAGTGTAAAACTCTGTTTTTATTGGATTGTGAAGTTCCTGGCCTGTTCCCCACAAGGTCCACCTGGGCAGTAACCTTGTGGGGGAAAACTGTATAAAAGAGCAGCTGTACCATTAAAGTTTGAGTTCTATTTCACCCTCAACTGAGAGTCCTGTCTCTTATTGGGGGGATTTGCTACAAGGGATTGCTATGCTCTTCATACTCCCTTGAATAATCACTAAGCTCTTGTAAGAGCTTGTTCCTGTTCCTACTGCACTCTCTGGGGAAAGAGAGGTTCACCCACTGAACCTGGAGCCTTGTCGTAGGTCCAGGGATGGTAGGAGACGGTGAAACCCCAACCAAGCTCCGGCGGTTCGTGGGGTCTGAAGGGGTTATGGTGTCTGGTGGAGTGCTTGGAGCCTTCGGGAAGCACTAGGAGCATCTGTCAACGGAGATACCCAATTGGGGTGCCGGTTGATCCGTTACAATTATCATTATTTTTAAAAAAAAAATTAGGAGCCCTGTTGGGGGGGGGGGGGCTTTGGTGAAACATCAGGGGTCTTAACAGACCTCTAATGTTTCACCTTTGAGACACAGCCCTTAATCTCCATCTCTGCAGTCTCAGCTGCATAGAATGAATGACGAGGAATAGCTCTGTACAGAGCTTCCTGTTCTTTCCCAAACCGAAGCATAACAGACACATGCTTCAGTTATGATTGGACACAGGAGCAATCAGTACCGATCACTCACTGTGTCCATTCAGAAAAGGAAGGGGCCAGAAAATCAAATATTTACTGGCCCTTTTAATCCTGACACATCCCTTCATCAGCGAGAGATCGGGGAGTGGGGAAGCCGGCAGTGCTCCCCAGGGGAGCACACATGGGCCTGGGGTCAGCAGGAGATAAGCAACCTGGATAGGAGGGGCGGCAGAGGCAGCATATAGAGGAACTGGTCCCCTTCATTTTCCTCTGAATTCCTGAGGGTTGGAGAGGGTGAGAAGCAGGCTTTCAGTGGCTGAAGGAGGAAAATGGACAGGATCAGTTCCTCTACATGCCTACCCTGCTGTCCTTCCTATCCAGGTGTAGAGTGTAACTGGGGAAGTCCCAGGCCCCCCCCTGCAGCATGGGGCTGGGTTGCAATTTCGACCCCTATAATTAGGTCCCTGATTTTATATTAGAGGTTTACTTTAAAGGCATATATTTATTTTTCCCATCACGTCTCATTTTAAATCCCCCTTGAAAACAACATATACTGTATATTATATAACATACCTTATCTGCTTTTTTTCTCTCATTGTTCCAACAAAGCAGTCAGCAAAGACACGTTATTAAAGTTTATTAGGCTTAATATGGTATCACTGAAGGGTTTATTTTATACAGTATATGAATGATGGATTATGTTTACTGATGGAAAATGAAGCAAATACATTGAGAACTGGAATTATCTTGTATGTTTTGAAATAATATAGCCCATTATTTAATTGTGACGTATAAGATTTGAAAGCATATACCCCAAATAATGAAGGATTGCCAATGAAGCTGTCTACCTCAGGATATCCTATTTGCATAATCACTTTAATGCAACATAATATTTTGTGTGATAGTGCCTATATGCATTTGTTTCTGACAATATTAGCACGCCATATGGATAAACTTTGCATCAACTTCTGTGCTCTAAAAATTAATTCTTGAATTAAAGAAGGACTGTAAGCAAACAACAAAATCCAGAACTCAAATACTATACAGTACATATGACCGTACGGGCTTACCAGACAGTTTGGCTAGATGACTGACCTCGGGTCCTATTTTACCCATGTAGAACAAAATAACAGATTACTCAGAAGTAGGCATTATAGGAAGTTCCTATTGATCTTCTACTTTGGAGCCCAGAAAAAAAGCACTGGTAGTTCTGGGTATAGGTAGAAATTACCAAATAAAGAGACTTCTGCAAACTTTCACAATCATGGCAAAGTGCATTGGAGTCAACAGGGAAGGAAAAATTAAGGTGAATTTTGGACCTTTTAACCACTTAAGCCCCATCCCTATTTCGGAAACTTTTTGTTTACAAGTTAAAACCAGTATTTTTTCCTAGAAAACTACTTAGAACCCCCAAACATTATATATATTTTTTTAGCAAAGACTCTGGAGAATAAAATGTTGGTCATTGCAAAATTTTTTGTCACGCGGTATTTGCGCAGCGGTCTTTAAAACGCTATTTTTTTGGAAAAAATTTGAAAAATCAGATTTCACTGCATTTAAAAATACTAAACAGTAAAGTTAGCCCATTTTTTTGTATATTGTGAAAGATGATGTCACGCCGAGTAAATAGATACCTAACATGTTACGGTTTAAAATTGCGCCCCCCGTGGGATGGCAACAAACTACGGTCAATAGAGATCTCAATCTGCGACGCTTTAAATTTATTTAACGGTTACCAGTCTAGAGTTAGAGTGTAGCTCTTTCTTTTAAATTATTGCCCTTGCTCTGGTGATGGCGGTGATACCTCACATGTGTGGTTTGAACAGCGATTTCATTCGCGGCTCGACTTGCGTATACGTTTTTTTTTGTGCGCGAGCTAACGGTGACAGGGGCGGCTACATTTTTTATTTTTTTATTTTCCTATTTATTTTTTCTTTTTTTTTAACTTTATTACAGGTTTTTTGAAAAAAAAAAAAAAAATCTGATCACTTTTATTGCTGTCACAAGCAATGTAAACATCCTTTGTGACACCAATATGCAGTGACAGGTACTCTTTATGGAGGTATCGAGGGTCTAAAAGACCCTAGACCCCTCCACTACACTTCCCGGTATGCAAAACGCCGAAAACTGCATTTTTGCATACAGCCGTTTTTCAAATCTGCCGCCTTTTGCAGCACAGTAACCCGGAAGTGACGTCATGGACGCCGCCTCCGGGTTACGTCATCGGAGACCCGATCAATGCAGTTTCCGGCATTTATCGGGACTCCATCCAGCCGGCGGATGTGCCAGCTGGGTGCTCGGGGCTCCCGGTGGGACGGGCGCCCCGAGCAAAGCCACGTAAGGCGGCGGGAGGGGGGGGACGTCCCCTCCCGCTCACCCGGGTAACGATCGAGCGGCTCCCGAGCCGCATCGGTCGTTACCGACGGAAAGCCGACCGTCGGCTTCAAACCACGGTACCGGGATGATGCCTCTAGCTAGAGGCATCATCCCAGTATAACCCCGCAAAGTCGGCCAACGTACCGGTACGTTGATATGCGGTAAGTGGTTAAAGTGTGCAAAGGGCTTTAAAGTGCTTGTAAAGTCTCTGTTTTTTTTTTTTTTTGGGGGGGGGGGAATTAAAAATAACAAACATGTTATACTTACCTGCTCTTACCATCATCATGGCACGGAGGGGCCACTGCACATTTATGTCTCAGTGTCCTTTACAGGTGACAGGCGGGGGAAGCATTTATGACAGAGGAGACTGATAGGGAGTCAGGGCACTGTAGGCAACAGAGGTGCTCAAAGACTTGCGATCCTTGCCAGTACTTTGCATGGAATGCGCATTGGTGTGTGCTAGAAACATACATGCACACTGGTGCACAGTTACCCACACCCCCAGCTTAGTTTTGTGCCAAACTGACTTTATAAATAAGCCAGTCAGTCTTTGAAGTTGCTGGTTGATCTTTGGCTCCTCCAGTGTGTTGTTCCTGTGATTCCCTTGCTCCTGTGATTTCCTGTTACCGACTTGGCTTGCCCTGGACCTGTCTTCTGCCTGCCTCCTGACCTAACCCCAGATTGTTTAACGGATCTTCTCTCCCTGCTCTTTTGTGTATGACCTCGGCTATCCACCTGACTAGGCTTGCTCTGATTCCCACCTGGCACCTGACCTGGCCTCAAACTGACTTTTCTCCTGTTCTCTGTGCTACCGAAGACCTGCTGCTTCTCACGGGCAACACCTGTCTGCAGACACCACTCCAGTTCATCACTTGTACTCCCGGGTGTTCCTCTGACAAGCATCCTAGTGAGAACATCTCTTCAAGCATTCCAGAAGGCGACCCGTGCTTACACTCCTCCTATTCCACTTTCAGGAGAGTCGGGAACTTGGCCTTCTCTCCACTGGCCTCGGGCACCAGATACATGATATTGGGTCTCTTCTGCCATTGAAACCTTATCTGTCAGCATTTTGTTTGTGAGTTTAACTTCACTTTAAAGCAAAAGTATGCAAGTAATATGAAAGAAAGGAATAAATGAAAAAATGTAAGGAAAACATAATAGGGTAAACCTATAAATCAATGAATTAAGTGATTGGTCATTCCCATTCAAAAACACTTGCACCTGGAAGATACAGGAAAGGGGAATGAATGTCATATTCACTGTTTTATAAATACACCCATGAAACAAACAAAACTACCTTATGTACACCCCCTAAAGTGGGGTACACACTATAAGAAAATTGGGCGAACGATCTACTGATTTTCCTTGTTGTTTCACAGCAAATCGGAACCGATGAACGAAATTTTGTACGAAAATTCTCATACGACAAAGGCTTTTTTTTGTTGTTTATTGTTTCTGATCATGCACAGTCTTTCTTTTCTGATTTAACTTGTACAAAAATTGTACGAAAGCGGTACACATTAAACGAACATCGTTCGTTTTTCCCGTAAAAATTTTGGAGTTTGTCCCTTCGAGATTTTTTGTATGGAAATTCTGAATCGGCTGTAGAAAGTTGTGTACACACTATACAAAAATTGTACGATAATTCTTTGGACGAAAATGTTCGCCCGATTTTCTTATAGTGTGTACGAGCCTTAAAAATAAAAAACATTTTTTTATCCAAATAAATTTGGCTTGAACGGCTCAATGAGCAAAATTAGAAGTTTTGCTGACTGAAAAACATATACTTTAATGGTAAAATCAGTTTAGCTGATATTAGAACTGCACAATTATTCGTTAAAAAAAATTGCGATTCAACCATTCTTAATCTGGCATTTCCACGATTTATGTATGTCTAAACACTGGCAACAAAAGTGAGTACACCCCTAAGTGAAAATGTCCAAATTAGGCCCAATTAGCCATTTTCTATCCCCAAAGTCATGTGACTCGTTAGTGTTACAAGGTCTCAGGTGTGAATGGGGAGCAGGTGTGTTAAATTTGGTGTTATTGCTCTCACTCTCTCATACTGGTCACTGGAAGTTCAACATGGCATCTCATGGCAAAGAACTCTCTGAGGATCTGAAAAAAAGAATTGTTGCTCTACATAAAGATGACCTAGGCTTTAAGACGATTGCCAAGACCCTGAAAATGAGCTGCAGCATGGTGGCCAAAACCATACAGCGGTTTAACAGTACAGGATCCACTCAGAACAGGCTTCGCCATGTTCAACCAAAGAAGTTGAGTGCACATGCTCAGCGTCATGTCCAGAGGTTGTCTTTGGGAAATAGACCTATGAGTGCTGCCAGCATTGCTGCAGAGGTTGAAGGGGTGGGGGGTCAGTCTGTCAGTGCTCAGACCATACGCCGCACAATGCACCAAATTGGTCTGCATGGCTGTCGTCCCAGAAGGAAACTTCTAAAGATGATGCACAAGAAAGCCCGCAAACATTTTGCTGAAGACAAGCAGACTAGGGAGATGGACTACTGGAACCATGTCCTGTGGCCTGATAAAATCAAGATAAACTTATTTGGTTCAGATGGTGTCAAGCATGTGTGGCGACAACCAGGTGAGGAGTACCAAGACAAGTGTGTCTTGCCTACAGTCAAGCATGGTGGTGGGGGTGTCATGGTCTGGGGCTGCATGAGTGCTGCTGGCACTGGGGAGCTACAGTTGATTGAGGGAACCATGAATGCCAACATGTACTGTGACATACTGAAGCAGAGCACGATCCCCTCCCTTTCGAAGACTGGGCCACAGGGCAGTATTCCAACATAATGACCCCAAACACACCTCCAAGACGACCACTGCCTTGCTAAAGAAGCTGTGGGAAAAGGTGAGAGACTGGCCAAGCATATCACCAGGCCTAAACCCTATTGAGCATCTGTATGACATCCTCAAATGGAAGGTGGAGGAGCGCAAGGTCTCTAACATCCACCAGCTCCATGAGGTTGTCATGGAGGAGTGGAAGAGGACTCCAGTGACAACCTGTGAAGCTCTGGTGAACTCCATGCCCAAGAGGGTTAAGGCAGTGCTGGAAAGTAATGGTGGCCACAGAAAATATTGACACTTCGGGCCCAATTTGGACATTTTCAGTTAGGGATGTACTCACTTATATTGCCAGTGGTTTAGACATTAACCACTTTACGTCTGCCTGCGGTAATATTACTGCGGCAGAGTGGCTCGTTATCGTCTGACGATGTGGTACTACGTCGTCAGACACTCCCCCTTCTCGGCGGCGCGCGCGCGCCGCCGGAGGCTCGCTCCCACTGTATTCAGTCACAGCGGGAGTCGGGCCAGGGGAGGAGCAGCGGCGATCGCCGCCGCTCTTCCCCGATCGTCGGGGATCTAGTGTGGAGATCCGCCTGCTTGTGACAGGCAGGGTCAGATTGCAGGGTTCAGCATAGCTGAACCCTGGATCTGTCCTTGTGTCACTCAGTCACCTCCCCCCACACACGTCAGTAAGCACCAGGCATACATTAACCCCCTCCCTCTCCAATAAAATTAACCCCTTCCCTGCCAGTGTAATTTTTACAGTAACAGTGCATATATATAGCACTGATTACTGCAGTAATGTCACTGGTACCCCCAAAAGTGTCAAAAATGTCAGTCAAGGGTCAGATCTGTCCGCCGCAATGTCGCAGTCCCGCAAAAAAAAATCGCAGGTCGCCGCCATTACGCGTTAAAAAAAAAACACCAAAAATGACAGAAATCTTTCCCTTTGTTAGTAAACACAATAACTTTTGCGCAAACCAATCAAAATGCGTTTATTGTGAGTTTTTTTTACCAAACATGGGTAGCAGAAAACAAATTGGCCAAAATGTTTTTAAAAAATTGGTTTTTACATCTTTTTTGGGGGGAATTTCATATAAAAAAATGTTAAAAATATTGCTATTTTTTCAAAATAAATGCTTTTTTTTGTTTATAGCGCAAAAAGTAAAAATTGCACAGGTGATCAAATACCACCAAAAGAAAGCTCTGTTTGTGGGAAAAAAAGGACGTAAATTTAGTTTGGGTATGGCGACCCGTGCTTACACTCCTCCTATTCCACTTTCAGGAGAGTCGGGAACTTGGCCTTCTCTCCACTGGCCTCGGGCACCAGATACATGATATTGGGTCTCTTCTGCCATTGAAACCTTATCTGTCAGCATTTTGTTTGTGAGTTTAACTTCACTTTAAAGCAAAAGTATGCAAGTAATATGAAAGAAAGGAATAAATGAAAAAATGTAAGGAAAACATAATAGGGTAAACCTATAAATCAATGAATTAAGTGATTGGTCATTCCCATTCAAAAACACTTGCACCTGGAAGATACAGGAAAGGGGAATGAATGTCATATTCACTGTTTTATAAATACACCCATGAAACAAACAAAACTACCTTATGTACACCCCCTAAAGTGGGGTACACACTATAAGAAAATTGGGCGAACGATCTACTGATTTTCCTTGTTGTTTCACAGCAAATCGGAAACGATGAACAAAATTTTGTACGAAAATTCTCATACGACAAAGGCTTTTTTTTGTTGTTTATTGTTTCTGATCATGCACAGTCTTTCTTTTCTGATTTAACTTGTACAAAAATTGTACGAAAGCGGTACACATTAAACGAACATCGTTCGTTTTTCCCGTAAAAATTTTGGAGTTTGTCCCTTCGAGATTTTTTGTATGGAAATTCTGAATCGGCTGTAGAAAGTTGTGTACACACTATACAAAAATTGTACGATAATTCTTTGGACGAAAATGTTCGCCCGATTTTCTTATAGTGTGTACGAGCCTTAAAAATAAAAAACATTTTTTTATCCAAATAAATTTGGCTTGAACGGCTCAATGAGCAAAATTAGAAGTTTTGCTGACTGAAAAACATATACTTTAATGGTAAAATCAGTTTAGCTGATATTAGAACTGCACAATTATTCGTTAAAAAAAATTGCGATTCAACCATTCTTAATCTGGCATTTCCACGATTTATGTATGTCTAAACACTGGCAACAAAAGTGAGTACACCCCTAAGTGAAAATGTCCAAATTAGGCCCAATTAGCCATTTTCTATCCCCAAAGTCATGTGACTCGTTAGTGTTACAAGGTCTCAGGTGTGAATGGGGAGCAGGTGTGTTAAATTTGGTGTTATTGCTCTCACTCTCTCATACTGGTCACTGGAAGTTCAACATGGCATCTCATGGCAAAGAACTCTCTGAGGATCTGAAAAAAAGAATTGTTGCTCTACATAAAGATGACCTAGGCTTTAAGACGATTGCCAAGACCCTGAAAATGAGCTGCAGCATGGTGGCCAAAACCATACAGCGGTTTAACAGTACAGGATCCACTCAGAACAGGCTTCGCCATGTTCAACCAAAGAAGTTGAGTGCACATGCTCAGCGTCATGTCCAGAGGTTGTCTTTGGGAAATAGACCTATGAGTGCTGCCAGCATTGCTGCAGAGGTTGAAGGGGTGGGGGGTCAGTCTGTCAGTGCTCAGACCATACGCCGCACAATGCACCAAATTGGTCTGCATGGCTGTCGTCCCAGAAGGAAACTTCTAAAGATGATGCACAAGAAAGCCCGCAAACATTTTGCTGAAGACAAGCAGACTAGGGAGATGGACTACTGGAACCATGTCCTGTGGCCTGATAAAATCAAGATAAACTTATTTGGTTCAGATGGTGTCAAGCATGTGTGGCGACAACCAGGTGAGGAGTACCAAGACAAGTGTGTCTTGCCTACAGTCAAGCATGGTGGTGGGGGTGTCATGGTCTGGGGCTGCATGAGTGCTGCTGGCACTGGGGAGCTACAGTTGATTGAGGGAACCATGAATGCCAACATGTACTGTGACATACTGAAGCAGAGCACGATCCCCTCCCTTTCGAAGACTGGGCCACAGGGCAGTATTCCAACATAATGACCCCAAACACACCTCCAAGACGACCACTGCCTTGCTAAAGAAGCTGTGGGAAAAGGTGAGAGACTGGCCAAGCATATCACCAGGCCTAAACCCTATTGAGCATCTGTATGACATCCTCAAATGGAAGGTGGAGGAGCGCAAGGTCTCTAACATCCACCAGCTCCATGAGGTTGTCATGGAGGAGTGGAAGAGGACTCCAGTGACAACCTGTGAAGCTCTGGTGAACTCCATGCCCAAGAGGGTTAAGGCAGTGCTGGAAAGTAATGGTGGCCACAGAAAATATTGACACTTCGGGCCCAATTTGGACATTTTCAGTTAGGGATGTACTCACTTATATTGCCAGTGGTTTAGACATTAACCACTTTACGTCTGCCTGCGGTAATATTACTGCGGCAGAGTGGCTCGTTATCGTCTGACGATGTGGTACTACGTCGTCAGACACTCCCCCTTCTCGGCGGCGTGCGCGCGCCGCCGGAGGCTCGCTCCCACTGTATTCAGTCACAGCGGGAGTCGGGCCAGGGGAGGAGCAGCGGCGATCGCCGCCGCTCTTCCCCGATCGTCGGGGATCTAGTGTGGAGATCCGCCTGCTTGTGACAGGCAGGGTCAGATTGCAGGGTTCAGCATAGCTGAACCCTGGATCTGTCCTTGTGTCACTCAGTCACCTCCCCCCACACACGTCAGTAAGCACCAGGCATACATTAACCCCCTCCCTCTCCAATAAAATTAACCCCTTCCCTGCCAGTGTAATTTTTACAGTAACAGTGCATATATATAGCACTGATTACTGCAGTAATGTCACTGGTACCCCCAAAAGTGTCAAAAATGTCAGTCAAGGGTCAGATCTGTCCGCCGCAATGTCGCAGTCCCGCAAAAAAAAATCGCAGGTCGCCGCCATTACGCGTTAAAAAAAAAACACCAAAAATGACAGAAATCTTTCCCTTTGTTAGTAAACACAATAACTTTTGCGCAAACCAATCAAAATGCGTTTATTGTGAGTTTTTTTTACCAAACATGGGTAGCAGAAAACAAATTGGCCAAAATGTTTTTAAAAAATTGGTTTTTACATCTTTTTTGGGGGGAATTTCATATAAAAAAATGTTAAAAATATTGCTATTTTTTCAAAATAAATGCTTTTTTTTGTTTATAGCGCAAAAAGTAAAAATTGCACAGGTGATCAAATACCACCAAAAGAAAGCTCTGTTTGTGGGAAAAAAAGGACGTAAATTTAGTTTGGGTATGGCGTCGTACGACCGCGCAATTGTCAGTTAAAGTCGCACAGCGCCGAATCGCAAAAAGTGGCCCAGACGTAACACAGCAAAATGCTCCGGTGGTAAAGTGGTTAATGGCTGTGTGGTGAGATATTTTGAGGGGACAGCAAATTGACACTGCTATACAAGCTGTGTGTGTGTGTGTGTGTGTGTGTGTCTATCTGCCTCTGTGTCTGTGGAAATCCAGGAAGTGAACAGGCAGCAGCTTCAGCTGCCCACAGTTAAAATGGCTGCAGACAGATTTAGTGGAGGGAAATTTGTGCAGCGTATTTGAAAAAAATAAATAAATGATATTCACCTGTCAAACAGGTGCAGAAAAATTGTTTTTTGGGTATCTGTGATGCCTTCATACCGTAACCCTATAGAGGTACTCTTGATAAAAGCAAGAATTGGCCTTGCTATCAAAAATTTAAATGATTTGCACCTGGGGAAAAATTGTTTTTTGGGTGTTATGCCCATGCCCATGCCCATGCCCATGCCCATGAAACCTACACCAATAAATTCTTCTAGATGAAATCAACACCCACAACACTAGGCAGCCTATAAGTCTTGCAGAGATTCCACATCCCAAAAACACTTAATCAGTGAATTTGGCATCAGGGGCTTCATAGCTGCTGGTAATCCAGGACTTATTCTTTTTGATAAATGTCAGACAGTCTACAGAGTCTGTGGAGAAACGCATTCTATTATCAGTAACAAAACCTCCAGCAGCACTGAATGCCCGTTCAGAAAGCACTCTGGATGCAGGGCAGCCCAGCAGCTCAACTGCATACTGGGCAAGTTCTCGCCAGTGGTTTATTCTTATGACCCAGTAACCCAGTGGATTGTCAACTGGAAAGCTCTCCATGTCTGTTCTCATCCCGAAATAATCACCCACCATATGATGCAGATACTGCCAATGGGATGTGGAGCCCTGGGCGGCGAGGACTAAAAAAATTGTTGGGGCAGAATCCACCAGACAGAAAGGCAGAAGTTGTAAAGACAGCTTGTCAAGCTTGCATTTAGACGCTGAACATGTGGGTGGCAGTGACTGTATTTTTTTATTTTTCACTGCAGCAGATGGGGCAGAGAAATTTGCCGGCTATAGTCTACAGCTGGTGGTGTGCTATTGGCAGATGTGCTGCAAGGACCTGGGCTGGGACACCCTGTGCTATACCATCATCCCTGTCAGTGGAGGCTGCTGAGAGGTAATAGCGGGGGTAGATTGAGTTGAGTAAGGAGGAGGAACAGAACTGCATCCCTTTTGTTTGGCTTTCAGATGCTCTTGCCAATGGGCTGAGTGGTGAGAGGTTAAATGCCTTGTCAAGCATGTGGTACCCAAATGGCTGGTGTTTTTGCCACGCTTGATGTGCTTGAGACAAAGTTTGCAAATTGCAACAGTACGGTCAGCTGCACATGTGCTAATGGCCCAGACAGCAGTGGGAAGGGTGTCAGGAGATAACAGTTCCACAATGTGATGGAGTAGGGTGGCTGCTTTCTACTCTTCCATGATGGCTGCCTTGTTGGGGTTGTACCTCACCCTCACTTTCCTCCTCTGCTCTATCTGGCACGTCAGTGACCTCATCCTCATCATCTCCTCCATCCTCATTACCACTAGAGGCATTTTGGCAATACGCTGAGGCTTGGGGGATCTCACTTCTGGTTCCTTTTTATCATCTCTCCTTCCTGTTCCTGCCCCACCCCAGGTCATCACAGGAAGTCTATATTAACCAGTGCACTGCAGGTCTGCTTTGCTGTTCAACAGTGTTTGTTTCTTGTTTCCTGTCTGCCGTGTGCTTGATCTACCTTTCTGTGTACCGACTTTGGCTTGTCTCTGACTACTCCTGTTTTCCTGTTACCCTGACCTTTGGCCTGTCCCTTGGTTACCCTCGTCTGCCTGTTACCTCGACCTCGGCTTACCCATCACCATTCCGTGTGTCCTGAGTGGCTGCTTCCCTTCTCTCCCTACGGAGCGTGACCCGGGGGACCCCAGGGGCCGCGACCTGGGCCCAGCTGCAGCCAAGTCCATCCTCACCACTAGAGGCTCTGGTAAACACCTGATGGGTCTTAGACTCTGCGCCCTGGGGAATCTTGGGCTCACGCTCCGGTCCATCCGCAGCAGTCTGCTATCGGGTTCACTACCTTGCGCTGCACCCCTGCTTCCAACAGGGTGCAGTTGTCACCTGGCCACAGGTGACCTGACAGGAGCTCTGCTAAAATAAAATGCATATGTTAGATTTAAGCTTTCACATTCTGCTATTATACTAAAAATTTCTCAAATGTGATACAGTTTTAATCTGCAGACTCTTTTCATTATATTTTGAAGTAAATATATGGGAGTGCTCAAATGATGTATATGTTGCGTTGGGAAAAAGAAATATAGGAAAATGCTATTTTTTTTTTTTTTTAATTACTTATTTGCAATAAAAACCAAGAAAACAAAAACACATGTATCCAAATTTACTACAAATAGAAAACTCTATCTATTCACCCCAAAAACACATAATATAAGTTAGAGTAGATTATAAATGTTACATATTACATAGTTACATAGTAGGTGAGGTTGAATAAAGACAATAGTCCATCCAGTTCAACCTGTGTAGGTGTGTGTGGCTGTAATCATCTCTCATACCCCTGAATATTCTGATCCTTGAGATGCACGTCCAATAGTCTTTTGAAAGCCACCATACTACCCGCAGAAACTACCTCTTGTGGTAGAGAATTCCACAATCTTGTAGCCCTAACAGTAAAGAACCCCCCACGTTGCCTGAGGTTAAAACGCTTCTCCTCTAATCGCATTGTATGCCCCTGAGTCCTCATGCAATCCCTTCGACTAAACAGCTTTTTTTCTAAGCTGAGATCCCCATTGAGATATTTAAAAATTGCTATCATGTCCCCCCTCAGGCCTCTCTTCTCCAGGGAGAATAAATCAAGCGATTGCAGACGCTCTTCATAATCAATGTCCTCCAATCCCCTAATTAGTTTAGTTGCACTTCTCTGGACTCTCTCCAGCTCCAACACATCCCTCCTGAGGACTGGCGACCAGAACTGGACAGAATACTCCAGATGCGGTCGGACCAGAGTTTTATAAAGTGGAAGGATTATAGTCTTATCTCTGGAATACATCTCTTTCTTTATGCATGCTAATATTCTGCTAGCTTTGGCAGCTGCCGCTTGACATTGCATGCTGTTGCCTAGTCTATCATCAACCAAGACTCCCAGATCTTTCTCCATTTTTGATTCCCCCAAGGGTTCCCCTCCTAACGTGTATTGTGCTTTTATGTTTCTAGTCCCCAAGTGCAAAACCTTACACTTCTCTACGTTAAACCTCATTTGCCAAGTCGTTGCCCACTCCGTTATTTTATCCAGGTCATTCTGTATGATATCTGCTTCATGCTGTGCAGTTATTGCCCTGGCCAATTTTGTGTCATCTGCAAAAACTGCTATTGAACTACTGACCCCGACCTCAATGCTGTTTATGAATAAATTAAACAAGGTTGGTCCCAGGACTGAGCCCTGGGGCACCCCGCTTACTACCTCAGACCAGTCTGAGTATTCGCTGTTTATTACCACCCTTTGGACACGCCCTTTTAGCCAGTTCCATATCCAAAAGCACACCCTGCTGTCGATACCTGCAGACCTTATTTTATAAATTAAGCGCTTATGGGGAACTGTATCAAACGCCTTAGCGAAATCCAAGTACACCACATCCACTGGTCTGCCCCTATCTAGCTCACAGCTCACCTCCTCGTAGAATGCTAATAGATTGGTTTGACAAGAACGCCCATTTGTAAACCCTTGCTGATTACTGCTGATGATGTTGTTGTCTTTAGCAAACTCTACGATATAGTCCCTTATCATCCCCTCCAGAAGTTTACATACTATCGATGTCAAACTGACAGGCCTATAATTTCCCGGGACATGCCTCTGACCCTTTTTGAATATCGGAATCACGTTAGCTTTCCTCCAATCTCCTGGTACATCTCCTGTCCTAATACAGAAAGTTTGCCCTTCTGAAGTTAAGGGTTCTTATGTTCCCCACTTGCCTTGTTCTATTGTTATTTACACTAAATGTGATCATCCTGTGATCGCTAGAGCCCAGGTTGTCCTTGACTCCTACCTCCGAGATTATGTCTGGGTCATTAGTGATCAATAGATCCAGGACTGCATTTTCTCTAGTCGGAGAGTCCACCAACTGTGACATGTAGTTGTCCTGTAAGGTTTCCGTGAATAGACGGGCCTTCTGTGAGTGTGTAATCCCCTCTCCCCAGTCAATGTCGTGATAATTGAAGTCCCCCAATATGATGACAGATCCTAGCTTTGCCACTTTACCCAACAGTGCTAAAAATTCCAGCTCTACCTCCTCCCCTTGTTTAGGTGGCCTATAGCAAACCCCCACAATTACTTTTCCCTTATCTCCTTCCCTAAGGAGTTCTACCAACACGGATTCTAACTCCATACTCATCCCTTCCGTAATGTCACTCCGCTCTATCACCCTTACATTGTTCTTGATGTAGAGACATACCCCTCCCCCTCTTTTTCCTATCCTGTCCTTCCGGTACACCGAATACCCTTGGATATTTGCCAGCCAGTCATGTGAGGGGTCGAACCAAGTCTCCGCTATTCCCACAAGGTCTATGTCCTCCGCATGAACTAACATTTCCAACTCATCTATTTTATTAGCTAGGCTCCTGGCATTAGCATATACCCCTCTTAGTTTTACGGAAGTTAAACGTGATTGGTTATGTTTATTCCTGTTTGGTCTGAGGTTCTCCCGCACAGACCTACCGATTGACGTTGTGGACCTACTGTCACTGCTGACCCTACAACTGCCTTCAGTCCTTTGCTCCCTCCCGACTGACTCTACTTCTGAGCCCTCCCCCCCGTCTCCTAGTTTAAAAGCCCCTCCAACTTGGTGGCCATCTTTCTCCCCAAAAGAGCTGTACCGTCCCCATTAAGGTGCAGCCCATCCTTACTAAAGAGCCGGTAGACGACTGAGAAGTCAGCCCAGTTCTCCAGGAACCCAAACCCCTCCTTCCTACACCAATTCCTCAACCACTTGTTAAGTTCCCTAATCTCCTTCTGCCTCTCCTGTGTGGCTCGAGGTACAGGCAGTATTTCAGAGAAAACCACCTTGGAGGTCCTTTTCCTCAATCTAGTACCTAAGTCCCTCAAATAGTTCTTTAGGATCCTCCACCTACCTTTAACTTTGTCATTAGTGCCCACATGCACCATGACCGCTGGGTCATCCACAGCCCCGCACAATAATCTGTCTGCCAGATCTGCGAAGTGCCGAACGCGGGCGCCCGGTAAACAACATACTGTTCGGTTCATGTGAAATCAAGACGCAAATTAAAAAAATAAATAAATTGGGACTCCATGGGATTTATGGAAATTAAAAGCTCAGTGACTCAAATGGTTAAAGCCAAAATGCTTTACCATTTTAACTAGCCAAAAAAATAAGAAAAGCTAAGAAAATTCCTTTAACTGCTCTCATCGGAACGAAAACAATTTTTGTAACCTCGCCTGCTGTTAGTTTTTGTATAATAACACCAAGATCTAATTCATAGAATAAGTCATCCCACATTGCTCTCTCCAAGCAAATACCAAACTTATTTACAGGCTTGTTATCGGCCTCTGCTTTGAAAACAAAAATAATAGTAATAAAGGAAAAGAAAGAAAGAAAAAAAACTCTCATTGATCCGAAATGGCAGGGTTAGACTTCTATTGTCAAAGAAGCTTTCCAATAAAACTACTTGAGTGTTTGAAGATGTCAAACTTTGATGTATCAAAGCCTCAATTATTCAGGTAGCCAAGTGCTGAGTATTGTGTATCTGCCACCGAAGCATTTAAAGGATTTGATGCAGAAGATGTCATGTTCTCTTTCAAAGTGTGCCGATGATTGGAATTAAGAGAAGACCCTTTCATTTCACTGACTCTTTAGAACTTGACAGAATACATATTGTTGATACACACAATGGCACAATTAACATTTAGTTGCCACTGAAACATCAAGTGTAGGACATTTCAAAGTGAAAGGGTCCATTCTTTCCTTTATTTTTCCTCGTCTTTTTTAGGGTTTTAAGGGAGTATTTATTTTTATAGTTGTTCAGTTGAGGAATTTTATGCCCAGGTTTGGTGGTATGTTGCTTGATGGTGAAGGGTTCACGTGACCTTCATTGGATATATTTTTCACACTGAGGTGAGTGCTGTGTAGGTATAAGACTGACATATGCTTATTTTCTCTCACAGAAATTTCAGTTCCCCCCCCCCCCCCCAGACAATGCCTTCTTTTGCTTTTCTTTCCAGCACCATCTTTGTCCAGGCATCACTCTGGGTCACCATCCACTTTCTGGACTGAGATGCATGAACAATGACACAATCAGTCTCTAACCTTGTGACTTGCTAAGAAATTACATTGTTGCAATCTGATCCCTGGGAAGAGGAGAAGTAGAGATCCTCTAAACCAGGGGTCTTCAAGCTACGACCCTCCAGTTGTTCAGGAACTACAATTCCCATCATACCTAGTCATGTGTGTGAATGTCAGAGTTTTACAATGTCTCATGGGACGTGTAGTTCCACAACAGCTGGAGGGCCGTAGTTTTAGGATCCCTGCTCTAAACCATAGCCTCTCACGTTGTGACTTGCTAAACAGTTACAAAATGGCACTCTGATCTTTGGGGAAAGGAGACTTAGGCCTTTTTTACACAGGCAGCTGCAGGGGCTGGTAAAAGCAGGCAGTTGAGTCATGGTTTTACCCTTGCTGACTTCCCTTCTACACTAGGGCATGCAGCCACTTTCAAGCTGTACACATGCGATGGCCATGATTTGCAGCCAAGAAAAAAATAAAGGGCATGTCATTTATGGTAGGTAGGATTGCTGCCAAATGCAACCCATTCAGGTGAATGGGACCACACTGCAATGGACCTACAACTGCAGGTAATCCAATGGTTGTGACATGGAGGATTGGCATTTTGCGGGTAGAAGCCCGCTGTTACAAAATTAGTCTGGTTAAAAAGTCCATCTAGTTCAACCAATAAATGGGATTCAAAAATCATACAATCCTTTATACATAGTTCTATACCCACAGTTGATCAAGAGAAAGGCAAAAAACCCCAATAAAGCATAATACAATTTGCTCCACCGAGAGACAATCGGATATTCCCTAGATCAACTTTACTTATAAATATAAGTATCTAGTTATATTAAGTACATTTAGAAAGAATCCAGGTATTTTTTTAAGCAATCTACTGAGCTGGCCAGAACCACCTCTGGAGGGAGTCTATTCCACATTTTCACAGCTCTTACTGTGAAGAAAGTCTTTCCATATTTGGAGATTAAATCTCTTTTCCTCTAGTCTAGACATAAAGAGTGCCCCCTTGTCCTCTGTGATGATCTTAAAGTGAAAACTCAACACCAAGTTCACTATATGGACCCCTTATGTACTTTTACCTCCTCTACTCCAGAGAGAATAAATTTGGTTCCTCTAATATATCCTCATAGCTGAGCTCCTTCATGCCTCCTATATGTTTGGTTTCCCTTCTCTGCACTTTCTCCAGTTCCCCAATATCTTTTTTGTGAACTGGTGCCAAAAACTGAACTGCATATTCCAGATGAGGTATTACTAATGATTTGTACAGGGGCAACATGAAATCTGTCTGGAGTCCATACCTCCCTTAATACAAGAAAGGATTTTGCTCGCTTTGGAAACCATAGCTTGGCATTGCATGTTATTATTAAGCTTATGATCTACCAAAACACCCAGATCCTTCTGCACCATTAACTCCCCAGTTGTACACCCCCTAGTATATAGCCCCATGACCACTCTCCTAAACTAGGGCAAGCAGTTACTTATGTTCATGCTACAACCACAATGCTGTGCTTCACAGTCATTTCACTTTTTTTGTAGGTTGTATGGCTGCAGAACGCAACCCATTCAAGTGAATAGGGCCACTCCTCAACTACCCTGCAACTGCACACAATTCCCAGTGGAACAGCTACCAGCTGGGCAGAACGCTGACCACAACAATCAACTCCGCAGGAGCTCCAGGGAGAGAATGCAATCAGGACCTCACAACTGCAGCTTGAGCTGATGTCGGTGGATGGGACTGTGTTATTCACTGACAGCAACCCAGCAGAAGAGCTTGCAACAGGGCAGAGTGCTGCTGGCCTCTGCCCACAACTAACACAAGATGCATTTCCTGTGGTAGTAAATGGGATTTCGGTTTCCATTAACACAACCCCAGAAAAAGGTCTGGCATTGCGACAGGAAGATGTCAGCCTTGCTATGCAAGCACTGGGGGGTTTTTATCTAGAAAAAGTGGATGAGACTATAAACAGATATAAACATGAAATGTATAACTTAGAAAGCCAGGGCATGAAATCGAGCATACAAAATCAAGAAGAGAATAGAACATTTAGAGTAGGAGGGCTATCCTCCTAACTGGCAAAGAAGGGTAGGCAAATGCCAGGGCATATTGAACATAATAACAAAAGGGGTAAAACGTTTGGAAACTATTCACAAGAAAACCCCAAAACAATCTCCAAAGAAAAGTAGTAGCGGCAGTTTGGCACATAAACATGGGTGCCTTCAAAAAAACCTAAGTACTAGGAGACTGTAGTTTGGGGTGGATGCTGAAGGCATGCCAAAAGACATTCCTAGCAGGAGGCTGGATTTGGAAATGAGGAGGCTGCGAAAATAACTAAAGGAGGATGGTGGGAAGGACTTGAGGAAGGAGGGCGAGGGGAATAAAAAGAGCCGGAAAATGGGTAGGAGATAGGACAGGAGGGGGTAGAGAAGGGGAAGGAGAGCAAGGGAGGTGGGAGAAAAAAAAGAGGGGGTGAAAGAGGGGTCCCCTTGGGGGGGTGAAAGAATGGTGACAGACCTAAGTGTAGGGTAGGCAATGCATGTGTTGGGGAGCTATGAGCTTTGTAGGGTGTCATTGAAACCAGGGGGTAGGTAGTGGGTCACCCATTGATTTCAAAACTTCTCAAGGCTACTATTCAATCTATAACAGTAATGGAGAGAGTAAGGTACATAGGATAGGCATGTACATGGGAGTGGGGTACATAAGGTCCACAAAGGAGAGAATTTCCAAGCAACATTAGGGAAGATCATTCTTCCAGAAGCGCATTTGTGAGGTCAGGCACTGATGTTGGAAAGAAGGTCTGGCTCACAGTCTTTTCTCTAATTCACCCTAAGCATGTTCTATTGGGTTGAGGTCAGGACTGTGCAGACCAGTTAAGTTCCTTCACCCCAAACTCGCTCATCCATATATTTATGGACTTTGCTTTGTGCACTGGTGCACAGTCATGTTGGAACAGGAAGGGGCCATCCTCAAACTGTTCCCACAAAGTTGGGAGCATAAAATTGTTCAAAATGTCTTGGTATGCTGACGCCTTAAGAGTTCCCTTCACTGGAACCAAGGGCCAAGCCCAACCACTGAAGAACAACTCCACATCATAATCCACCCTCCGCCAAATTATTTGGACCAGTGCACAAAGCAAGGCCCTTAAAGACATGAATTGGAGGGTTTGGAGTGGAAGAACATAATTGGCCTGCACAAAGTCCTGACCTCAACCCGATACACCTTTAAGATGAATTAGAGCGGAGACTGTGAGCCAGGCTTTCTCTGTAACATCAGTGCCTGACTTCACAAAACTGCTTCTGGAAAAATGGTCAAACATTCCCGTAGACACACTCCTTACCCTTGTGGAAGCATTCCCAGAAGAATTGAATCTGTTATAGCTGCAAAGGGTGGGCCAATGCAATGTTGAACCCTATGGACTAAGACTGGGATGCCATTAAAGTTCATGTGTGTGTAAAGGCAGGCGTCCCAATACTTTTGGTAATATAGCGTAGCTTGTGCAGAAAGCAGAGCTTTTGGAAGGACCCCACACATTTAAAATTCTGAATTAACCCTTTGCACACTGCTATACACCCTCAAATATTTCTGTCAAGCTTTTTAAAAAACAGGGATTTTTAGTTCACATACATTGCAATACATGTTCAAGTTAACCAAATGCGTCAAAGTAATTTCTCTGTCAGGAATCAGCATCAGAGATAACCAAATCTGCGTGGCTATACTCAGGAAACTGGGACCAGACTGTGTATGCTTTAAGTGCGATTTATTTACAGTGAAACAAAATCCTTCCAAACACCAGGACACAGCAAACATGAAATTATAAGTGAAGCAAAAAACCCAGTGATAGAATACCTGACTAATAACTAACAAACAGAAGCATAACTAGCAATTAACTATCTATAAAGAAGAGCAGTTACAAAGCAGCAGGCTACAGGGTACAACAAACAAAGCAGAAGCAGGGAGAGGATACCAACTTGCAGTATCTGGCAGCAAGAAAAACACTGGCAGGAGAGGCACTAATAGAGGAGGACTGAAATACCCTCCCAGCAGCCAGCATCAGGTAGAAACGGATTACTGGGATCTACGGGCTGCTAAAGACACCCTCTGGTGGCCACTGGAAATGCAACCCTCTGTACAGGGAACCACAGAGCCACCAACTGGTGATCTGGGTCCCAACACCCTCTCTGGCCAAAGTGCATGTGCCAAATTCAAGATAGACAGTTTTGGTAAGTTTGCCTGAACCTGCCTAAGAGTCAGGCAGCTTTTGATAGTGGCACTATAAGAATCTGTCACTAAATTTCTACTACACTCTGCCTGCATACAACTACAGGAGGGGGTAGATGTAAGACCAGTCACCCTGAACAAAGATAAAGAGTAGCAGTGATCAGTCTTTATTACAAGAAATTTCTGCACAAAGGCAATGTGCAGAATATGTTTTATGATGGTTTACTGCATAGACCTGGGAGAGATACACAAAGGACACTAATGGGTATATTTATAATACAGTGAACATGACATTTATTGAATAATCACTGCAGGTGAATCTTCCTGGTCTATACGTTATAAATGACAGTGATTGATTTACCACCAGTGATTGTTTAGTACATATACTGTACCATTATATATATATTCCCTGAAGATTACGATAAGAGTACCTATGGCTTTTATATTTGAAAAATACTCTATATTGTCAAAAGTATTGGGACAACTGCCTTTTATATGCACATGAACTTTAATGGCATTCCAGTTCTAGTTCGTAGTGTTCAATATTGAGTTGAATTGGAAAATATAAAAACACAGCAGCCTAGACCCTCTCAATATTGAGGAATGGGAATTATCAAATCACCACTTTGTCCAAATAGGACTGGGTACCTCCACAACTTAGACACATTTTATAGGAAAAGGAGACCCCAGGAGGAGCCCATTGAGGGCATTCTGGGAAAATAGTTGGAAAGGAGGACCAACAAGGAGACGCTATTTAGAATATATTTGTAACTACATTTTTCAATAAAGATTAGTGTTTCGTATTTTGTATCATTGTTACATAGTTACATAGTTACATAGTTGGTGAGGTTGAATAAAGACAAAAGTCCATCCAGTTCAACCTGTGTAGATGTGTGTGGCTGTAATCATCTTGCATACCCCTGAATGTTCTGATCCTTGAGATGTACGTCTAAGAGTCTTTTGAAAGCCACCATACTAAGGTCCTCCTTTATAACTATTTTCCTAGAGTGCCCTCGATGGGCTCCTCCGGGGGTCTCCTTTTCATAATCAATATTGTGTTGGCCCACCCTTTGCAGCTATAACAGCTTCAACTCTTCTGGGAAGGCTGTCCACAAGGTTTAGTAGTGTGTTTGACCATTCTTCAAGAAGTGCATTTGTGAGGTCAGGAACTGATGTTGGCTGAGAAGTGCTGGCTCGTAGTTTCTGCTTTGATTCATCCCAAAGGTGTTCTATCTGGTTGATGTCAGGACTCTGTCTAGGCCAGTTAAGTTCCTCCACCCCAAACCTGCTCATCCATGTCTTTATGGACCTTGCTTTGTGCACTGGTCCAAATCATTTGGTGGAGGGGGGAATTATGGTATGAAGTTGTTTTTCCGGGGCACTTTTCACTGCAAGTACCGGCTCGGCTCTACTCGGCCCTGCTTGGCCCGGTTTGCTTTTCCACTGCTGGTACCGCATGGTACGGTGTTGGAACTGTTTGGTACGGTACGGTATGGTTTGCTTTTCCACTAAAGTAGTACTAAAGTTAAGTGTGTGGGATAAAAACGGGGTGGGTGGGATTCTCTGACCAATCAGTGGCTAGTAGTGACTTAATGCAAAGGATTGTGGGATATGGTACCAGTTTGGTACCTGTTGGAACCACAATCGAGTAGGTACTGTTTTTTCAGAGCAGTACCGTGCTGTACCGTTCGGTTCCATGCAGTGGAAAAGAGCCGCCGTACCGTACCGTACCGAACCGTTCCTACACTATACCATGTGGTACCAGCAGTGGAAAAGCACAAAAGCGTGCCGAACAGTTCGGTTCCATGCAGTGGAAAAGCCCATTAGTGAAGGGGAACTCTTAAGGCGTCAGCATTCCAAGACATTTTGGACAATTTCATGCTCCCAACTTTGTGGGAAAAGTTTGGGGATGACCCCTTCCTTTTCCAACATGGCAAGGTCCATAAAGACAAGGATGAATGACTTTGGGGTGGAGGAACTTGACTGGTCGGCACAGAGTCCTGACTTCAACTGGATAGAACACACAGGAGTGTGTCTATGAGATGAATTAGATCATAGACTGCAAACCAGGCCTTCTTGTCCACATCAGTGCCTGACCTCACAAATGCGCTTCTGGAAGAATGGTCAAACATTCCCATAGACACACTCCTAAACCTTGTGGACAGCCTTCCCAGAAGAGTTAAAGCTGTTATAGCGGCAAAGGGTGGGCCAACTCAAGATTAAACCCTAAGGACTAAGACTGGGATGCCAATAAAGTTCATGTGTGTGTAAAAGCCAGCGCCCTAATAATTTTGACAATTTAGTGTATTTGCTTAGCTCAGATTTCAGCTATAAAATAACATTTCTAAAAAAAATTGGTGAGCATCCTACCGAATATCTGATCATGACTGCTTTATTTTTCGCTGAACACACGAACAAACGGGGTGCTCGGCGGGAAGTTCGCCCACAGATGAGCTCCCCATAATGCACTGTTTGGCCAAAGCATGCACCCGACCTGTATGTTTTGGCCAATTACAGCACAGTGTACTGTGAGAACCATGATTGGTCAAAGACAGAGTGCCTTTGGCTAATCATGGCTCAGGGGATAAGTCCACGCCCCACACTATATAAGGCTGCTGTAATGTGTCACAATAGAGGTTAGGCAGGTAGTTAGTGGATAGTGTGTTCAGTCAGTTTAGTGCAGTCAGTGTAGTGAACAGACATACTCCACTTTTAGTACACAATGGGACCAGAGTATGTATGTAAAAAGAAATGTACTTAAAGTGAAGCAATACCTTTTTTAACTTCTCAATGCATTTACTGCACTGCAATAGGGGTTTACAGACATAACTGATTATCTAGGCAAGCTGGCTGACCCCAAAATTGGATATGTTGTAGTCCTGGGTCCCCTCTCAGTGCTCCCTAAGTTTTGTGTCCCTGTCACTTATGGTTTGTGAGCAGTGCCATGCCAAGCTGACCAATACTTCCCATAGATGCCAATGAGCACTAAAAGCTGAAAATTAGTCTGAATAGAAAGGGGTGAAAGTGCCCTTTATTTAAGTGGTAAAGGAGAACCCTATGACAGATTAAAAAAAAAAAAAAAGAAAAAAATGCCTGCCCCCCCCCCCACAATCTATAACTGGCCCTTTGGGTCTGGTATAGATTTTAAGGGGTCTTGAGGGATGGAGACAAGGGCCTCTTCCCGACATCCCTGGGCTGTGGTTGTGGGGGTCTGTGGGTGGGGGGCTTATTAGAATCGGGAAGCCCCCTTCAACAAGGGGGCCCCCAGATCCAAACTTCCCTCCTATGTAAATGGATATGGATAATGGATAATAGATAATGGATGGTATCAGATACATAGTACCCCTACCCATTAACCAAAAAATTGTCAAAAATTAAGAACCACAGGAAACTGTTTTTGACAAGTCCTTTATTAAACAATAAAAAAATAGTGCCCCGCAATGTAAATCCCTGATGAATCATGTGCCCACTGGACCCAAAAAAAATAAAAATAAAAAATGCTTCGGACGCCTCTCAAGAGGCGAAAGCGTTTTTTTTTTTTTTCTATTTTGCGGGTCTGGCGGGCGTTGTGATTGACGATGGATTTACATTGAGGGACACTATTTTTTTAATATTTATTTTTTAATAAAGAACTTGTCAAAAACAGTTTTCTATGTTTCTTACTTTTTACAATTTTTCTGGTGAATGGATAGGGGTACTATATATCCGATACCCATTCACATAAGCGGGGGCGGGATCTGGGGACCCCCTTGTTTCCTCTTTCCTGACCTGCCAGGCTGCATGCTCAGATAAGGGTCTGATATGTAGAGGGGGGGGGGGCTACGCTGTTTTTTTTTTTTCTTTTATCTGTATTGTAGCAGGTCACCTCTGTCCCGCGAAACAACGTACCTGTATATCATTTTGCGGGACCGCTAGACGGGGCGCGCGCCAGTTGGCTAGAGGGGGAGCCAATCAGCATTGTAAACACGGCAGATCGCTGTTCTGTCAGTAATGAACCCAGGGATCCTGTGTTCCTCTTATTTAGGAACACAGGTTTCTGTGTTCATGCAGAAAGCCCACCCCCCACACAGTTAGAAAGCACACCCTAATGACCCATTTAACCCTTTGATCGCTCCTGGTGTTAACACCTTCCCTGCCAGTGTCATTAGTACAGTAACAGTGCATATTTTTAGCACTGATTACTGTAGTAATGTCACTGGTCCCCCTAAAAGTGTCAAAAATGTCAGTTAGAGGTCCGATCTGTTTGCCAAAATGTTACAGTCCTGCTAAAAATCGCAGATCGCCGCCATTACTAGCAAAATAAATAAATAAAGATGATATAAATCTTTCCCCTAGTTTGTAGACACAATAACTTTTCAAAGTAATCAATATACACTTATTGGGATTTTTTTTTTACCAAAAATATGTAGCAGAATACATATTGGCCTAAAATGATCAAAAAAAAAAAAAACTTTTTTTTTTATTGGGAATGTTATATAGCAGAATGTAGAAAATATATATATATATTTTTTTTTCAGAATTGTCGCAATTTGTTGTTTATAGCACAAAAAATCTAAATCGCAGAGGTGATCAAATACCACAAAAAGAAAGCTCTTTGTGGGGGAAAAAAGGACATCAATTTTATTTGGATACAGCATCGCACGACCGTGCAATTGTCAGTTAAAGTAACGCAGTGCCGTATCGCAAAAAATGGCCTGGTCATTAAGTGGGCAAATCCTTCCGGGCCAGAAGTGGTTAAATTACATATTTCTTCTGAAATGATTGGTGCAGCAGGCTCTATACATCGTACAGATGCACCACTTTACAGGAACATTAAGGGGACCCCTCAGTTACGATATTTATAGGAATTTTTCATTTTTATTGTTTCACTTTAAGCATCATTAAAATCACTGCTTCTTTAAAAAACGATTGTTTAAAAATATTTTTTTTTGCATTAAAACATGTCCCCCAGGGCTGTGTCCGGGTCCCCATACACTTTTTTTTATTGCAATAACTTGCATATAAGCCTTTAAAATGAGGACTTTTGATTTTTCATGTTCGTGTCCCATAGACTTTAATGGAGAGTTTGCTAGAACTTTTTCCGTGTTCGAGATGTTCTGGTGCGAACCTAACAGGAGGGTGTTTGTCCCATCCCAAATCATTATCCCAAAAATCTGTGTTTTGAGTTGCCTCCCTATAAATATTTTACTATATATAGAAAATGTTTCACTTTGCTCAAAAAGAAAATTCAGAAACGTTTTAAATGGCCTAAAAAGGACATAAAAACCAGATCATATAACTATGACCTACGATAATTGGAGATGGACCAAACTGCTAGCATCAGTTATTTTAACAATATTACCATGGTAATGTCTTTGTCTGCATTAAAAGATAGAATGATATCAGCATAATGCTGTTTCGAGTGCTAATGAGACAATTATTGCAGGTCAACACCCGGTGAGCAGAAAACTTGACAAACACTTCTTTGTCCAAAAAATATTAAATGTTGTGCCATTTGCTAAATAATGCTCAGCATTGCTAATTAACTTACCTGTGACCTGGATCCGGTCATGAGAGAAAATTCATTCATTTCTTCATGAATTATTAGCGTTTATAAATAACTGATGGTTTTTGTGAAATACTTCTTAATAGTTTAATTTAGTCCTGAGATACAAGATGCATATAACAGGCCTCACCATCATTTAACCTCAAAACTTTGGTCTCCTCATTTAAATAAGAGCTTCTGGTTTAAATTAGATCTTTTAATTGGCACTTCAAAGGCTTGACACAACATCCCATTGTTATATTGTTGAAGTTTGTTTCTCACATTTTCATGGCCTAATTGTTATTTAATTAAAGTAAATGTAAACCCATACTCTCACATTTTATATATACGCCTTAACCTGTTAATCTCATTTCAAAAATCGTTTTTATTTTCAAAATAAATAAATAATCTCTGGCGATCCTGTGTTCTGCCGAAAACTCCAACTCACCAAAATCTCCAACCACTTCACTTCCAGTGACTGTACAGCAGCAATAATTGGAGATTTCGACGAGTTGCTGTTTTCACAAACCACCGGCAGGCTATGCACCCCGGTACACGACGAGTAGAGGGTTTTGAAAAAAGAGATGTTGGAGATGCTTGTCCCATAGGGGAACCTTCCTCCACATCTGGTGGTCATGTGCACTGATAAAGAGTTTCTGGTCTAAGATCGTGCATTCGATTAACCACTTGCCGACCACCGCAAGTAGATATACTGCGGCGGTCAGCCCCGGCAGAGTGACGTATATATACGGCACTAGCCTGTGACCAGCTTGTGAGCCAATAGCGGGCGAGCCCCGCCTCGTTCACTGAGGAGTCCATGCGTGTGACCAGCGGACCCGATGTCCGCCGGTCACACTACGATCGTCGGTAGAGCGGGAGAAAGGCGGGCGGCTTATGTAAACAAGCCGCCTGTCATTCTCCCCTGTGTAAAAATTGAGATCAGACAGTTCTACTATGTAGAACCGTTGATCTCTGTTTTTACAATAGTAGACATGTCCCATCACAGTTAGAAGCACGCCCCTAGGACACACTTAACCCCTCCCTCTCCAATACAGTTAACCCCTTCCCTGCCAGTGTCATTTTTACAGTAACAGTGCATATGTATAGCACCGATTACTGCAGTAATGTCACTGGTAACCCCAAAAGTGTCAAAAATGTCAGTCAAGGGTCCGATCTGTCTGCCGCAATGTTGCAGTCCCGCGGAAAAAAATTGCAGATCGCCGCCATTACTCGTTAAAAAAAAACACCAAAAATGACAAAAATCTTTCCCTTTGTTAGTAAACGCGATAACTTTTGCGCAAACCAATCAAAATACGCTTTTTGCGATTTTTTTTTACCAAACATATGTAGCATAAAACAAATTGGCCGAAAATGTTAAACAATTTTGATTTTTACATTTTTTTTTGGGGAATTTCATATAAAAAAAATGTGAAAAATATTGTTATTTTTGCAAAATTTACGCTCTTTTTTTGTTTATAGCGCGTGATCAAAAAATCGCACAGGTGATCAAATACCACCAAAAGAAAGCTCTGTTTGTGGGGAAAAAAAAGTCGTGAAATTCGTTTAGGTACAGCATTACACGACCGCGCAATTGCCGTTAAAGTCATGCAGTAAAAAATCGCAAAAAAAACCCTGGTCAGGAAGGGGGTAAAATCTTCCGGGGCTTAAGTGGTTAAACTGATTACTAATACCACTTTAGAACTGAACGTTACTAGTTGTTTGCTTCATGTCAACAGTTTTTCATATAGGAAGTACAAGAGGTCTTTATCAAGACACCTGCTTAACGCAGCCAAATCTATCATTCCGTTGTACTGGAACTCTAAATTGAACCCATCAACCAAAGACTGGGCGGATAGAGTAAGGGCAATCTACGAAATGGAGGAAATATTGGCCATTAAGAGAGAAAACAGCACCCCCTTCCACAATATGTGGAGACCTTGGCTGATGTTCACTCTTTCTTCTGATTATAAAAAGCTGGTGACTTCTTAAACTTTTATATGTGGATATTATTTGATTATCCTTTTGTTGGCTACTCTGACTCTGTGTGTATACACATTTTTCTCGACACGCATACTCATGACTTATGAGATTGTACAGACAGTGAAACCCCATTCCCATCCCCTCTTTCCCCTCCTTCTACTATTTCACTCTTCCTTTCCTTCCTAATCTTCTTTCTTCGGCCTCCTTGGCCAGCCTGTGGAGTCCGACACTATTCTTCTCGTAGGATTCCATGGGTGTTACTTACTATGCTGGAATTTACTTGAATGTCTTATTACATTCTAGACAGATACACTTGATATGTCTACAAATTTGACATAGAATGTTGAATGGAATGCCTTGTCCATATTTGTTAAGTGCATATACGCGCATTTCATTTGTATTGTTCACATTGTTAATCTTATGTTTGTATTTATTTCTCAATAAAAGCCTTTTATTGGAAAAAAAAGAGAGTAATGTATTTTCTGGTTTATAAGACTACTTTTGAACCTCAAAAAAATCCCCCAAAAATGGGAGAGTATAATATCTCCAAGGTAACCTAAGTATAAGTATTACCGGTAGATGTAATCTCTCAAAAGACGCTGGCTGTGTGGAAATCCTGTACCGGTATACCGTATGTACCGTAGCTTCGGCTACATACAGTGTACAGGGAGAGCAATGTATTCTATTATTGAATGCAAAGCCTGCTCGGATTGGCGGAGTAACATCAGCCCGCCTCTCCGACTCTGCCAATCCGAGCAGGCTTTGCACTCAATAATAGAATACATCGCTCACTGTGATTGGCTCAGTGCGGTATACTGTATGTAGCTGAAGCTACGGTACATCCGGTATACCGGTACAGGATTCCCACACAGCCAGCATCTTGAGATTACATCTACTGGTAATACTTATACTTAGGGTACCTTGGCGATATTATGAGAGATTACATGTATTACAGTACTTGGGGTACCTTGTAGATCTATGACAAATCTGATGTTTTTCAATGGTGTTGCCTTGCTTCAGAAGGGGGGTAGTCTTATACGGCGAGTATAGCCCAAAACCTATGTTTTAACTTGAAAATTAGTCATCTTATATGCCGGAAAATACGGTATATTTTTATTATACACAAACAAGGGGGTTTTTGACCACGCTCAAATAATAAAGGTGCCAGTACACACACCTACAAGTAGTTACCCGTGAATAAATTAAGTATTAAATATCAAACCTTAAGAGCCGGTTCACATAGGCGCGACCCGACTTGCCGGGGCGACCTGTGAAATCGCACCGCGACCTCGGAGCGGCATGCACGGACTTCATATCATTAAAGTCAATACAGGTCGCTCCAGGTCGCCCCAAAGTAGCTCAGGACCCTTTTTCTAAGTCGGAGCGACTTGTGTCGCTCCTATTAGAATGGGTCCTGTGCGAATCTATGGCAGGCGACCAGGTCGCCTGACAAGTCGCCCCAGTGTGAACCGGCTCTCAATATATTCATCTTGTGAATGTGTATATACGTGAATAATAGATAAATAAATTAATGCATAGATAAACGAGCAGCACGTCAGAAAAGCGTTAAACGCTCAATGATGCACAAACAAAAGAGTTCTGACCGCGCTCAAAATAAAGTGCAAACCAAACAGTGATCACATGAAATAAAAAAAGTGACTGTGGGTCTCTCTCAATATTAAAATTTCTGTGTGTTATACAGTCCAATTTGTATGTGAGAAACGTTTTCCTTTTTCCTCTGTGCTGAATCACCAGTGTTTGAACAAATGTGTGTAGCCTCCACCAGGGCCTCAAACCACGCTAGCTGCTTACCAGATCGATCTGACCCCTATTACAGACAGTCAAATCAGTCACCAGTGACAAAGAAGGTGATCCTCCTTAGGGTGCTTCTCACCAGGTATATACAGATATATCAGGCATCAGGCAGGCATAAGATGGACAGGAGAGACAACGAGAAACTCCTCATGGTGTAGTATATTAAATTAATGTTTATTCAACAAAGTAAAGACTTACAATTCAGTTGTCCGCATACAACCGGTCAAAACAATGCTCTGGAGCGGTTACATGATCAGGGGACGTGGTTCCGCGTTCCACCTGCGTTCCAGGGACCGGAAGTGACGTATGGTGCTCCGACGCGTTTCGTCAGCACGCAACTGACGTCATCAGGAGTTTCTCGTTGTCTCTCCTGTCCACCAAGACGAAATCAAGGAGGCTAAAATAGAACATGAGAGACATATAGCGGAAGAGAATAAAAAGAACCCCAAGAAATTCTTTAAGTATATAAACAGTGAGAAAGCGAGGCCAGAACACATTGGCCCCATAAAAGACGACAAAGGAGATTTGGTCACAAAGGACAGGGAAAAGGCGATAGTGTTAAATAATTTCTTCTCTTCAGTCTTCACAAAAAAATTGGGGGGCTACACTAACCCAGTGTAACGTTCATGAGTTTTTGTTAGTGGATGGATTTACAGCTGCAGAATTATTACACTCAGTAGCCTTGTAGAGAATCTGTTGAACAAACATATCCAACTCTCCGGACTTCATCACCGTGTACAGCCTGTTATATACCATATATATTAATAGATGTTAATGGAGGGATAGAATATATGAGGATATATAGATGAGAGACAGGCTATTGTATGGTGAGCACTAGAAGTAGTATTAGGAGAGTTTGCAGGTGATGGTAAAGCAGATAGGTTCTGATGTCAAGTATAGTGCAGATGGTAAGAGGACACAGATGGAGTATACTTAGACAGAGTAACCTAGTGCAAGGATAGTTGAAGGTAGTCCCAAGAGCTAACAGTCTATGCAGATGATAGTGAATAGATAGATACAGATAGTCTTGGTAATTGCAGTAGATGACAGTAGGAGATTGGTTAGTAAGAATCCCCTGTGGGGTACTTATCACTTAGATAGGTTTAGGAGTAACAGTGTCCATTGGAGAAGGGTGATCCCGTAGCGAGATACGGATCACCAGCGAGGTTTCCGGCTTCAGTTCAGCAAGGGAGAATGTCAGCAGCTCCGACTTCACAGGAGTAGGTGCGGTGAACATGCGGTTTGAACGAGCGATGAGTGAGAGCAAACCGGCGATTGAAATAGCCGCTCATAGCGGCGCTCGGCAATGATGTCATTCGGTCTTAAAGGTATATGCGTCCCTTGTTATACAAGATGGGACGCAATTAGGAGAGGAGAAATATGGAGACAAGGGTACCAGAGGTACCAGAACATTACAGTACCCCCCCCCTTAAGGCCGGCTCCGGAAGCCCTCTAGAACTGTTTTTTCCGGATATTTCAAGTGGAAATTGCGAATCAGTCTAGGGGCATGTATATCGGAGGTATCCAGCCAGGTGTCATCTTGGGGCAAAAAGTTCTTCCATCGTACAAGATACTGGAGTCTTCTTCTATTAAAACGGGAATCCAAAATTTCTTTTATCTCAAATTCTTCTCCGCCCTCCACTTGTACAGGAGGTGGAGGTGAGATAGTAGGCCTTATTCCTTGGTTAGGAACATGGGGCTTGAGTAGAAGACAGGATGTATCTTGAGGTCTACTGACAATGTGAGTTGTACTGCAGCTTTTCCAATAAGCTTCTCTATTGGAAAAGGTCCCAGAAATAGAGGTCCAAGTTTTTTACTAGGGATTTTTAGTCTCAGATTTTTTGTAGAAAGCCAAACAAGATCCCCAATGGCATATTGGGGAGAGGGTTTCCTACGGAGGTCGTAGTACTTTTTTTGTTGGCTATGAGCATGGGATATGGTATTGTTGAGTAATCCCAGAGAATCCTTTATCTGGGCAAGATAATCAGATGCCACTGGATTACTTGATGGCAAGATACGTGGAGGAAGGAGTGTGGGATGAAACCCATAATTCAGGTAAAATGGACTTTGCTTAGTAGTGCTATGAGTAGCGTTGTTATAGGCGAATTCCGCCAGCGGGAGGAGATCTGCCCAATCGTCCTGTAGATACGAAGTATAGCAACGCAGGTACTGTTCAATGCACTGGTTAACTCTCTCTGTCTGTCCGTTGGTCTGAGGGTGGTAGGGAGAAGTAAGGTTACGCTCTATTCGCAGTATCTGACATAGAGCTAGCCAAAACTTTGAGATGAACTGTGAACCACGGTCAGATAGCAGTGTTTTTGGAATACCATGTAACTTAAAGACATGTTTCACAAGTAATTCCGCTGTTTGTTTGGATGAAGGTAGTTTTCGGATAGGAGTGAAATGTGCCATCTTGGTCAGATGGTCCACTGACACCAAGATGGTGTTGAATCCTTTGGAAGGTGGTAGTTCCACTATGAAGTCTAAGGATACCACTTCCCACGGAACCTGGGGTATCGGTAAACTACAAAGTAACCCCGATGGTTTCGTGTTGTCAATTTTAGACCTTGCACAGATATCACAAGATGAAACGAACTTTTTTACGGTTGTCTTCATGTCTGGCCACCAAAATTGCCTAGTGAGTAGATTGAGAGTTTTAGTCATACCCATATGTCCTGCCATAGGTACATCATGCGACAACTCTAAGATCTTGGTTCGCATAGTAGGGGGTATGTATAATTTATCGTTGTAGTAGAGGAAGCCTTCTGCGTCAGTAGTTAGTTGTGGTGGAGGTGAATCCAATCCTATGCTGTGCAAAATCTCCTCCTTCAGGGAGCGAACGACTCCGATAATACGTTCAAGTGGTATTATAGGAACTGAGGGAACCTCAGTACAATCTTTCTCGGCTAGTCATGAGAGTGCATCCGCTTTTTTATTTTTGTCTGCGGGCGTGTAAGTCACTAAAAAATTAAATCTCAGAAAGAATAACGACCACCGTACCTGCCGGTGGGAAAGAGTTCTATTAGTCTGAAGGTATTAAAGGTTTTTGTGATCAGTATATATCAGAATTGGCAATTGAGTGCCCTCAAGTAGATGTCGCCAATTCTCTAACATCAGTTTTATTGCTAATAACTCCTTCTCACCTACCGGGTAGTTCACCTCGGGGCTACTTAATGACTTTGAAAAGAAAGCAACTGGGTGAAGAGGTGAGGTATTTGTTGGTCGTTGTGAGAGAACTGCTCCTACTGCCATATTAGACGCATCTACCTCCAAGATGTATTGAAGGGATGGGTCTGGATGGCATAGTATGGGGGCAGTAGTAAAGCTTGATTTCAGTAGAGAGAATGCTCCATTTGCTTCTTTTGACCAATTAATAGGTTTCTTCCTGCTTGTAAGTTGTGTGAGAGGTTTCACAATCGCAGAGAAGTTCTTAATGAATTTCCTATAGTAATTAGAGAATCCTAGGAACCTTTGTAATGCTTTGCGAGTGGTTGGCACAGGCCAATCCAGAATGCAGGATATTTTGCTCATGTCCATTTTGATTCCACTTTTAGATATAATATATCCTAGGAATAGTACTTCCTCTTTATGAAACAAACATTTCTTTGATTTAACATATAAGTTATGTGCAAGTAGTCTTGACAACACAAGTCTCACATGTTTTATGTGTTCAGGTAAGGAATGAGAATAGATAAGTATATCGTCCAAATATATTACCACACAAACATCAAGCAAGTCTCGGAATATCTCATTTATAAACCGTTGGAAGGCTGCGGGAGCATTACATAGCCCAAATGGCATTACAAGGTACTCAAACAGTCCGTATCTGGTTCTGAATGCCGTCTTCCATTCATCCCCTTTACGGATTCGAATTAAATTGTAGGCCCCTTTTAGGTCCAATTTTGAAAAGAAAGAAGCCCCACGCACCTGTTCGATAAGTTCAGGAATAAGGGGTAAAGGATAACGATCCTTTATTGTGATGGCATTTAATTGTCTGAAATCAATGATAGGCCTAAGGCTAGAGTCCTTATTGCGGACGAAGAAGAGCCCAGCAGCAGTGGAGGAAGTAGAAGGTCGGAAGAATCCTTTTGCCAAGTTCTCATCCAGATACTCCTTAAGATGAGAGAGTTCATCCTGTGAGAGAGGATAAACATGTCCGAAAGGCAACTTGCTATTAGGGAGTAAATCGATACAACAATAATAGTCCCTATGGTCCCTATGGGGAGGTAGCATTTGAGCGTTTTTCTCAAGGAAAACCTCCGATAAATCCTGATAACACTTAGGAATAATGTCATCCGGCAGTACAGACAGGATCCTATCATGTGTGGGGAGGTTACACGTCGTCTCACAATATTGAGAAGAGAAGGCTAACGTTCTTGTTTTCCAATCGATGATTGGTTGATGTATGTGTAACCAGGGAAGTCCCAAAATGATTGGAAAATGTGGTGAAGTTAATACATCAAAGGTGGTCTCCACATGAGACTCGTCAGCAGTTACAAGAAGTGCCTGTGTTTGACTGGTGATAGGACCAGAGGATAAAGGGGTACCGTTAATAAAACTAACGGAGACAGGTTTGGGTTTTGAAACAATAGGTATTTTATTAAGGGAGACAAAACAAATGTCAATGTAGTTTCCACAAGATCCGGTGTCAATCATAGCCTTGGTGGTGATCCTAGTTTGGTCCCACTGCAATGTTAATTGAACAAAAAGATAGGGATTAGAAAAGGAAGTTGTGAGTCCCCCTAGCAAGACATTTGAACACTCACCCTCTTTTCTGTGGACAAGAGGACAGCCGTTTACCAAATGATTCGGGGATGCGCAGTACATGCAAAGATGTTCGGTTTTCCTCCTGGCACGTTCAGAAAGGGTCAGAGGTGGACGTATCATTCCTACTTCCATAGGAGTAGGGTCAGCAGGCAACATCCGAGAAGGACTGGAAAATGGTGAGCCCATCTTCTCAGCCTTTCTTTCTCGTAGTCGTCTGTCAATATTGATACTGGTCTGTATCAGTCCCTCTAGAGTGCCAGGTAAATCCGCTCGGGCGAGCTCGTCTTTAACGGCCTCAGATAGGCCGAGTCTAAACTGCGTTCGCAAAGATGTGTCGTTCCACCCTGAATCAGGGGACCATCTTTTAAAATTCGCCACGAAATCTTCAACAGGTCTCCTTCCTTGTTTTAAGGCCCGTAATTGGGTGTCAGCGGTACTCTGCTTGTTGGGGTCTTCATATAAAGTAGCAAGTTGTGCTAGAAATAAGGGATAAGAATTAAGGAGTGGATCATCCTTTTCAAAGAGAGCATCTGCCCAGGCCCGGGGTTCACCCGTTAAATAGGAGATGATGGTACAAACCTTAATTTGGTCAGTGGTGTAGGTTAGAGGTTTAAACAAAAAAAACAATCGACATGCGTTTTTAAATTCACAGAATTTGCTCAGATCACCAGAAAACACTATAGGAGGGTTTATCTTAGGCTCACGGGGCTGAGCAGCAGGAGGCTGTGTGAGACGGCCAAGCTGCTGTCTCAAGGTCTGATTTTCATTTTGTACCTCTGTAAGCGCAAGGATCAATGCATCTACTTGCTGTTTTAATTGTAGTACATGAGTGGATAATTCTGCTGAATCCATATTTTTTTTAAAGGCTCGTTCAATCTGTAACGTTCATGCGTTTTTGTTAGTGGATGGATTTACAGCTGCAGAATTATTACACTCAGTAGCCTTGTAGAGAATCTGTTGAACAAACATATCCAACTCTCCGGACTTCATCACCGTGTACAGCCTGTTATATACCATATATATTAATAGATGTTAATGGAGGGATAGAATATATGAGGATATATAGATGAGAGACAGGCTATTGTATGGTGAGCACTAGAAGTAGTATTAGGAGAGTTTGCAGGTGATGGTAAAGCAGATGTCAAGTATAGTGCAGATGGTAAGAGGACACAGATGGAGTATACTTAGACAGAGTAACCTAGTGCAAGGATAGTTGAAGGTAGTCCCAAGAGCTAAAGGCTATGCAGATGATAGTGAATAGATAGATACAGATAGTCTTGGTAATTGCAGTAGATGACAGTAGGAGATTGGTTAGTAAGAATCCCCTGTGGGGTACTTATCACTTAGATAGGTTTAGGAGTAACAGTGTCCATTGGAGAAGGGTGATCCCGTAGCGAGATACAGATCACCAGCGAGGTTTCCGGCTTCAGTTCAGCAAGGGAGAATGTCAGCAGCTCCGACTTCACAGGAGTAGGTGCGGTGAACATGCGGTTTGAACGAGCGATGAGTGAGAGCAAACCGGCGATTGAAATAGCCGCTCATAGCGGCGCTCGGCAATGAAGTCATCCGGTCTTAAAGGTATATGCGTCCCTTGTTATACAAGATGGGACGCAATTAGGAGAGGAGAAATATGGAGACAAGGGTACCAGAGGTACCAGAACATTACACCCAGCTTGTAAGGCTAAACTAAATAATACACCTCAGGAAGTACCGCCATGGCTAACAGAAGATAAGACTTAGAACTAAACTAGAGAAACTTAACATAAATAAATCACCGGGACCGGATGGCTTGCACCCGAGGGTTCTTAAAGAGCTCAGCCAGGTGATTGCCAGACCATTATTCTTGATCTTTAAGGATAGTTTACAGACGGGTATGGTGCCAGCTGATTGGAAAAAAGCCAACGTGGTACCAATATTTAAAAAAGGGCCAAGATATATCCCCGGTAACTATAGGCCGGTCAGCCTAACATCAGTAGTCTGCAAGATTTTGGAGGGGATGTTAAGGGACCACATACAAGACTCTCCAGGGGAGAGTGCAAAGGGTGATGATTAATGGGGAGTACTCAGATTGGGCGGGTGTGGAAAGTGGGGTCCCCCAAGGTTCTGTCCTGGGGCCAATCCTGTTTAATTTATTCATATATGATCTAGAGGAGGGGATATCTAGTACAATCTCAGTATTTGCGGATGACACTAAACTAAGCATGCCAATATCTTCTATGCAGGATGTGGAAACCTTACAAGTGGACCTGAACAAAATAATGGGGTGGGCAACTACATGGCAGATGAGGTTTAATGTTGAAAAATGTAAAGTAATGCACTTGGGTGTAGAGATGTCACGAACTATTCGCCAGCGAACAGTTCCGGGCGAACATCGCTTGTTCGCATTCTCCTCGGCGGGCGAACATATGCGATGTTCGGTCCGCTCCCTAAACATCATCATTGAGCAAACTTTGACCCTGTACCTCACAGTCAGCAGACACATTCCAGCCAATCAGCATACCCTCCCTCCCAGACCCTCCCACCTCCTATAAAAAAGCAAGGACAGCATCCATCTTATATTCATTCTGAAGCTGCAGAGTTAGTTAGAGCAGGGAGAGTGCTGCTGCTGCTGCTGAATTAATAGGGAAATCATTAGCTAGGCCAGTGTTCTGTGTCCACTCCTGCTGTAAGGACAGCGTCCTGACAGCACCCTAAAAAGCCCTTTTTAGGGCTGGTATATCAGTCTGCTTTTATTTTTTTTTTCTATATATATATACAGACTGTACTGTGTGCAAACCACTCATATCGGGTGGCACAGTACCTTGCAGATAAAAAAGTCATTTAATTTTTACCCTTTAATATAATTGCAGTTGCCTGCCAGTGTGTGTCAGGCCCACTGACTGAACTGTGCCCACTGCCAGTGCCCACCACTCATATAGGGTGGCACAGCACCTTGCAGATAAAAAATTAATGTAATTTTTCCTCTGTAATATAATTGCAGTTGCCTGCCAATGAGTGTCAGGTCCACAGACTGTACTGTGCGCACTGCCCACCACTCATATAGGGTGGCACAGAACCTTGCAGATAAAGCATTCATTTAATTTTTCCTCTGTAATATAATTGCAGTTGCCTGCCAGTGAATGTCAGGTCCACAGACTGTACTGTGTCCACTGCCCACCACTCATATAAGGTGGCACAGCACCTTGCAGATAAAAAAATGTATTTAATTTTTCCTATAATAAAAAATAAAATTCATCCAGAAAAAACAGGAACTGGCTTTTTCATTCGAATTTCAGTAGCGCAGGGATGGTGATAACCTCTTACCAAATACAATGGGTACGGAAAGTATTCAGACCCCCTTAAATTTTTCACTCTTTGTTATATTGCAGCCATTTGCTAAAATCATTTAAGTTCATTCTTCTTTCTCATGAATGTACACATAGCACCCCATACTGACAGAAAAACACAGAATTGTTGACATTGTTGCAGATTTATTAAAAAAGAAAAACTGAAATATCACATGGTCCTAAGTATTCAGACCCTTTGCTGTGACACTCATATATTTAACTCAGGTGCTTTCCATTTCTTCTGATCATCCTTGAGATGGTTCTACACCTTCATTTGAGTCCAGCTGTGTTTGATTATACTGATTGGACTTGATTAGGAAAGCCACACACCTGTCTATATAAGACCTTCCAGATCACAATGCATGTCAGAGCAAATGAGAATCATGAGGTCAAAGGAACTGCCTGAAGAGCTCAGAGACAGAATTGTGGCAAGGCACAGATCTGGCCAAGGTTACAAAAAGATTTCTGCTGCACTTAAGGTTCCTAAGAGCACAGTGGCCTCCATAATCCTCAAATGGAAGACATTTGGGACGACCAGAACCCTTCCTAGAGCTGGCCGTCCGGCCAAACTGAGCTATCGAGGGAGAAGAGCCTTAGTGAGAGAGGTAAAGAAGAACCCAAAGATCACTGTGGCTGAGCTCCAGAGATGCAGTCAGGAGATGGGAGAAAGTTGTAGAAAGTGAACCATTACTGCAGCCCTCCACCAGTCGGGGCTTTATGGCAGAGTGGCCCGATGGAAGCCTCTCCTCATTGTAAGACACATAAAAGCCCGCATGGAGTTTGCTAAAAAAACACCTGAAGGACTCCAAGATGGTGAGAAATAAGATTCTCTGGTCTGATGAGACCAAAATAGAACTTTTTGGCCTTAATTCTAAGCGGTATGTGTGGAGAAAACCAGGCACTGCTCATCACCTGTCCAATACAGTCCCAACAGTGAAGCATGGTGGTGGCAGCATCATGCTGTGGGGGTGTTTTTCAGCTGCAGGGACAGGACGACTGGTTGCAATCGAGGGAAAGATGAATGCGGCCAAGTACAGGGATATCCTGGACAAAAACCTTCTCCAGAGTGCTCTGGACCTCAGACTGGGCCGAAGGTTTACCTTCCAACAAGACAATGACCCTAAGCACACAGCTAAAATAACGAAGGAGTGGCTTCACAACAACTCCGTGACTGTTCTTGAATGGCCCAGCCAGAGCCCTGACTTAAACCCAATTGAGCATCTTTGGAGAGACCTAAAAATGGCTGTCCACCAACGTTTACCATCCAACCTGACAGAACTGGAGAGGATCTGCAAGGAGGAATGGCAGAGGATCCCCAAATCCAGGTGTGAAAGACTTGTTGCATCTTTCCCAAAAAGAATCCTGGCTGTATTAGATCAAAAGGGGGCTTCTACTAAATACTGAGCAAAGGGTCTGAATACTTAGGACCATGTGATATTTCAGTTTTTCTTTTTTAATAAATCTGCAACAATGTCAACAATTCTGTGTTTTTCTGTCAGTATGGGGTGCTATGTGTACATTCATGAGAAAGAAGAATGAACTTAAATGATTTTAGCAAATGGCTGCAATATAACAAAGAGTGAAAAATTTAAGGGGGTCTGAATACTTTCCGTACCCACTGTAAATAGGATGATAACATATACCAAAATATATGAATCAGATGTGATAAATATAATCATAAAATCATAAATACATAAAAGCATGAAATCACATCAATAGGAGTCCATAAAGTCCATAGGTATAAAGTGCATAGAGCAATGAAAGTGCAAACATGAAGGATCACAGGTGCGACTTATGGGGACCACCCTTGCTTGCCACCTCCACACAGTGCTGGGGGAAAGTATCTGAAATTCAGACTCACCAGACGCCTATGCCTAACCACTCTCATGGACTATAGTGCACTATTAATTTACCAGGAAATCTTCCAGAGGAGTCTTTGCAGCAAAAATCAGAGATCTGGAGGAAACCTGATTTTACTATATGCTGTTGTTGGCTAGTCCATGAGAGTGGTTAGGCATAGGCGTCTGGTGAGTCTGAATTTCAGATATTTCTCCCAGCACTGTGTGGTGGTGGCAAGCAAGGGTGAGTGTCAGGTCCACAGACTCTACTGTGCCCACAGCCTCCACTCATATAGGGTGGCACAGCACCTTGCAGATAAAAAAGTAATTTAATTTTTCCTCTGTAATATAATTGCAGTTGCCTGCCAGTGAGTTTCAGGCCCACAGACTGTACTGTGCCCACTGCAAATGGACTGTTTGTGGTTGTTTGCAGTGCGTTAAACGGGGAGTTTGGTCTGTCAGAGTTTGGTCTGTCACTGTGAAGTGGGCGTAACACTTACACTACCTGATCAATACAACATCATACCTGATCGTATTCACACACTGGATGTTTTAAAGCACGTTATTCCAAACAATTTAGGAATGTTAGGTGATTTATGCCCTTTATGGATTAAAACCTGACTCTGCGTCAACTACGTAATTTTCCACGGGAGTTTTGCCATGGATCCCCCTCCAGCATGCCACAGTCCAGGTGTTAATCCCCTTGAAACAACTTTTCCATCACTATTGCGGCCAGAAAGAGTCCCTGTGGGTTTTAAAATTCGCCTGCCTATTGAAGTCTATGGCGGAAGTTCACGTTCGCCGTTCGCGAACATAAAATTTTATGTTCGCGACATCTCTACTTGGGTGCCAGAAACCAGAAAGCAAGCTACTCACTAGGGGGGGGGGGACCTCTGGGTGAGTCTAGGATGGAAAAGGACCTGGGGGTACTGGTAGACAACAGGCTTTGCAGTGGCATGCAATGCCAAGCCGCTGCAAGCAAAGCCAACAGAATCCTGGGATGTATAAAAAAGGGTATTCACTCCAGAAATAAAGAGATTATTCTCCCTCTCTACAAAACTCTGGTCCGGTCACATCTGGAGTATGGTGTCCAGTTCTGGGCACCGGTCCTCAGGAAGGATGTGCTGGAACTTGAGAAAGGGCAACAAAAATAATTAGGGGAATGGAGGACATCAGCTATGAGGAAAGACTACAAGCACTGAACTTATTCTCTCTGGAGAAGAGACGATTGAGGGGGGATATGATATCAATGTACAAATACTGTACTGGTGACCCCAGCATAAGGAACAAACTATTCAGAGTAAGGGAATAAAATAAGACACGTGGCCACTCACTAAAACTAGAGGAAAGGCGGTTTAACCGTAAAATACATAGGGGGTTCTTCGCTGTCAGAGCAGTAAGGATGTGGAATTCTCTTCCGCAAACAGTCGTATCAGCAGGGAGCATTGATAGTTTCAAAAAACTATTAGATGGGCACCTTAAAGATCACAACATACAGGGGGATACAATGTACGGTTAACAGCAAACACACACACACATCATAGGTTGAACTCTATGGACTGACGTCTTTTTTTTAACCTCACTATGTAACTATGTAACTATATGTGAACGTTAGAATGTTTTATCATTATATGTACTGGGATGAGTATGATGCAGTGTATAGAGGGTAGGGCCTATATACCTTTGTTGGATCCTGTGAATAGTAGGGGCAGGTATACCAGTATCATTTCCTGTGGTCCTCATGGTGTCAGACAGAGCGTGAGGATTCCACTGCTGTCCTAGACTGTAAGAGAGATGGACTCTCCTGCGAAATCTTATCATACCTTAGGTTTGGGTAAGCAACTCCGAGGTTACTGCTGTTTTAGGCCATGTGGACATACTCAACTGGACAAGTCCAAGGGTTTACAATAGGGTTGCACCGATATCGATATCAGTATCAGTGCCGATATGAAGCATTTGCACAAGTATCGGCACTCATGCAAATGCCCTGATACTTAAAACCAATACCTACTTGCTTGGTTCTTTCAGCTGAAATGTACATAAAAGAGTAAACCAATTATCGGTTGTTAAGGAGCGGGGCTTCTTTAACAACTAATGACTTATTCATCTATTAACGGGCTTCCCCACTGACAAATGTGTAAAACTAGGGGCAGCTGCTGCTAGGGCTCCCTGTAGAATCAGAGTGCTCTCCTGCTGGGTCTCCACACTATTCCCAGCCTGCAGTGTAGCATGAGCACGAGAGGAAAGAGCGGGGGCGAAGAGAAGCCAGCAGCCGGATGTGTGGAATGAGGAAGGGAACCACGAGGTGGGTGCAACTGATGCCCTGCATGGAAGTCCTGCTTGCCCTGATATCACCATCCTCCACCTGCTTCCAGGCTGTTGGATCTATTACAGGTGGATAGGCAGCAGCGCTGCTCTTCTTCAGCTGTGGCCACCTCCTCCCAGGTAATGGGAGAAGAGGAGACAGCATGTCACACATAGATCTTCAGCAGTAGAGCAGTAGGTAGTACAGTGGGGAACTAGTGTCCGGGGGGCACAGTAAAGATCAAGTATGTAGGAGGTACTGTGGGGAAAAGGTTTGTGTGTGTGATGGGAGGGGGGTTAAGGGTGGTACAGTGGGAAACAGGTGCATGGGGGGGACAGTGGGGAACAGGTGTGCAGGACAGGGGAAGACATGCACTCAGGGTGGAACAGTGGGGAACAGGAGTGCAGGAGGCAACAGTGGGGACCTGGGTAATAGGTAACAGTAATTGGTATCGGCAAATGCTTTAAAAAAGTACGGGTACTCACACTCGTTGCTAAAAAAAGTGGTACTGGTGCATCCCTCGTTCACAGAGTGATGATGAGTACTCCAACCCCAAGAAACCCAACTTCCTATGGTCATGATTTACAGTAGGCCTCTGCCACAAGAGCTTACTCATTAACTGTCAGTAGGTGGGCAATAAATCTCTTCTCCTCTATAGATACAGTAGGGTGAGTGAGCGTTGTCACCCTAGGTCAGGAAGTGTGTTATTGGCAGGGTCAGTACATAAATAAAAAAAAAAAAACAAATGCAACCCCCACATCTAAGGATCGGTAAGCTGCAATATATCAATTTCTCGTTCTTGGGTTTAGATACCCTTTGATTAAAGTTTCACTTCAAAACAGAACTAGAAACCCATTTTCCTTACTGTAAGACAAGTGAGAAAAATCCATACATGCTTTTGTTTCTCTGAGTATCAAACCACAAAAGAAAGGTATCTATAAGTGACAACCATTAGTGCCACCGTCAGCATGGCTGGAAGAAAACGATGCCTGCAAGTAAAGACTATAAATTACACTAGGCTTGATATATGTATCATGGCAAGTTGTCCACTTTAAATAAAGATGAGCTTCTGTTGGTGTGTGGAACAAATCTGTTAGCTTCTCCCTTTTTCTTGAATAGTAAGCACAATGCTCAGGAATGCCATATGGGTTTTGTTTTTATGAGTCAATCATTTGCATACATATGTAAATGTTAGAGATATATTATTGTATGTCAATTATTTCTTTGTTCCTGTTTACAGATGTCGAGACATCCTCTTCTATCCTATGCAGATATAACCATGGTGCCTCGGTTAGCTTCGCATGTGGTGGAATCCATAAAACAGGTCTGTTGTTCTATTGACAAATTAAAACATTTAGATGGATTCAGTTGACAGGAGACTTGGGAAAAGGTAAGTCAATTACATTTTTTAGCATAAAAGACAGAAATCAACCAGACAAGTTGTCTGATACAAAAACATTACCACCTGAGATTATTCTGATTTGATTGTTTCTGGGATAAAGAAAGTATTTTTTTTTTTTGATGTGTAAATGCATTAATGCACAATATACCACAGAACATCTTCACTTCACCATCCCAATAACATTTCTGAATTTGGATAAAGATGCCTGAGACCTGAGTCGTGAGACCTGTTGGGTCTTCTTTTTCTTTTCCAATCTCCTTCCGCCTGTGCGCTCCAGATGATGTAGAACAGTGGTCTCCAAACTGTTGCCCGGGCCTGGATGTGGCCCATTGTTCGTCTTTATCTGGCCCTTGGGGCACTATTCCACCAACTAGGCACCATTCCGTCTACTGACGCCATCCATGATGCTGGGGCATTGTCTACCCGCACTGGCCACAGTCCGCCCCCCAAAGCCTGAAGGACAGTGAATTGGCCCCTTGCTTAGAAAGTTTGGAGATCCCTGATGTAGAGCTTGCCACTGACATGATGACATCTTTACATCATTAAACTGTAAATGAATGCAGCTCAGGGGTGGACACTCTGCACACACAGTACTTTGGTAGTCCTCCAGGTTGAGCAAAGATAACCTGGAAGACTGAGGACATCTCAGGAAAAAGAGGTATAGCATAGCCACCGCAGGGGGTGTGCCTGGGCACACCCTAATTGCTATGTGTGGCCCCAATTCTCCCTAATGCCTGGGCTTCCCCTCGTGTTGGCCTCTGCCCCCTAGCGCTGCTGCAAAAAGGGGTCACCCCCCCCCTTTAACTGGTCTTAACAGTAAGGAGCACCGGAAGGGCAAACGCAGATCAAAAAAGCAAGGGGATTTCCAGTCACTAGTTACCAACCAGCCAGCGACCAACCGAATTAACCTGTCTAACAGTATGCGTTAAAAGCAGGGGTTTAGTTGCACACATTTGCAAATACATGCGTAAGCTGCAGGCCACGGCAAGGCACCCTGATATCTGCAGACCCTAACTCTACCTTTAAAGAGTCTCCACAGTGGGAGCACATGCATTCTGATGAGATAGATGGAGGACAGGTGACTGGGTGCTGGGTGTTCAGTGTGACCCTGCGCCTTTAAGGAGGGGTCGACTCCCTCCAGTCACCTGTCCTCCATCTATCTAATCAGAATGCATGTGCTCCCATTGTGGAGACTCTTTAAAGGTAGACTGGAAATCCCCTTGCTTTTTTGATCCCCTAGCGCTGCTGGCTTCCCTCCTCTCTTATCCACCCGGCTGTCATAGGGGATGTTTCAGGATGAATAACAAAACAGTGCTGCGCCACTTAAATTAATACAAATGCGCACATAAAAAAGTGCATATAAAAAATGTATGATACATCTAAAACATGGTGATATCATACGAATTATATAAAAAGGTGTAAAAAATACAATAAAAAAGTCCCACAACTGTGCAAAAAGGACGTGTGCAAATATGCTAAATCGTGCAAATGCAACCCAAAAGTGCCAGTGCTCTTATAATAAATCCTGGGTCTGTGCTCTCCTTCACCAATGGATGGATGGCTGCTCACCTCAAGTTCTGACCTCTGTTTCACCAGTGGGTCAGAACTGACTGGGTTTACTATGCTTTAGTTTGTGAATGAGCAGGAAGCAGCTTAGCACAGAGCATTTCCCAACCATTTACTGTCCTGTACAGCTGAGGCTGCAGAAAAAGGCTTTGGCGTTTGAGATTTGGGGTGCACACCCCAATGCAAAAGGCTGTGCACACCTATCAGGTAAAGCATTAAACAGCTACAAATTAAAAGTACTGTACTTGCACTATTGGAGCCTTCCAGCGGTCCCGGAGGCGATTTGTTTTCATTTTTTTCTTTAATATGCGTGCATACATCATGTGTTTGTGAGTATTATGTGTGTCATTTTCTACTCTTTAATAAATGTTTATAATGGAATTGCACTAGGTCGGTGCACCCTTCTCTTGTTTTCCGTTGCTGACTGTAATAATTGCAGTCTAGGCTTCCTTTTTATTTTTATGGAGGGTTAATTTTAATTATAAAAATTTAAAATTAATTATTAAAAAAAAAAACACTTTTTACAGTGTTAAAAGTCAAACTGAAATTTAGGTACACTCATTGTTAATTCTTGGGATGCGTTTTTTAATGATTTTTGCAGAAATGCATTTCATTTTTTCAACATGGGTTCCTATGGAACACGTTCACATCAATGCATTTTTGTGCCTCTGCATTTTTGGAAAGGGTCGGGGACTTTTTTTGCATGTAATGCAGTGTTTTGCATGTAATAGACTTCAATGGACCTGCATCCAAAACGCAAGTACTGCATTTTTACTGCATTTTACCGCAATTTGCATTTTATGTGTTTTTTTTTTTTGGCTTTATATTCACTGTGTATAGCTGGTGAGTGGGGGAAGAAGAAGATGGAAGAAGAAGAAGACCGAGGAAGAAGAAGAAGACAGGAGGAAGAAGAAAAAGAAGAGTGGGGGAAGAAGAAGTCATTTTTAATAAAGGACTTGTCCAAAACTGTCTATTGTCTTTTGTCACACTATACTACTTTTATGGTGAATGGGTATGGGTACGATACCTATTCACATGGGGGGGCGGGATCTGGGGCCTGGATTCCGACAATCCCCCCCCCCCCACCGCAGACCTGGACAACCACAGCCCAGGGTTGTCTGGAAGAGGCCCTTGTCCCCATCACAGTGCCCCAAAGCACCGCACCCTCCTCATGTTGAGGGCATGTGGCCTGGTATGGTTAAGGAGGGGTGGGGCGCTTGCTTGTCCCCTACCTTTTCTGCATGTTTGGATAAGTGTCTGGTATGGATTTTGGGGGGGGGGGCCCACCCCATTTTTTTTTAATTTTGGCGTGGGAGTGTACCCTCCAAATCCATACCAGGCCCTTCTGGTATGGACCTGGGGGAGGACTCTATGCTGTTTTTTTTCCCCAAATTTTTTTTGCCGGCAATCCTTTATTTTAAATTCAGCTGCCAGCGGGGACCCGCTGACAGCTGATGATTCATCAGTTGTTAAGGATGTGGCAGCCGGCTTCCCAGGCTCGCTTCTTAGAAACTGAATATATACAGCGAATGTGAAAAAAGAAAAGCAAAATGCAATTCGCGTCAAAATCACGGGAAAAAAACGTGGTAAAAACGCAGTTAAAAAAATACAGAAATCACAGAAAAAAGCACTGCTGATACGCTTTACAGCAACATGCAGATGTGAATCGAGCCTTACCTTTCATAATATGTGTATCATTTTATATATTTCACCATGACCACCTTTTACATTTTTTTAGTCTTGTGTTCTATCTGAGGTTTGCCAGTTTTCCTTTCAGGCAATCTACTGAAACCAAACACCCTTAATTACTACAGTGGACTAGTTTTAGCATTGAACAGAACAGCCAAGTGATGATAATCACAACCGCGTCCATAGAATACTCTTGAACTTGATTATCAATTTATTATTCCCCAAAATAATTTTCACGCTACGCTAAAACTGCCTAGTGGGTATATTGGTTCACTTGAAATGTTAGGTTATATTTCAGTTTTATTGTTTTTATATTATTGTTTGTTTTGGAAAAAAAAAAGTTATTTCTGGAGATTTAGCTATTATTGCTCCAGGCTTTTATGTACAAACTTTATTGAATATTTCAGATCATTTCTAGACAAACTATTATTTTTTTGTTTCTTTGTACTAGTGAAAATGTTGATTGTGTAATGGATACAAGATCAATTCTTGTAGAATGTAAACTGTACTATGTATACCATGTCCCTGCAAATCTATGAGTCAACTGACTCGCTGAAAACAATGCATCCTCTGTGTGGCTGATATCTTACCTTGACAGTTGTTAAAGTGGTAGAAAACGCTCAAAAAATAAAAAAGATTTCTTCTGCAAGGCAATATCATAATGTGCTAGTATACTCTTATGAAATACTTACCTTTAACCGCTTCCATACAGAGCAGTTAGACCCCCTTCCTGCCCAGACCAATTTTCAGCTTTCAGCACTCTCACACTTTGAATGACAATTGCTCAGTCATGCTACACCGTAACCAAACACATTTTTTATCATTTTTTTCAAACAAATAGAGCGTTCTTTTGGTGGTATTTGATCACAACTGGGAGTTTTTTTTTTTTTCGTGATATAAGCAAAAAAAGAGCAAAAAGTTTGAAAAAAAAACACTTTTTTTTAGTTTCTATTATAAAATTTTGCAAAAAATTAATTTTTCTTCATACATTTGGGCCAAAATTTATAATGCTACATATCTCTGGTAAAATTAACCCAAATTAGTGTATATTATTTAGTCTGTGTGAAAGTTATTGAGTCTAGAAGCTATGGTACCAATTATTGAAAATTGATCACACCAGATGTACTGGTGGCCTATCTCCTTTCTTGAGGTCCTGAAATGTCAGGACAGGACAAATACCCCCCAAATGACCCCTTTTTGTAAAGTAGACAGTCCAAGGTATTTAGTAAGAGGCATGGTGAGTTTTTTGAAGTTATAATTTTTTCCACAATTCTTGGGAAAATGAAGAAAAACATTTTTTTTTCTTTTTTTTTTCCCAAAATGTTGTCAATTTATAAGCTATTTCTAACACATAGCATGTACACAGCAAAAATGACACCCCAGAATTAATTCTGCTACTCCTTCGGAGTATGGGGATACCAAATGTGTGAGACTTTTACACAGCCTGGCCACAAAAAGAGACTCCACGTCCAAGTAGCACCATAAGGCATTTTAGGAGCATAAATACACATAAAACTTTCTTACTACCTATCACACTTTTCAAGGCCCTAGAGCACCAATACAATGGAAATGACCCCATTTTGGAAAGCAAACATTCCAACGTATATTCTATGAGGCATTATGGGTCCTTTAAACGTGTCATTTTTTTCCACAAGTTTTTGGAAAATGTGGGAAAAAAATAAAAACTTTTTTTTTTTACACAAAGTTGTCAATTTATAGGATATTCCTAACACATAGCATGTACATAGCAAAAATGACACCCCAAAATACATTCTGCCACTCCTTCTGAGTATGGCAATACCACATGTGTGAGACTTTTTCACCGCCTAGCCATATAGAGGGGCCCAACATCCAAGGAGCATCATCATGCATCCTAGCCACTTGCCTAGGCCTATTTTTGACATTTGGTGTTTAGAAGCTAAAATCAGTTGTTTTTGCAAGAAAACTACTTAGAACCCCAAAACATTATATATTTTTTTTCCAGAGACCCTAGAGAATAAAATGGAGATTATTGCAATATTTTTTATCACACCGTATTTGCGCAGCGGTCTTCCAAACGCAATTTTTTTGGAAAAAATTAACTTTTTTTAATTAAAAAATAAGAAACCAGTAAAGTTAGCCCAATTGTTTTCCATAATGTGAAAGATAATGTTACGCCGAGTAAATAGATACCCAACATGTCATGCTTCAAAATTGCGCACGCTCACAGAATGGTGACAAACTTTGGTACTTAAAAATCCCCATAGGCGACAATTTAAAAATGTCTACAGGTTGCTATCTTAGAGTTACAGAGGAGGTCTAGGGCTCAAATTATTGCTCTTGCTCTAACAATCGCGACGATACCTCACATGTGTAGTTTGAACACTGTTTACATATGTGGGCGGGGTTTCATATGCGATCGCTTCTGCGCGCGAGCTCACGGGGACAGGGCGCTTTAATTTTTTTTTTTTTTTTTACTATTTATTTTATTTATTATTTTTTATTTTTACACTGTTTTTAAAAAAAAATTAATCATTTTTATTTCTATTACAAGAAATGTAAACATTACTTGTAATAGAAAAAGGCACGACAGGACCTCTTTTTTGTGAGATCTGGGGTCAAAAAGTCCTCAGATCTCACAAGTACACTAAAAGATAGAAAAAAAAAAAAAATTTAATAAAATGAAAAAAAAAAGGGACCTTTAAACTGGTTGCTAGGCAACGACGTTTGCCGTAGCTCCGGTCCTCCAAGACCATAGAGTCGAGTGAGGGCAAGCTTGCCCTCACTCGACATCCTGTCTGTGAGGATCCGGGACCGGATAGTTTTCCCCACTGCCGGCAGGTCCGGTAAGCGGGGAAAAGGACCAGAATGCGGCGGGAGGGGGGGGACACCTCTTCCGCCACCCCGGAAGGGTGATCCCGCGGCGAATCTGCCACTGGGACCACCCTTATCGGAAAGCCAACCGTCCACCGTTTAAAAAAATACCAGGGTTATGGCAGCTATCTGCTGCCATAACACCGGTATTTAGGTTTAAACAGCGGACGTATATAAACCTTTTTGGACTTAGACATGGTGGCTGTATGAAGGGTGACAGGTACTCGGGTACTTTGCTGGGCAGGTGACAGGTACTCTGGTACTGATGAGCAAGTGGCAGGTACTCGAGTACTCCGATAGGCAGGTGACAGGTACTCGGGTACTCTTATGGGCAGGTGACAGGCAGGTGATAGGTACTGATGAGTAGTACTGATAGGTGATACTGATACTGTACTGATGGGTACGGATGATCAGTACTGATACTGACAGGTACTGATGAGTACTGATGAGTACTGATGAGTAGTGATGGGTACTGATGAGCAGGTGGCAAGTACTCAGGTACTTCAGGTGTGAGGTACTCTGATGAGCAGGTGGAAGGTACTCGGGTACTCTGATGGGTAGGTGACAGATACTCGGGTACTCTGTTGGGTAAGTGACAGGTACTCGGTACTCCGATGACGGGTACTCGGGTACTCCGATGATGGGTACTCGGGTACTCCGGTGACAGGTACTCAAAGTACCCGAGTACCTGTCATCAGAGTACCCGAGTACCTGTCATCAGAGTACCCGAGTACCCGTCATCAGAGTACCCGAATACCCGTCATCAGAGTACCTGAATACCCGTCATCAGAGTACCCGAATACCCGTCATCAGAGTACTCGAGTACCCGTCATCAGAGTACCCAAATACCTGTCACCAGCCCATCAGAGTACCCGAGTACCTCTCTGTATCCCATCAGAGTACCCGAGTACCTGTCACCTACCCATCAGAGTACCCGAGTACCTGTCACCTACCCCTCAGAGTACCCAAGTACCTGTCACCAGCCCATCAGAGTACCTGATGGGCTGGTGACAGGTACTCGGGTACTTTGATGGGCTAGTGACAGGTACTCGGGTACTTTGATGGGCTAGTGACAGGTACTTTGATGGGCTAGTGACAGGTGCTTTGATGGGCTAGTGACAGGTGCTCTTTATTGGGGGGGGGGCAATCAGTGTGTTTAGGGTGCACTGTATTTGGTAACTAGCTGTTACCACAATCTCCTCCTCACACAGGATCAGTGTGTGAGGAAGAGAACACGGTGACAGCTAGTTACCGTGTTCTCTGTTGACATTTGTGACCGGCTGTGATTGGACACAGCCGGTCACGTGGTAAAGAGCCAATTTCATTGGCTCTTTACCTAGATCGGGGATGGGCTCTGTCCGAGGGATGAGCCTCATCCCCGATCGGCGCGCTGTGCGCCCCCGGGGGGCGTGCATTGAGAAGGGAACGAGCGGCTCGCGCTGGAGCCGCTCATGTGATCGGCTGTGATTGACACAGCCGATCACGTGGTAAACAGCCAATTTCATTGGCTGTTTACCATGATCGGGGTTGGGCTCAGTCCAAGGGATGAGCCTCACCCCTGATCGCCGCGCTGCGCGCCCCCGGGGGCGCGCAGTAGCGGGGAGATCCGGGCGCCGTCATATGACGTCCGCCCGGATCGAGAAAGGATTCCTGCCGCCGTCATTTTACTATGACGTGGTATGGAGGGGGTTAAAGGAAGCCCTCCATGGGTGTGCTGTCACCGCTGCAGAGGCTTCCATCTTCACCCTGTCTTCCTTCCAGGTTTGCAGGCTTTGGCTGCATGAATGGCCGAGCCGCTATGATGTCACTCCCACGCATGCACACGGTATGCCGTTCCTTCAGAGCGCATGTGCCAGTGACGTAACCGGCTGCTGCTCGCTGGAATATCACCTAAACAGTGCACATTTAGGATATATTAATTCTACCTACAGGTATGCTTTATTATGATGTGTGAAAACTAATAGGCAAAATTCCACAAAAAAGTCCCAAAAAATGTTAATAATCAATAATGCAGTCCAAACACATGTAGAAGTGAAAAGAAGTGAATCTGATGCAACCACCCCAGTGAATACGAAGATGTAGTGTCCAAATGACTGAACCACCGCCATCAAGTGAATTACAAACTAACCGGAACATATGGCTGCTGTCACAGCAGCATGTGCGCCTTACAGCATACATGGAAATCCCTCAGGCTGCAACACTGAGAAGAATCTCCATACTTAAAGAGAGCTGGGAACATACCCGGCAGGTGCCGGCAGGGGCCAGCACAGAGGCGGGTGGAGATACAAGGGTGCAAGCACCAGAGCAGAGTAGCTGGGTGACAGTTAGGTGACAGTTAGGAAGGGCAGAGGGGAAAGAGTCAAGGAGGCCGGTCCTGGGCTGGAACATCCCAATAAATATGCCCTGTTGCGTGATGTTGGAGAAACCAGTCAAGGACCAGCATTGCTGGAGGAGAGCGATGCCCCTAGCTGCCAGGGGAAGAACTTCTCCCGTGAGGGCGGGAGCGAGGCTAAGGGTAAGGAAAGGCATGTTCTGGTGGTAGAGGACTCAATTATAAGAAGGACAGAGATGGGCAGTCTGTCAAAAAGACCATAAGCGCCAAACTGTTGTTGTGTACCGGGCGCTCAGGTTCGGCACATCACGGATCTGGTGGACATATTATTGGGTGGGGCTGGGGAGGACCCAGCTGTCATGGTACAGGTGGGTACCAATGACAAAGTTAGAGGGAGATGGAGAGTCCTAAAAAACAATTTCAGGGACTTAGGAGCTAAATTAAGAAGTAGGACCTCCAAGGTAGTAGTCTCAGAAATACTACCTATCCGTCGAGTCACGCCAGAGAGGAAGTGGGAGATTAGGGAAGTTAACACGTAGCTGAGGAGCTGATGTAGTAAGGAGGGGTTTGGGTTCCTGGAGAGCTGGGCTGACTTCTCAGTGGGCTACCGGCTCTTTAGTAGGGATGGACTGCACCTAACTGGGGAGGGGGCAGCCGTACTGGGACAGAAGATGGCCAAAAAGTTAGAGGGGCTTTTAAACTAGGTGATGGGGGGGGGGGTCCAGATGTAGAATTAGCCAGTGGAGAGAAAGGGGCAGAAGGCATTATTTGGGAATTAGCGGTAGGGTGACCGGAGATCCAAAACCCAAGGTAGGTAGACTGACAAATCCAAAGTGAAGCCTCATAACATCTAATATCTATACTCTAATATAGTATGCAACCGGACAAAATTACCAATGTTAGAAGTCTGGCAAACAAGATGGGAGAACTGGAGCTGCTAATGTATGAGGAGGATTTCGATTTTGAGGGAATTTCGGAGACTTGGTTTGACAGCTCTCATGATTGGCTTGCAACCATTCAAGGGTATTCCCTTTATCGCAGAGATAGAGAGGGTAAAAACGGAGGGGTATGCCTGTATATCAAGAACAATGGGCAAGTGAATATGAGGGATGATATCACAAATGGAGCTAGGGAGGAGGTAGAATGCCTATTGGTAGAGCTTCAAAGTGAAGGTACTATGGGGAAGGTAATATTGGGCGTATGCTATAGGCCCCCCAACCAGAAGGAGGGGTAGGCAGACCTCCTATCACAGCTTGGAATGGCAGCAAGGATGGGAAATGTCTTTATAATGGGGGATTTTAATTATCCAAATATAGACTGGGCAGAAGAAACCGTGCATATACACACACGTATATGTATATATACCCATACACATATATAGGTGTGAAAGTAGCAGAACACTATACTTGTGCTAATGAAATAATTAACACCAATATGGTTATGCTCCTATCACACCTATATATGGGTAAAATACATATAAGTGTGTGTGTATATACTGTATACCCCTATACAGAAGTTCAGATGTTTTGCCTGCCTCCAAAGAACCCAAAAAAATGCCCAAAAAAAACGCCAGCGCCAAAAAAAAACGCCTAGGTGTGTTTTTGCAGCAGGTGTTTTTTTGGGCATTTTTTGGGGGTCTTTGGAGGCAGGCAAAACATCTGAACTTCTGTATAGGGGTATATATACACACACACACACACACACTTATATGTATTTTACACATACAGTGGGTACGGAAAGTATTCAGACCCCCTTAAATTTTTCACTCTTTGTTATATTGCAGCCATTTGCTAAAATCATTTAAGTTCATTCTTCTTCCTCATGAATGTACACATAGCACCCCATACTGACAGAAAAACACAGAATTGTTGACATTGTTGCAAATTTATTAAAAAAGAAAAACTGAAATATCACATGGTCCTAAGTATTCAGACCCTTTGCTCAGTATTTAGTAGAAGCCCCCTTTTGATCGAATACAGCCAGGAGTCTTTTTGGGAAAGATGCAACAAGTATTTCACACCTGGATTTGGGGATCCTCTGCCATTCCTCCTTGCAGATCCTCTCCAGTTCTGTCAGGTTGGATGGTAAACATTGGTGGACAGCCATTCTTAGGTCTCTCCAGAGATGCTCAATTGGGTTTAAGTCAGGGCTCTGGCTGGGCCATTCAAGAACAGTCACGGAGTTGTTGTGAAGCCACTCCTTTCGTTATTTTAGCTGTGTGCTTAGGGTCATTGTCTTGTTGGAAGGTAAACCTTCGGCCCAGTCTGAGGTCCAGAGCACTCTGGAGAAGGTTTTTGTCCAGGATATCCCTGTACTTGGCCGCATTCATCTTTCCTTCGATTGCAACCAGTCGTCCTGTCCCTGCAGCTGAAAAACACCCCCACAGCATGATGCTGCCACCACCATGCTTCACTGTTGGGACTGTATTGGACAGGTGATGAGCAGTGCCTGGTTTTCTCCACACATACCGCTTAGAATTAAGGCCAAAAAGTTCTATTTTGGTCTCATCAGACCAGAGAATCTTATTTCTCACCATCTTGGAGTCCTTCAGGTGTTTTTTAGCAAACTCCATGCGGGCTTTCATGTGTCTTACACTGAGGAGAGGCTTCCGTCGGGCCACTCTGCCATAAAGCCCCGACTGGTGGAGGGCTGCAGTGATGGTTGACTTTCTACAACTTTCTCCCATCTTCTGACTGCATCTCTGAAACTCAGCCACAGTGATCTTTGGGTTCTTCTTTACCTCTCTCACCAAGGCTCTTCTCCCCAGATAGCTCAGTTTGGGACGACCAGAACCCTTCCTAGAGCTGGCCGTCCGGCCAAACGTCTTCCATTTGAGGATTATGGAGGCCACTGTGCTCTTAGGAACCTTAAGTGCAGCAGAAATCTTTTTGTAACCTTGGCCAGATCTGTGCCTTGCCACAATTCTGTCTCTGAGCTCTTCAGGCAGTTCCTTTGACCTCATGATTCTCATTTGCTCTGACATGCATTGTGATCTGGAAGGTCTTATATAGACAGGTGTGTGGCTTTCCTAATCAAGTCCAATCAGTATAATCAAACACAGCTGGACTCAAATGAAGGTGTAGAACCATCTCAAGGATGATCAGAAGAAATGGAAAGCACCTGAGTTAAATATATGAGTGTCACAGCAAAGGGTCTGAATACTTAGGACCATGTGATATTTCAGTTTTTCTTTTTTTAATAAATCTGCAACAATGTCAACAATTCTGTGTTTTTCTGTCAGTATGGGGTGCTATGTGTACATTCATGAGGAAGAAGAATGAACTTAAATGATTTTAGCAAATGGCTGCAATATAACAAAGAGTGAAACATTTAAGGGGGTCTGAATACTTTCCGTACCCACTGTATATAGGTGTGATAGGAGAGTAACCATATTGGTGTTAGTTATTTCATTAGCGCAAGCATAGTGTTCTGCTACTTTCACACCTATATATGTGTGTGTGTATATATACATATAAGTGTGTGTGTGTATATATACCCCTACACAGAAGTTCTGATGTTATGCCTGCCTCCAATAACCCCCAAAAAATGCCCAAAAAATGCTTGCTACAAAACCGGCAAGGTGTGAAAATAGCGGAGCCATATCCCTGTTCTATAAGTGACATAATACAAACAATCTTTTTTTTGTATGGTTCTTGACATGCTACAGAGCTGAAACTTCACAGGTACACTTTTTAGACCCCCCAGACACTAAATCAAAATCAAAAAAATTCTTTTTTTTTTTTAAATGTTTTCATTAATTGGCTCTCTATCAAAAATGACAATTTTTAAGTACTTTTTTTTGTGTGATTAATAGTCCCTGGGGCATGACCCAGAACCCTAGGCACTTTTTAGGGGCATTTATTGGGTTTTAGGGCTTCAAAATGGTGGTTTTTTGATTACCGAAGTTTGGGTCCCATTGATTTCAATGGGGTTCTGAAATCCGGGCCAAACTTTTGGGAAGTTCGGGTGTTCTGGTCGAACCGAACTATTCAAAAGTTCGATCATCCCTATTGTTTGGGTCTTTATTGCTGTAAACTTGGTTTGTCATGTATAATATGCCGTATTTATCGGCGTATAACACGCACTTTTTCCTCCTAAAACACCGATTATCGGAGTTATACACCGATATTAAAAAAAAAAGTCCAAGAAGCAGCGCCGAGAGGTAGAAGGGGGCGGCAGCGCTGAGGAGAAGGATGGACGCGCTGTCATCGGAAGTCCCGCCTCCTATGTCAACGTCTATCATAGGCGCCGGGACTTTTGATGACAGCGCGTCCTTCCTTCTCCTCGGTGCCGCCCCCTTCTACCTCTCGGTGCTGCTTCCTGGACATTTTTAAAAGTGTTTCAGATAGTGTCACTGGCGCTGGCGAGGCTGCAATTATGGGCGCTGGCGAGGCTGCAATTATGGGCACTGCGCTGGCGAGGCTGCAGTTATGGGCACTGCGCTGGCAAGGCTTCAAGTATGGGCACTGCGCTTGCGAGGCTGCATGTATGGGCACTGTGCTGGCGAGGCTGCATCCGTGGGCACTGCGCTGATGAGGCTGCATCCGTGGGCACTGCGCTGATGAGGCTGCATTCGTGGGCACTGCGCTGATGAGGCTGCATTCGTGGGCACTGCGCTGATGAGGCTGCATTCGTGGGCACTGGTGAGACTACATTTGATTAAAAAAAAATGTTCTGAGTTCAAAGCTGCTTATTTTAAATTTCAGCTTTTTTTCTGAAATTTCTCCCCTAAAATGTAGGTGTGTGTTATATGCCGGTGCGTGTTACACGCCGATAAATACGGTATGTTATTATATGTATATTCCTAAATATAGAAACCCAGAGAAGTGAAGGCAGAAAAAGAATGAATAGTCCATTGAGTCTGCTCATTTTCTTTTTTTTTTTTTTGGGGGGGGGGGGGGGGTTCTTATGTTTTGTTTTTTCAGGTATTTTTTATTTTTTTTTTAACTATTATTTTTTGAGTTTAGATCTATGTTTTTCCAAAGCATGTTTGAAGCCATTTACTGTTCACTGTCTACCTACTACCTCTGCTGGAAGTTTATTCCAAGTCAACTACCCTTTCATTAAAATAATACTTTCTAAAATTAGTTTTGAACTTTCCTCCAGTTAGTCTGAGGCCATGTCCCTGTGTTCTTGATTTTATTTTCATATTTAAAAAACTGCCCTCCTGAACCTTATTCAACTCCTTGATGTATTTAAAGGTTTCAATCCTGTCTCCCCTTTCCCTTCCTTCCTCCAGACTGCACCTATTAGGTTCCTGAAGTCGCTTTAGATATGTTTTATCCACCAAACCTTTCACCATTTTTGTTACCCATCTTTGGACTCATTCTACCTTATAAATATCTTTCTGTAAGTGAAGACTCCAGAACTGGACACAGTATTCTAAATGAGGTCTCACTAAAGATCTATAAAGGGGAATCAAAACCTCCTTCCTCCTGCTGGTTACCCCTCTAGTGATGCATCCTAGAATTCAGTTTGCTTATCCTACTGCCTGGTAACACTGCTCATTTTGCAATCATATGAAATAAGTACCCCCACATCTTTTTCTTCTGGAGTGCTGGCCAACACTGTACCCCCAAAGTTATTTTTCTCTAGGTGCATTATTTTAAATTTAGAAACACTGAACTGCAGGTCTTCTTCTTTGAAGTTTTATGAGCGGTCGTTTAATGTCACATGCAACTACTTCTGGGGATGTATTTCTGGATCTGCTCATTAAGGGGGATCTATTTTGCTGGGTTTCCCTTCCCCCTGTTGGGCAAGTGCAATTTGTTTGTTCCCACCCACCGCGCCATGCCTGCCTTGTCTATGGGTTGTCAACCAGTGGCAGATGTGGCATCAGATGCTGGCTTGGCGCCGTCTGACATCAGGCACCAGATTGTCAGCATCCCAGGGCATGTAACCTAGTATGGTTAAGGAGGGAGGTGTACACCTACCCCCCCCCCCCCCAGGACGATTTTGGGAGTAGATGGCGTCCGTGACATGTCCTGCTGCACACTTGAATTTTGGTTTGAAACTCAGTTGTGTCAGAGCTTGTAGTAAGCATATTATACACTTTGCCATGTTGGATTCACTGAGATTAGTCCCGGCTGGGTTTGAGGTTGTCTTAGTTTTACTTTGTCATCTTGGGGCTGTGCCATTGGATCTGAATTCAGCCATGGTGTTGCTCAAAAGGTTAGTGGGGAGTTCATTTGGGGCTAGCAATGTAGTTATGTGTTTGTATGTGGGTTTGTTGAATAGGATGGCTTGGTGGTGGAATTTTTATGGGTGGGGAAGAGGGTGTGTGGGGGGGGGGGGATTTGTACAGCATGGTTGTGTGGTTAATGGCTGCTGTGGTTTGATTATTAGAGTTTAAGTTGGTTTTGCCATGGTTTCTTGTTACTATAATTCAAGTACACTTAGTGGTATATTATTTTTATCAATTTCTTTTTTGCAGATGTGTTGGTGTGACCGGTTGTGGTTCCCGTCTCCGCTCTGAATGGTTAAATGCCCAGGTTACCTCTTCTATGCTTTGTCTTTGAGGGATTGTATTTAGATCCTATGTATGACATCTTCCTAAGAGCTAGTAGTTGATAAACATATGTCAAATGCTGTGGTAAGCTCAAGGAGTTATACCATGATGTCCTCTGTTATATCTAAATTGTGACAATATCTGTACTGTTAGGCTCCATTCACACTACCGCGACTTGTCAGGCGACTTGTCAGCCTGACAAGTCGTGGTCCCTCGCGGTCCATGCAGTGCTACAGGACCCGTTCTAATAGGAGCGAAACAAGTCGCTCCGACTTAGAAAAAGGGTCCTGTACTACTTCGGGGCGACCTTGGAGCGACTTGCATAGACATTCATTATATGAAGTCCATGCAAGTCGCGCCGAAGTCGCGGTGCACGGGACTTCCAGTTCGCCCCCGAAGTCATGCCGCTTCAGTGTGAATGTGGTCTAAAATTTTTTTCATCTGTGCATTTGTTTTGATTTTAATTTTTTGTTTACCGAGTTTGAGTTTCTTTGAGTACCACTTACATCAGGTGTCCCCATCAGAGTCCCCCCTTACATCAGGGTCCCTATCAGAGCACCCCTTACACTAGGTGTCCCCATCAGAGTCCCACCTTGCATCAGGGTCCCAATCAGAGTCCCTCCTTACATAAAGGGTCCCCCTCAGAGCACCCCTTACACCAGGTGTCCCCATCAGAGCACCCCTTGCATTAATTGTCCCCAATGGAGTTCCCTTATGGATTAGTGGATGCACTTTTAGAGACCTGGAGGACCACAACTAAAATTCTGAGGTGCTCAGGCCACTCCAGCACCCCTTAAATCCAGGCCTGATTGTCACCATAACAAGAGGTAGGAAAAAATAACCCAATGGGTATCCTGTTGTGGGGACAACTCTCTCAGATGGGAATTCTATTCAGTTTGGGGAGATTTCCTCTCCTTTTCTGTTGGTATCCAGGATAGGATATGAGACATAATCCTTATCTCCTCCATTGGCTTCAGACAGCGAAACATAAATGGATGGGTTTTAATCCATTGTTTTGAATAGAGAAGGGTAGGGAAGATGTAGAATATTGATATTATATTGAATATAGACATAATCCTCATCTCCTCCATTGGCTTCAGACAGCGAAACATAAATGGATGGGTTTTAATCTATTGTTTTGAATAGAGAAGGGTAGGGAAGATGTAGAATATTGATATTAGAATTTTATCTGGGTCTTTATCTGTGTATTTGGAGTTTACCTTTGGCCAGCGCTAAGCAACACCTATGGTTCAATTCCCTCACAGTTTTCACTTTATTAAAAACATTGTTCTGAATTAGCTGAGCGTATTTACCAAGCAGGTTCAATGCATTTAAAGAAAAGTAAAGATTGCCATTTATCGTCGTGCTGAAAATGTCACATTGATTTTATCTTCCAATAAAAGGTGGGCATTTTAGAAAAAAAACAATTGAAAGTCACAATGGCGGGGAGATTCCAATTCACTTCTCGCTATCTAGAAAAGTAAAAGTAAATAAACAGACAATTTTGTTGAAGGATAGAAAATCAGCTTTATCTTGGATAGCAATATCAACAAGAAAGTATACCAAATTATAAGTACTGTCACTACACATTGTGGATGGTGTATGAATAGTAATCATAGCGGAGGACAATGTCAATGATTTTTCAGCTTCGCCCATGAAATATTATTATTTTTGGCAAATATTTTTAAAGCTGTCTTGCCAAGTTTACACAAGAGAGCATTAGGTGCACATTTATTGAATTTTTTTTTACCTTCAAAATTTGCGGGGGCAATATAATGCACGTTATTTACACGCTAGTGTTAGGTTTTAACATAAAGTAAAAGTAAAAAAAGAAATTCAGGCTGGCAAAATGATTTAACAGTGCCTCATTTGCCACCGTCAATGTCTCAAAAGTACCTACTCATTTTGCAAGCAAAATCAGAATCAATCAGAATCAGAATACTTTATTAATCCCAAAGGGAAATCATTGCGAAGGCCGCACTCAACAAAGACAACACAAGATCACAACAATAAACAGAACAAGACACAATGACACAACAAGATTACCAATACCAGCCATCAGCACCAAATAAAACAAATTAAAACAAAACAGTTGTTCCTCCTCTCCTTTTCATAGGATGCTAATGCTGTACCACTGTTATTTAATTCAGTGCCACAGCAGACCCCTAAGGGTCTGTTATGTATTTTTGGGAAACTTTGTAGGGGTCTGTGTGCATGCTTTTTTATTAAAGATGCCTGTAGCGCAGTTTTCTATTTCTGTGTCCCACCTAAAATCCATACCAGATCCTTTGAGTCTGGTATAGGTTTTAAGGCAGGGGTGGGGAACCTGCGGCCCACGGGCCGCATTCGGCCCGTACAATCATTGCGTCTGCCCCCCGTGCCGCTGAGCCTGTGTATGCCAGCAGAGCTGTCAGAAGGAGCCGATGGCTCCGTCCTGACAGTGTGAGTCTCAGAAAAGGGTGGACCCGGGGCGCAGAGCAGTGCGCCCCAAGCCCACCCATTTGTGTGACTATAGTGAATGGCAAATTGGCCAAAAGGCGAAACCATGCCATTGGTCGAGGAGGAGGCGGGAGGAATCGGGGAGAAGCCGCCAATGCAGGTAAGTGCACTGGCTTTCTGCATTGAAAGGGGGCACGCTGTGGTCTCTCTGCATTGAAAGGGGGCACGCTGTGGTCAGTCTGCATTGAAAGGGGGCACGCTGTGGTCTCTCTGCATTGAAAGGGGGCACGCTGTGGTCCGTCTGGATTGAAAGGGGGCACGCTGTGGTCAGTCTGCATTGAAAGGGGGCACACTGTGGTCAGTCTGCATTGAAAGGGGGCACACTGTGGTCAGTCTGCATTGAAAGGGGGCACGCTGTGGTCAGTCTGCATTGAAAGGGGGCACACTATACCTTGATTACTGAAGGCCCCTTTCACACTTTTGTAACCTCAAAGTCACGCAATTATTTACAGCATTTTTTGCCGCAAAGCAATGCCTATTACATTTATGCATATATTTTGTACGGCCCCCGAATGATGTTACAAAAATCCAAATAGCCCTTGGCAGAAAAAAGGTTCCCCACCACTGTTTTAAGGGGTCCATTAATACTTCATATTTTGGCAATGATATCAGGCAAAAAAAAACCGAGAAGAGAGCCCGACACATGTACATGAAATGGCTTACCAAGGCAAGATAGTAAATCAGAATGGTGAAGAAACCCACGAATAAAGCCTGATGATACTGGATCAAAAAGACACTGTGCACCATGCCTCTGAGGATAGGCTACCCATCATGTGATCATTGTCAACCAATCAAAGTCTGGTGTTTTTTGACACCAAACAGAATCCACTTACATGGCACATCCCTGTCGGGGCAGCCACAGGCAGAACCTACGCATGCAATACTTCTTTGGAGTTGGAACCTTTGCTGTACAGCTTGAAATTGTGACGTTTTATGTGTTTACCCACCTTTTTATCATGTGAGTAGAATGTGTAGCAATTTACATTAAAGTTTTTAGCAGATTTTCACTATGGCGCTTTCCTTGATTTGATTACATGGGGCCACTTGATTATATCTATTGTCACCATTGTCTCTATAAATCTTGGAGAGAAAGCCAGCCTGAGATATTGGAACTAATGGGTGTGAACTGAACGTTCCTTGTGGAAATGTTTATAACAGGTGAATCAGACTCTCTAGCGGGGTAATTTCAGTCTTGTAAGTACATTTTTTTTACAACAGTGATGGCTCACGTGGTGACAACAATCATGGAGTAGCACGACCTCTGCGTGATATCTGTGATGTGTTCCTCAAGACACATATTGGATTTCAACTATTCCACCTTTTGTACTCTATTCGCCTTTTTTTTTAAGTCTGCAGAACGAAAAAACCCATAAGTGAACAAAAAACGTGCATGTGAAACACACACACTAAAAACTGCACTTAAGGGCGTGCTTTTAGTCCACCCATCCACCCCCCCCCCCCCAAAAGAGTAGGACCTCTACCCTGACATCCAGGGCGCAAGGCTCCTGATGGGGACACAGGTTTACATAGTCCACCTAGCTAGAAGGCCTAGCAGACCCCCTTCTTCAAGGCCAGCTGAAGCTGACCATCAAATACTAGGTCAGGGATGCTCTATCGAAGAGAGACTTCCCAGAGGCAGGGAAGGAAGGAACCTGAGGGCCGCACATCTTCCCCTAGATGTCAGGGTAAGGCAGAGGATTCACATTCTTCATCCAAGGAAAAACACACACAAAAGTGAAAGTGACAAACGTGGGGGAAAAACAAATAGAACATAATAAAGTGGCCATGCAATGGTGCACTGGCTGGACCCTGAGGCCTGGTAGATAAAAATTGTCCAAGACTTTAGCAAAAGGCCCAGCCAATAGACGCACAATTCAAATGTGGTGGCTGTGACCATGTGATCCATTCACACCGTGGGTCCCACACCCAAGTGTTACCAAAAGCCCCACTAGGGTGACCACTCCCAGGAGGCACAAACACATTGGACCTTTTGCCTTCCAGCCCATGGCCAGACAAAGTAGAAAATTCAAACCAGGAGGTAATGGGCTCTTCCAGCTTTCCCGTGAGAATTACTCCCGTGCCCCAGCTGCCTGTGGGCGCCCGGTTTCTGTTCCAGCCGATACTAACCTTCCAAGCCCCCATCACTCTAACAGAGATTCATAACCATACATTCCAACCTTAGTCAGGTCAGAATGACAGCACAGAACCACTAGATCACTGATAAGAACAGGTACTACACTTAATCTTAGCCAAACATACAAAAACCTGAAACAAAAAAACCCGTAAGTGAACACAAAAAAGTGCATGTAAACACACAGAAAAGTGCATTTAGGGGTGTGCTTTGTCCACCCCGCGAAGGGGTAGGAACTCTACCCTCTACCCTGATCCCCCGGGGTACAAGGCTCCTGACAGGACTAAGGGTTTCTCAAGGTCCGCCTAGCCAGAAGACCTGGCCGACCCCGAATACTTGGTCGAAGGGCTCTCTCGAAGAGAGGCGCGGCGCGCCCCCCCCCCCACCCCCAGGGACAGAGGAGGAAGGAGCCTGAGGGCCACCCATGCTCTCCCTAGACTTCAGGGCAAGCTCAAGGACTCACACCCTCTATCTTAGTGGGAAGAAAACACACACATAAGTGAAAGTGAGAGAGAAAATAAAAAAATAAATAGGTGACTGTTCACGTCGGTGCACTGGCCGGGGCCCGAGGCCTAGTAACTAAAATTGCCTCAAACTTTAGCCAAAAGGCCCAGTCCTAAAAGGGGCAGTGAAGAAAAAGTGTTTGAAGCTGTGACCATGTGTCGGCTCACACAATGGGGTCCCACACCTAAGTGTTACGAAGAGCACCTCTGGGGTGACCACTCCCAGAGGGCACAGACGCCATGGACTCTCTGACTTCCCAGCCAATGGCCAGACAAGGTAGACCACTCAATCAGGAGGTAATGGGCTCTTCCAGCTTTTCGGGGGGAATTATTCCCATATCCCAACTGCCTGTGGGTGCTCTGGTTTTTGTTCTAGCCGGTACTAACCTTCCAAGCCCCCATCACTCAGCCAGGTTTGCATAGCCACCACCCAACCTTGGTCAGATCAGATGATAGCACAGCGCCCTCACTGGATCATTGAAAAGAACAGATACTACACTTGATCTTGATCTTAGTCAAAAAGCCTGAGAAGCCAAAATTCACCATTGCCAGATTTTATTTTGATATGGACTTTTGTTTGTAGCGATTTATTTTCACTATATTAGCGGGGCAGCATATACATCTCCCCTGCCTACGTCCGTAGAGCGTGGCGGGATATGACACCATTAGCATAACCAGGATGGATCAGATATTTATGCCAAAAGATGAAGTCTTCTTCTGCTTTGGACTCCTCATTGGCTGGCAGCTCAGATGCCTTTGGGTTGCCCTAGATTAGCTGAAACATTTGCCAATTAGGAATAGCTTTCCATCTGTGTCCCAAAGTCTCTTGTAGCCGTGGACAAGAAAATTTATACTGAGCATGCAAAGGTGACAAAATGGATATGCAATGAAGCAAGGACTCGATAGAAATAGGGAGGCAAAGAAGGAGTGTGGATGAGCAACTATACTTTGATGGGTCATTATAGGTAGTAGAGATCGACCGATCATCGGCAAAGCCGATATATCGAGGGCCGATATGCACTTTCCCCCGATATATCGGAATTGGTCACCAAGGTGGCCGATATTACCGATATTTTGGAAAGTGCTTTTACCGGAGTGATGCCTGCAGCTAGAGGCATCACCCCGGTACCGGCGTCCATAGCCGACGGTCGGCTGTCTTGTAATGACAACCGATGCGGCTGAGAAGCTGCTCGGCTGTCATTACAAGGAGCGGGAGGAGACGTCCCCCCTCTCCCGCTGCCTTCCGCGCCTCGCCCGAGACTCTCGTCCCACCGGGAGACCCGGACATCCAGCCTGCACGCCCGCCAAAGACCCGATCAAAGCCGCATTCAGCTCTGATCGGGTCTCCATACCAAAACCTGGAAGTGATGTCATGACATCACTTCCGGGTACTGGCGCCAGATTTAAAAAAATGACAGCATTCAAAACAGCCAAACTTGGCAGAGGAGGGATTTGGGGTCTTTTAGACCCCCAGATACCTCCACAAGAGTACTTGTCAAGTAAGAAAAATCAAAAAATAAAAATGTTTTAAATGTACGAAAATATTGGCCCATATCGGCCGATACTGATATCCAATGGCCAAAATATTGGTATCGGTATCGACAACGAAAAACCGATATCGGTTGATCACTAATAAGAAGGCACTGTCCCTAGGCAAAGTGTCAGTGTCTCTTTAAATTATCTTTGTAACCTTCTTCCTTATGTACATTATTTAATCACAAAGCAAAGAGTTTGTCAATGCTGGGGAGGGGGCCCACCGTTGTCACCCCACCTTACCGTGGAGGAGAACCCTACAACCCCCTGAGCCTCCACTCTGTCATGCATGCTACCTATCATCTCACTAACAAGACACAAGTCAATGCTTCTTGCTCTCTCACACAGTCTTTTCGGCATTTTGCGCAGGGATTAGTTCAAGGGCAGGCTGCTTTTCAAGAAAACGCATTAAGGCATCCTTATAAACTCCTTCCCTGGAAACGACTGCCGTTTGTCATTGCTATTTTTAATTTAGGCTCCGTGAGAACCTTAAATGGCAGAATAATGTTTTCGGCTCAGACATCAAGAATCTTTAATTAATGTTTCATTTTCATGAAACGGTTATTTAGAGGGTTTAGGATACCAGCGAGCTGTACATTTTTTACAAGTCGTAATGGCTTTGTGCTTTAAGAAAACGGCTATAAAAGAGGTAAAAATGATAGACTTGTTTATCAAAAAGCGCGTTGAAGGGCCGGGGAAAATAAAACATGGAAATATTTTGCAAAGAGATTAAAAGGCTTTGTCTTTGTCAGGCTTAGCGAGAGGATGGATGGAGCCGGGGCCGCGTTTGCGAAAATGACTTTACGGTGACATTTCATTTTGCAAATATGTACACTACTATTAAGTACGCTAATTTTATTGAGCATTATTAGAAACTTGTTGGCTGATTACTCATCGAATAAAAGTTTAGATTTTCTTTTTCGGAATCTTTCAGGCAGAGTTTATTTGTGTATCCTTAATTATTGCAGTTAAGGGAGGATACAATTACGATGACGGTTTGAAAACAGAAGAGCGTTAATGGAACAAGTGCGCTGAGATAGTAGTTTATCACGTAGGTACTTTTGCGCAAATGAAGCAGTGTGTTATTGTATCCTTGTCTTTTTCCTTTATTAAATTTCCAATTTTAAGCAATATAATTAAGAAAATGAGATGTGAAGTATGGAAGTGGTACAGCGAAGTGATTATGGAAATTAAAGGCTCAATATTAAGGGAATCATCTGCTTTTATCATGTTGCATATATTATAGTAATTAACAGAACATAATCTATGCAATGCAATGCTTGTATAAAGAGTTTTGTAGGTGAAAATACTGATTGTTCCATGTTATGGTTCCATAAAGTATTTTGAAACTACACTCACCGGGCACTTTGTTAGGTACACCTTGCTAGTACTGGGTTGGACCCCCTTTTGCCTTCACAACTGTCTTAATTCTTTTTGGCATAGATTTAAGGTGTTGGAAACATTCCTCAGAGATTTTGGTTCATATTGACATGATAGCATCACGCAGTTGCTGCAGATTTGTTGGCTGCACATCCATGATATGAATATACCATTCCACCACATCCCAACGGTGCTCTATTGCAGTGGTCCTCAACTCCGGTCCTCAGGGCCCACTAACAGGCCAGATTTTAAGTATTGCCTTGGGGAGATGCAGACTAGAGTAGTGCAATCACTGAGCAGCAAATGATATCACCTGGGATGTATTTCAGTTATCTTGCAAACCTGGCCTGTTAGTGGGCCCTGTAGGCCAGGGTTGAGGACCACTGCTCTATTGGATTCAGATGTGGTGAGTGTGGAGGCCATTGGAGTACAGTGACACCAATGCCATGTTGAAGAAACCAGTGGTGAGATGATTGGAGCTTTGTGACATGGTGCGTTATCCTGCTGGAAGGAGCCATCAGAAGATGGGGACACTGTAGTCATAAAGGGATGGACATGGTCAGCAACAATACTCAGGTAGGCTGTGGCATTTAAACAATGCTTAATTAGTACTAAGGGGCCCAAAGTGTGCCAAGAAAATATCCCTCACACCATTACACCACCATCACCAGCCTGAACCATTGATACAAGGCAGGATGGATCCATGCTTTCATGTTGCATATGCCAATTTCTGATCCTACCATCTGAATGTCCCAGCTTTAATCGAGACTCATCGGACAAGCAGTGATTTTCCAATTTTCTGTTGTCCAATTTTAGTGAGCCTGTGTGAATTGTAGCCTCCGTTTCCTGTTCTTAGCTGACAGGAGTGGTACCTGTTGTGGTCTTCTGCTGCTGTAGCCCATTTGCTTCAATGTTCGATGAGTTGTGCGTTCAGAGATGGTATTCTGCATACCTTGGTTGTAACAAGTGGTTATTTGAGTTACTGTTGCCTTTCTATCATCTCAAACCAGTCTGCCCATTCTCCTCTGACCTCTGACATTAATAAGTCATTTTCCTCCACACAACTGCAACTCACGTGATTTTTGGATCATTCTCTGTAAACGCGAAAGATGGCTGTGAGTGAAAATCCAAGTAGATAAACAGTTTTCAAAATACTCAGACCAGCCCGTCTGGTACCAACAACCATGCCACGTTCAAAGTCACTTAAACCCTCTTTCTTCCCCATTCTGATGCTTAGTTTGAATTTCAACAAGTCATCTTCACCACATCTAGATGCCTAAATGCATTGACTTGTTGCCATGTGATTGGCTGATTAGCAATTTGTGTTACCAAGCAATTGAAAGATGTGTACTGAATAAAGTGACCGGTGAGTGTATATAAAGTGGCACTAGAGTTGACTTACTATATGACTTAAAGTGCAGCTAAACCCAAAAAAAAAAAAAAATGTGTATATTGAAGCTTATTTGTCCTTAGATGTAGCGGCTGTATTCGTTTTCTTTTACAATTTTTCTTTTTACTTTATATTGACCAGGTGATCCTGCTAGTAACATACTTCCTGTCCTAAGTAGGTAAAAGTGAATCTGCTCGGGTTCGATTGGCTGAGTATTTAGCGAATAATATTTAAAATGTGTTTAACCCAAACTAAGTGGTGATTTTTAATGAAGTCTTTGGAAGGTGAATCTTGTTAGTAGGGTCGGGCTAGGGATGTACTTTGGGTTCGGGTCAACCATGAGTTTGTCGGATGAGGGAACTTAATGGACACATTTACCCAGTTTGCCAGCCCGCTATCCCTACCACCGCTAAATGACAGCTTCCAGCTTGCTGGGTTGTCTCACAACGTAAACAAGCTATCGGAGATCCAGGGTGATGCCACTGATCAAATATGGGCATGACCATGATCATTGACATCACCGAGGGTTTCCATTTCAGCAGTGACATTTGTAATTGGAGCATCATCAGGAGGGGATCGTTGTGGCATGGGACATTCTGGCGTAGAGTCATTGAGGCATCATTCATCGTGATTGACATCTGATCTACTTTACTGGTAGAGATGATTGACGTTGGATTTACATCAGTAAACTATGTTTTCTCTTCAAAAGCGTCTGTAAATTTATTTACTCCTCACCTTTTATTGTGAATGACAAAAAGAGCTTTTATTTACCCTTTACTCATTCACATAGGAGGATGGACCAGATATATAAAGGGGGCTTCCATATTATAATTCCCTCCTAGCAGATATTCACATCCACATTTGACATAAACATGGGGGACCCCCTAAAAGGCACCTTTTCAATTTTGAGGGCATGTGGCCTGGTATCCACGCCTGGATAGGGGTTTGAAATTGATTTTTTCTGGTTTTCCAGATTTTCTGTGGGACCACGAAAAGAGCTTTTATGTATCCTTTACTCGTTGACATAGGAGGATGGACCAGATATATAAAGGGGGCTTCCATATTATAATTCCCTCCCAGCAGATCTTCACATCCACATTTAACATAAACATGGGGGACACCCTAAAAGGCACCTTTTCCATTTTGAGTGCATGTGGCCTGGTATCCACGCCTGGATAGGGGTTTGATATGAATTTTTTCTGGTTTCTCAGATTTTCTGTGGGACCCGAAAAAGAGCTTTTATGTATCCTTTACTCATTGACACAGGAGGATGTACCAGATATATAAAGGGGGCTTCCATATTATAATTCCCTCCCAGCAGATCTTCACATCCACATTTAACATAAACATGGGGGGCGTCCTAAAAGACACTTTTTTAATCTTGAGGGCATGTGGCCTGGTATCCACGCCTGGATAAGGGTCTGATATGGATTTTTCTGGGTTTCCCATATTTTCTGTGGGACCCCATACCATTTTTTAAAGGACGGTATGCAGTATTGGTAAACAATGTGTCCGATTAGGAGAAAATAACAGTGTGGGGGAGAACAGAGATGTCTGAGAAATATTATTTTGTGCTTACATTTTTATTTTCCCTTTCTAAATGTCACTTTTGATGGAATACATAGTACATCCCATGCATATTTAAAGCAACTCCAAGCATATTATATAAAGGAGTTTTTTTTTGTATTTTTAATGTTGCCCCTTAGGCCGAATTAAAATACCTGTTCCCTACTGGATGATTATTTTTTTGGTTTGGTACATATTCTTCCTTACAGTGCCCAGCTCCCTGTAAGGAAGAATATGTACCAAATTGGGACATCGACACAATTCTAAAATTTTGGGCTCTATAAACCACCACAATGGATTTGATTTGAAATGAAACAAACACAATGTGCTTTAACTGCAGACTTTCAGCTTTAATTTTAGGATATTTACATCCAAATCAGGTAAACGGTGTAGGAATTACAACAGTTTGTATATGTGCCTCAAACTTTTTAAGGTACAAGAACAATAGAGTTCCCCTTGGGGCGGGACTTTTAAGGCACTATGTAATATCAAGATACACAATATATTTGAAAATTTTATTGAAAAAAGTATATACAAAACAAGAAAAAATGTTAAAATACTGGCAAGTTATACAGACATAACATGCAACAGTGAAATGCACCACAAATAGACCGCGGGTAATTGACCCGACGCGTTTCGGAGAGGAACCCCGAACTCCTTCTTCAGGGGTGCCCGCAGGAAGTGGTCTAAAAATAATTAGTATGTAAGTCATATGTCACTAAGACAAAATTAAATATAATATAGTATTTTGACAAAATTTTCAAAGCACTTACATATTCACTGTAGAGAATGAAGAAAACTTGCCCGCCTGTAAAGGCTAAAACCAAGAGGTCAGACTGCCGTAAGGTGCTAACATGGGATGCCGTGTGGAGATGCTCGATATTGGACCCAAAAGAAACCTTCTCTGTGTGTCACAGGTGGCTGAAAAACTGCTTGCAACCCCAATTCCCCGAAAGGGAAAAGAGGGGGTAGGAATAGCTGGAACCCCCAGAAGACAGTCCTGCTGAGCAAAAGCCAAATGATTAGAAAAGATCCCCAATTTAGCTAAAAAACGCAATAATGGTAGTAATTGCTTTTTTTGGAAAAAATCCCAAAAACCAAAAATTAATAAAAATCAAAAAAATTGTTAAATACGAATTATTATTTTGGTTTATTTATTTGAGGGGAAAAGAGCCATCGTCTGTTGCTTAGATAGTAAGAGACAACACAGATTAATTGTGATTGAAAAAATTGCACTGCGGGATTTTGCAAGTCCCAAAACCTATGGTTGAAAATACCAGAGGAGAGATATAATGAGTATCCTCTTGTAAAAAATATGAATTCAACAAAAAAGAAAAAGAAAAAAAGAACAGAGCTTGCCATCAGCATTGAAGTACATCAGCAGACTGTTTAGCAAAATTTCTCAAAAAATAAATACCTTAGAGTCACTTGTAACGGGCAGACAAATCCAGCTTGGCAAAATAGATGTTATCTCATGCTCGGCAGTGGAACAAATGAGTCCAATGTCGGGCATGTAAGATATATGAGGAGGCTTGTCAATCAGCTGAGACTAGTCTCAGCCGAGAGACAATTGCAAACAGCTGGTTGTCAATGGGGTTCCCCGGGTCACATACGCCGGGCCTGCCCCCTGCCGGAGACATCCGGCGGAAGCTGGGCCGGCCTGTGCGTCCCACCGACACGGTGAAGGACTTCCGCCTGCGTGAGACGCAAGGCGGAGTCCACTGGGCATGCGCCTATAGCTCAAGCAGAGCTAGATGGAATTGGGCTGTTGCCGCTGTTGCGGGCGCCATCTAGTGGCGTCCGCTTACCGTGCCGGGCTATTCCAGAGCCAAGATGGGAAACAAGTGTCTCCCCATCGTGCAGCTTCCATCCATCGAGACATCAGAGAAGGTTTAGGTCCTGTAAAAGAGTAAAATAAAGCAATAAATACCAAAAGCCTGAATGCAAATGGTTGTCAACGATGCATTATCCGAATATAATTTTAGGAAAGGATATATTTTTCAAAATAAACAGTCGGCACCATAGTCGGTCAGGCTGACCTACCTGTGTACAAAGATTAGATTCGTGCATATGCTAAATTACAAGATGTTATATAATCACTCAATATTAACCATTACATGAAATAGAATTGCAAAGCATCTAAAACAACCCTCATATTAAATTCATGTCAATAATTAGAAAACATTGGATAACAATAAGATTATATAAAAAAAGAGGAAAAAGAGGAAAAGAATTGCAGAGAAAAGAACTGCGACATGTCTAGAAAACCAGAGTTATTAGATTTCCATACCACCGGATGTGAAGCCTTCGAGGAAGGGTTTGTATGAGACCATCTCATTAAGTCCTGGTGGCTCTGTTGCTCTAAGGCGATAGATCCACCTCAGCTCGAGCTGGAGGAGGGTCTTGTTCCAATCCCCCCCTCTCGAGCTGGGGTGGACTCTATCAAGGATCAGAAACTTAATTTTGGGAAACCTCCCTGCATGTACCAAACTGGTATGGCGACCGAGAGGAAGCTCAGGGTCGCAGGTTCTCATACTTTTTATGTGCCGGCAGGCACGTTTGGTGAAATCCAGTTTAGTTTTGCCCACATAAAAACAACCGCACCCACAGAGAAGTAAATATACCACCCCGTGGGTGCGGCAGTTGGCAAAGTGCATGGGCCTGAAAATTTGTCCATTCGGAAGAATGGGATTCTTGGTAGTATGCATAAACTTGCAATACTTGCATGCCCCACATATGTAGGTTCCCCTGACTTTGCAGGGGTCCCTGTTTCCATGGGCAGCAAATTCGCTGTGTGTCAATTGATCCTTAAGAGCTGGAACTTTTCTATGTGTAATTTGTGGAAATGCTGGGACATGTTTACCTACAATTGGGTCAAATGCAAGCATATGCCAATGTTTGGTCATAATCTTTTTGATTTCCATATGTTGCTCTGAGTACCTAACGATTAATCTAAGGGTGTGATCATCCGGTTTTTTGATTTTTGGGGCCAGTAGTGTGTTCCTGTCTATTCCTTTGGCATTTCTGTATGCCTTTTTGAGGGTTGTCGGGGAATAGCCTCTTGCTAGGAGTCTACTCCTCAGATCATTAGCAACTCCTTGAAAGACAGTGAGGTCCGTGCAACTCCGTCTGGCCCGAAGATATTCGCCAAACGGAATGGAACGCACCAGTGTCTCGGGGTGGAAGCTAGAGGCATGGAGGATGGTGTTGCCAGCAGTGGGCTTTCGAAAAAGCCCACTGTGGAGAACACCATCCTCTCCCCTGGACACCTCTACATCCAAGAAGGTAACATGGCAGGGGTCAAAGTTCATCGTAAATTTCAAATTGAACTCATTTTTGTTTAATCTGTCCATGAAAGCATTGAGTGATTCAAGTGACCCATGCCAGAGCATAAACACGTCATCGATGTATCGGACCCACAAATTAATGTGGTCCGTATACATCGATAACGCGTCGTCCCTAAGGATGGCTCGCTCCCACTCCCCCAGGTACAGATTGGCGTAGGATGGGGCACAACAAGTGCCCATCGCTACGCCTTGCACCTGGAGGTAGTGGGAGCCGTCAAACGTGAAAACATTGTGCAATAGAATAAACTGTAAACTGGACAGTATAAATTCGCCATAAGCATCTAAGTTGTTATCTTGCATCATGGTGTGTCTGACTGCTGAGAGGCCTCGATCGTGGGGAATGGAACTATAAAGTGCCTCCACATCAATCGTGACCAACAAGCAGTCAGGAGGCACCCATATATGTTCAATTTTTTGTAGAAAATGGATTGTGTCCCGTATGTAAGATGGCAGTTGTATCACGAATGGTTTCAAAAAGGAATCGACCAATCTACTGGCATTATCCGTTAAAGACCCTCTACCTGAAATAATAGGACGCCCTGGTGGATTAGTGGCGTCCTTATGTATTTTGGGGAGGGCATAAAAGGTGGGGGTAATCGGAAATGGTGTACGGATAAAGTCCCATGTATGTTTGGAGATAATCGCATTTAAGTATGCAGAGTCAACTAATTGATAGAATTCCAGCTGATATTTCAATACTATATCCGATGGAATTCTCCTATACCATTCCTGGTTCCCAAGAATCTTTAAACACATGGCGGCATACTGGGAATTGTTCATAATCACCACGTTGCCGCCTTTATCAGCCTGTTTAATGGTAATTGTAGGATTCGCCTTTAGTTTCTCAATAGCTTGCTTTTGGTTGAAGGTGATGTTTTTGTTGGTAAGTTTTTTAGTATTCAATTTTTCAATTTCTTTGGTTACTATTTTTACGAAGGCGGCAACGTGGGGATTGGAAGTGTTGGGAAACCTATCTGACTTCTTTTTAAGAAGGGAGCCTGTGTTATGTTGTGTCGTTTTTTTCGGATCATAACCTGCCAGCAGGGAAGGTAGGTCAATGCGATCAATGAGATCGTCATTTTCCTCCAAAAGAGAAATGAGTGTCTCCAATGCAGGGTCTGGTTTAGGCTGTGCAGTCTTAGATGAATTTTCTTTATCAAACAAAATCTTAAAATTTAATTTTCGGGCAAAAAGATGTAAGTCCTTTATGAACTCAAACTTGTCTAACTTTCTGCTCGGACAAAAACTCAGACCTTTGGAGAGTATTTCAATTTCCTCTTTGGATGGATGGTAATCTGACAGGTTGACGACAGATAGATCGACATGTGGGACTTGGACAACAGGTGTAGTTGGTGAAAGGGGTGAATCAGTAGCAATTAGATCGGGACAGTTGGGGTGAGGGTCGGTGCTTGTGAATGAATTAACTCTAAAAAAGTGGTGTCCTGTAAATTAATAGTAGAGGCTAGTGAGGAAAGTGCAGTGTTGGAAGTAAGGTTGATATCAGTGTTAGGTTGTGTGGTTTCTTGAGGTAAGTTGGTGTCCGTGTGTGGTCTCTGTGAGACTGCTTTAAACAAAGGGAGATTTGTGCCTGAATCGCCTTGGGTGTAAGGCTTTTTAGTGGAATGTCCTATACTGTTGTCTTCTTGAAATACACGTTTGGTGGTTCTATGTTTGCTTGGAACTTGGGGGGTATTTTTAGGTCCACCCTTGGAGGGGATTGGGGGGGCGGGTGGTCGTTCCCTTTGGGTGAAAGGAGATATTGAGGGTTTGGGTGTGTTCCATTTGTAAGCCTTTTTCTGACCAAAGGCTATGGAGTCACGACCGAATTTTTGTTGTTTTTTGATAAGGATATTGCGGTTATATACTTATATAGCCTTTGGTCAGAAAAAGGCTTACAAATGGAACACACCAAAGAAGTCAGATAGGTTTCCCAACACTTCCAATCCCCACGTTGCCGCCTTCGTAAAAATAGTAACCAAAGAAATTGAAAAATTGAATACTAAAAAACTTACCAACAAAAACATCACCTTCAACCAAAAGCAAGCTATTGAGAAACTAAAGGCGAATCCTACAATTACCATTAAACAGGCTGATAAAGGCGGCAACGTGGTGATTATGAACAATTCCCAGTATGCCGCCATGTGTTTAAAGATTCTTGGGAACCAGGAATGGTATAGGAGAATTCCATCGGATATAGTATTGAAATATCAGCTGGAATTCTATCAATTAGTTGACTCTGCATACTTAAATGCGATTATCTCCAAACATACATGGGACTTTATCCGTACACCATTTCCGATTACCCCCACCTTTTATGCCCTCCCCAAAATACATAAGGACGCCACTAATCCACCAGGGCGTCCTATTATTTCAGGTAGAGGGTCTTTAACGGATAATGCCAGTAGATTGGTCGATTCCTTTTTGAAACCATTCGTGATACAACTGCCATCTTACATACGGGACACAATCCATTTTCTACAAAAAATTGAACATATATGGGTGCCTCCTGACTGCTTGTTGGTCACGATTGATGTGGAGGCACTTTATAGTTCCATTCCCCACGATCGAGGCCTCTCAGCAGTCAGACACACCATGATGCAAGATAACAACTTAGATGCTTATGGCGAATTTATACTGTCCAGTTTACAGTTTATTCTATTGCACAATGTTTTCACGTTTGACGGCTCCCACTACCTCCAGGTGCAAGGCGTAGCGATGGGCACTTGTTGTGCCCCATCCTACGCCAATCTGTACCTGGGGGAGTGGGAGCGAGCCATCCTTAGGGACGACGCGTTATCGATGTATACGGACCACATTAATTTGTGGGTCCGATACATCGATGACGTGTTTATGCTCTGGCATGGGTCACTTGAATCACTCAATGCTTTCATGGACAGATTAAACAAAAATGAGTTCAATTTGAAATTTACGATGAACTTTGACCCCTGCCATGTTACCTTCTTGGATGTAGAGGTGTCCAGGGGAGAGGATGGTGTTCTCCACAGTGGGCTTTTTCGAAAGCCCACTGCTGGCAACACCATCCTCCATGCCTCTAGCTTCCACCCCGAGACACTGGTGCGTTCCATTCCGTTTGGCGAATATCTTCGGGCCAGACGGAGTTGCACGGACCTCACTGTCTTTCAAGGAGTTGCTAATGATCTGAGGAGTAGACTCCTAGCAAGAGGCTATTCCCCGACAACCCTCAAAAAGGCATACAGAAATGCCAAAGGAATAGACAGGAACACACTACTGGCCCCAAAAATCAAAAAACCGGATGATCACACCCTTAGATTAATCGTTAGGTACTCAGAGCAACATATGGAAATCAAAAAGATTATGACCAAACATTGGCATATGCTTGCATTTGACCCAATTGTAGGTAAACATGTCCCAGCATTTCCACAAATTACACATAGAAAAGTTCCAGCTCTTAAGGATCAATTGACACACAGCGAATTTGCTGCCCATGGAAACAGGGACCCCTGCAAAGTCAGGGGAACCTACATATGTGGGGCATGCAAGTATTGCAAGTTTATGCATACTACCAAGAATCCCATTCTTCCGAATGGACAAATTTTCAGGCCCATGCACTTTGCCAACTGCCGCACCCACGGGGTGGTATATTTACTTCTCTGTGGGTGCGGTTGTTTTTATGTGGGCAAAACTAAACTGGATTTCACCAAACGTGCCTGCCGGCACATAAAAAGTATGAGAACCTGCGACCCTGAGCTTCCTCTCGGTCGCCATACCAGTTTGGTACATGCAGGGAGGTTTCCCAAAATTAAGTTTCTGATCCTTGATAGAGTCCACCCCAGCTCGAGAGGGGGGGATTGGAACAAGACCCTCCTCCAGCTCGAGCTGAGGTGGATCTATCGCCTTAGAGCAACAGAGCCACCAGGACTTAATGAGATGGTCTCATACAAACCCTTCCTCGAAGGCTTCACATCCGGTGGTATGGAAATCTAATAACTCTGGTTTTCTAGACATGTCGCAGTTCTTTTCTCTGCAATTCTTTTCCTCTTTTTCCTCTTTTTTTATATAATCTTATTGTTATCCAATGTTTTCTAATTATTGACATGAATTTAATATGAGGGTTGTTTTAGATGCTTTGCAATTCTATTTCATGTAATGGTTAATATTGAGTGATTATATAACATCTTGTAATTTAGCATATGCACGAATCTAATCTTTGTACACAGGTAGGTCAGCCTGACCGACTATGGTGCCGACTGTTTATTTTGAAAAATATATCCTTTCCTAAAATTATATTCGGATAATGCATCGTTGACAACCATTTGCATTCAGGCTTTTGGTATTTATTGCTTTATTTTACTCTTTTACAGGACCTAAACCTTCTCTGATGTCTCGATGGATGGAAGCTGCACGATGGGGAGACACTTGTTTCCCATCTTGGCTCTGGAATAGCCCGGCACGGTAAGCGGACGCCACTAGATGGCGCCCGCAACAGCGGCAACAGCCCAATTCCATCTAGCTCTGCTTGAGCTATAGGCGCATGCCCAGTGGACTCCGCCTTGCGTCTCACGCAGGCGGAAGTCCTTCACCGTGTCGGTGGGACGCACAGGCCGGCCCAGCTTCCGCCGGATGTCTCCGGCAGGGGGCAGGCCCGGCGTATGTGACCCGGGGAACCCCATTGACAACCAGCTGTTTGCAATTGTCTCTCGGCTGAGACTAGTCTCAGCTGATTGACAAGCCTCCTCATATATCTTACATGCCCGACATTGGACTCATTTGTTCCACTGCCGAGCATGAGATAACATCTATTTTGCCAAGCTGGATTTGTCTGCCCGTTACAAGTGACTCTAAGGTATTTATTTTTTGAGAAATTTTGCTAAACAGTCTGCTGATGTACTTCAATGCTGATGGCAAGCTCTGTTCTTTTTTTCTTTTTCTTTTTTGTTGAATTCATATTTTTTACAAGAGGATACTCATTATATCTCTCCTCTGGTATTTTCAACCATAGGTTTTGGGACTTGCAAAATCCCGCAGTGCAATTTTTTCAATCACAATTAATCTGTGTTGTCTCTTACTATCTAAGCAACAGACGATGGCTCTTTTCCCCTCAAATAAATAAACCAAAATAATAATTCGTATTTAACAATTTTTTTGATTTTTATTAATTTTTGGTTTTTGGGATTTTTTCCAAAAAAAGCAATTACTACCATTATTGCGTTTTTTAGCTAAATTGGGGATCTTTTCTAATCATTTGGCTTTTGCTCAGCAGGACTGTCTTCTGGGGGTTCCAGCTATTCCTACCCCCTCTTTTCCCTTTCGGGGAATTGGGGTTGCAAGCAGTTTTTCAGCCACCTGTGACACACAGAGAAGGTTTCTTTTGGGTCCAATATCGAGCATCTCCACACGGCATCCCATGTTAGCACCTTACGGCAGTCTGACCTCTTGGTTTTAGCCTTTACAGGCGGGCAAGTTTTCTTCATTCTCTACAGTGAATATGTAAGTGCTTTGAAAATTTTGTCAAAATACTATATTATATTTAATTTTGTCTTAGTGACATATGACTTACATACTAATTATTTTTAGACCACTTCCTGCGGGCACCCCTGAAGAAGGAGTTCGGGGTTCCTCTCCGAAACGCGTCGGGTCAATTACCCGCGGTCTATTTGTGGTGCATTTCACTGTTGCATGTTATGTCTGTATAACTTGCCAGTATTTTAACATTTTTTCTTGTTTTGTATATACTTTTTTCAATAAAATTTTCAAATATATTGTGTATCTTGATATTACATAGTGCCTTAAAAGTCCCGCCCCAAGGGGAACTCTATTGTTCTTGTATCTCTATTTGGGATGTGGCACTCAAGGGACCACCCCACATGAATCAAAGTTTCTTTAACTCAAACTTTTTAAGGGGACAAAAGTAATGGGACAGATTAACAATCATAAATCAAACTTTCACTTTTTAATACTTGGTTGCAAATCCTTTGCAGTCAATTACAGCCTGAAGTCTGGAATGCATAGACATCACCAGACGCTGGGTTTCATCCCTGGTGATGCTCTGCCAGGCCTCTACTGCAACTGTCTTCAGTTCCTGCTTGTTCTTGGGGCATTTTCCCTTCAGATTTGTCTTCAGCAAGTGAAATGCATGCTCAATCGGATTCAGGTCAGGTGATTGACTTGGCCATTGCATAACATTCCACTTCTTTCCCTTATAAAACTCTTTGGTTGCTTTCGCAGTATGCTTCGGGTCATTGTCCATCTGCACTGTGAAGCGCCGTCCAATGAGTTCTGAAGCATTTGGCTGAATATGAGCAGATAATATTGCCCGAAACACTTCAGAATTCATCCTGCTGCTTTTGTCAGCAGTCACATCATCAATAAATACAAGAAAACCAGTTCCATTGGCAGCCATACATGCCCACGCCATGACACCACCACCACCATGCTTCACTGATGAGGTGGTATGCTTTGGATCATGAGCAGTTCCTTTCCTTCTACATACTCTTCTCTTCCCATCACTCTTGGTCTCATCTGTCCATAGGATGTTGTTCCAGAACTGTAAAAGCTTTTTTAGATGTTGTTTGGCAAACTCTAATCTGGCCTTCTTGTTTTTGAGACTCACCAATGGTTTACATCTTGTGGTGAACCCTCTGTATTCACTCTGGTGAAGTCTTCCCTTGATTGTTGACTTTGACACACATACACCTACTTCCTGGAGAGTGTTCTTGATCTGGCCAACTGTTGTGAAGGGTTTTTTCTTCACCAGGGAAAGAATTCTTCGGTCATCCACCACAGTTGTTTTCCGTGGTCTTCCAGGTCTTTTGGTGTTGCTGAGCTCACCGGTGTGTTCTTATTATCCTCTAAAAGAGAAGTCAATTACAGCTTGAGATGCAAAGAACCACATCAGCAGCATCTCCACCAGTCCTCCCACCTGGCCCTGTTACTCCCAAAATTCTTCCCTTTCAGCCACCAACTCAGGAGAAAGCACATGAGCTGACGCTCTATACAGGCGGTCCCTAGGTTACAAACAAGATAGGGACTGTAGGTTTGTTCTTAAGTCGAATTTGTTTGTAAGTCGGAACAGGAACATTTTTTAAGTGTAGCTCCAGCCACAAAAAAATAATTTTTAAGGCCTCTTTCACACTTGTGCGACTTAAAAGTCAAGCAATTTTTGTTGCCGCGATTTTGACCTGATTTTGTTGCAGCAATTTTGACGCAATTTTGATGCCGCCATTTTGACTGGACTTCAAGCAATGCCTATGTCTTTGGACCTCAAAACGCATTAAAATCAGCCAAAAGTAGTGCAGGGACTACTTTGAAGTCATTGTGACTTGAAGTCATACAGATATGGACGGTACTCATTGGAAATTATGGAGTATGACTTGTCATGCGACTTTGCAGTCCCAAATCGCAGGACAAGTCGCACAAGTGTGAAAGGTGCCTAAAGCATAACTCCACTTTTATTGAGAAATAAACATTCCCCTCTGGGTGATCTTTGTACATTAGAAGGATTATAACAAACTTTGTTGCAGATTTCTTCCTTTTGTTATTCTGAAGAAATCATTGTTTGTTCCTCTGTGCTGAGTGGGTCTAATGGGAGTGGTTTCATAATTATCAGTCAGCTGTGGCAGCTGCAGGGCTCTAATGAGGAAATCTGCTTGGCCTGCATCCCTTTAGACGTGTTCCTATTGGGAGTATCTCACCAAAAAGGACATTTTTGTTGCAGGGGATGCCAGAAATCTGACTTGTATCTTAGTGCAGACTTCTGGGAAAATTGGTGAGCCAATCACACAAGCAGGAAATGATGTTTCTGGGGGTGTGGTCAGTATACATTCTGTGTACAGAACAGCTCCAGGCGGCCATATTGCATTGCATTTTCAGAAAATTACAACAGCTGCAGATTGAAAAGGAAAGGTATTCATAACATTCAATTAAAATATGATTTGTGTCACAATTGTATACGCTATATTGTTTTTTCTTTATCCATGAAAAAAAGTTATCCTTTAAGTTTTCTAGATAGCATAGAGAAGGGTGTACACCTCTGTAACATTTGTTTTGCTGTCTCTACCCCTGTTCAGAAGATTTCATCTCACTTTCTGTCCCTATGACAATTGGATTTTGAAAGTTTTGGGTTGTTGTTGAAAAGGAGGATTGGTGATAAAGCTTCAGTGAAGACACATTTTTCCCGTGAGAACTCTTACAGGAGCGAATTTCCCTTCCTATGGGGAGATTTCTCCTCACTTCCTGTTGACTCTCTCCGTTTGTAATTTGGATGTTTGTAACCCAGGGGCCGCCTGTATTGTGCAAAATCCCCAAAAAATGCTTTATTACTAAAATAAATGACATTAAAAATGATCACAGAAGGAAGGAAGGATGTAATTATTATTATTATTATTATTATTATTATACAGGATTTATATAGCGCCAACAGTTTGCGCAGCGCTTTACAATGTGAAGGAAGACAATACAGTTACAATACAGTTCAAAACAGGAGGAACTAGAGGGCCCTGCTCGTTAGAGCTTACAATCTAGAAGGGAGGGTCAAGTGAAACAAAAGGCAATAACCGTGGGGGATGGGTTGATGGAGAAAAAGGAGGTACATTTGTTAGGGGTTGGTAGGATAGGCTTCTCTGAAAAGGAGGGTTTTCAGAGATCGCCTAAAAGCTAATAGAGTGGGGGATAATCGGACAGATAAGGGTAAGGAGTTCCATAGGATTGGAGAGGCTCTGGAAAAGTCCTGGAGGCGAGCATGGGAGGAGGTGATGAGTGAGCTAGAGAGCAGGAGGTTTTGAGAGGAACGAAGAGAGCGATTAGGTTGGTATTTTGAGATGAGGCTGGTGATGTAGCTGGGGGCTAGGCTGTGGATTGCTTTGTAAGATGTTGTAAGTATTTTGAATTTAATTCGTTGGGTGAGCGGAAGCCAGTGGAGGGCTTGACAGAGAGGAGCAGCGGACACTGAGCGATTGGTGAGGTGGATGAGTCTGGCGGCAGCATTCATGATGGATTGAAGGGGGGATAGCCTGTGTAAAGGTAAGCCAATGAGAAGGGAATTGCAGTAGTCGAGGCGCGAGATGACCAGGGAGTGAACTAGGAGTTTTGTTGTGTCTTTGGTTAGAAAGGGGCGTATTTTGGAGATGTTGCGGAGGCTGATGCGGCAAGATTTGGACAGCGATTGGATGTGGGGTTTGAAGGAGAGTTCAGAGTCCAGGACAACACCTAAGACCTTGGCATGTGGGGATGGGCTGATGGTAATGCCATTGATATTGACGGAGAAATCAGGGGAAGGGGCACGAGGTGGAGGAAAAATTATAAGCTCGGTTTTGGATGGATTGAGTTTGAGGAAGTGGTGAGACATCCAGACCGATATATCTGATAGTAAATTAGTGATACGTGAGGAGACTGAGGGAGAGAGCTGAGGAGTGGATAGGTAGATTTGGGTATCGTCAGCGTAGAGGTGGTATTGGAAGCCGTGGGAGGCTATCAACTGACCTAGAGAGGAGGTGTAGATTGAAAATAGGAGGGGTCCAAGAACAGAGCCTTGGGGAACTCCAACAGAGAAGGGAAGAGGAGAGGAGGAAGTAGAATTGTAGGTAACGCTAAAGGTGCGGTTAGATAAGTAGGAAGATAACCAGTTAAGAGTACAGTCACGGAGACCAAAGGCATGGAGTTTTTTGAGGAGGAGGGGATGGTCAACCGTATCAAAGGCAGCAGAAAGGTCCAGAAGTAGGAGTACAGAATACTGTCCATTGGTTTTGGCCGTTAGCAGATCGTTTGTCAGCTTTAGGAGTGCAGTTTCAGTGGAGTGTTGAGGCCGAAATCCAGACTGAAGGGGATCAAGGAGGCTATTCTCAGCAAGGTGGTCGCACAGTCGGTTGTAGACTAGACGTTCGAGGAGTTTGGATGAAAAGGGGAGCAAGGAAATAGGGCGTAGGTTGTTCAGATCGGTTGGGTCCAGTGAGGGCTTTTTAAGTATGGGGCTGACTAGTGCATGTTTTAGAGAGTTGGGGAAGATGCCAGAAGAGAGAGAGAGATTGAAGATGTGGGTTAGAGAGTGTAGAATAGGGCCAGAAGGTGAACGTAGCATTTGCGAGGGAACAGGATCCAGAGGGCAGGTTGTTATGTGGACGTTAGCAAGTAGTTTAGCAACCTCGTCTGTAGTGGCGGTGTTGAATGAGGGAAGTAATGATCGCACTTGTGGGCGTGAAGCATAAGGCATGGAGGAAGGTATCTGAACAGCAACGATCTCCTTACGAATTGTGTCAATCTTCTGTTTGAAGTGGTTGGCAATCTCCTGGGCAGTGAGTGAGTCGGTGGGAGGGGGTAGTGGAGGACGGAGTAGAGAGTTAAAGGTAGCGAAGAGTTGTCGGGGGCGTGATGACAGGCTGTTAATGAGAGTGATAAAATAGGTCTGTTTGGCAGTGTGGAGACTGGAATTGTATTTTTGGAGGGCGGATTTATATTGGTTGAAATCATTCTGAGACCGAGTCTTACGCCATAGGCGCTCAAGAGCACGGCTATGCTTTTTCAGACTTCTAGTGTTATCGGTTTGCCAAGGTTGAAGGGGTCTGGGCCTGATTCGGTGTGTGGTGAGGGGGGCCAATGTGTCCAGGGAGGCTAAGAGTGAAGTGTTGTAGACAGAAGTGGCTAGGTTGGTGCAGGACAGGGGTGCGATTTTGTCATAGAGGTGGTCGGTAGCAGAGTAGAGCAGAGAAGGGTTGAGATGGCGTAGGTTTCTGCGGGTAAATGTACGGTAGCTGGAGGGAGAGGAGGTGGAGTAGAGGGAAAGAGTGAAACTAATAAGGTAGTGATCAGAAAGAGGGAAAGGATTGTTGGAAAAGTTGTGCGGGGTGCATAGGTGGGAGAAAACAAGGTCAAGGATATTGCCTTCAGAGTGAGTAGAAGCATGTATACATTGCTTCAGGTCAAAGGAGGAGGTTAGATTGAGAAGTTTGGAAGTGGTAGGAGTGTTAGTATTAATAGGGATGTTGAAGTCGCCAAGAATGATTGTGGGGATTTCAGAAGAGAGAAAGTAGGGTAGCCAGGCGGAGAAGTCATCAAGAAAGGTTGATACTGGTCCAGGGGGGCGGTAGATCACAGCTATCCTTAGAGAGACAGGGGAGAAAAGACGAATGCAGTGTACCTCAAATGAGGAGAGTGACAGAGAGGGAGGCGGCTGAAGTACCTGAAAGGAGCTATGTGGGGCTAGAAGGATCCCGACACCCCCTCCCTTGCGTCCGTTGGGTCTAGGAGAGTGAGTCCATAGAAGACCACCTTGGGATAGGGCAGCAGAAGACGCAGTGTCGGATTCGTGAAGCCAGGTTTCGGTGATGGCGAGTAGATTAAATGAATTAGCGATGAAAAGGTCATGGAGAGAGGTGAGTTTGTTACAGACAGAGCGGGCGTTCCAAAGGGCGCAAGAGAAAGGGAGTCCAGTCTTGGGAAGAAGAGAGATAGGAACTAGATTGTGCTGACTGCGACTGCAGCCAGAGGGTGTAGGGTAGGTGGTGTATTGAGCATGGGTGGATGGAGGCCCAGGGTTTGGGGATATGTCTCCAGAGGCCAGGAGAAGCAGAAAGATGAGGGTGGTAATATGAGAGTGTGATTTATATGAAGGGACATGCCTCAGTGTCCTTGAAGATTTGTGTGCATGTGGATTTAGAAATAGCAGGAGATGGTGAGTGCAGTAATAAGGTGAGGACAGAAGTGAGGATGATATATATAAGCTGTGGGGTGGAGAAGAGGGGTGAAGTAGAGAGAATTTAAGGATGGAGGATAGGGCAGTCAGAAGAAGTGGCAGAGAGTGCATTTTACCAGGATAGAGCTGAAGAGGTGAAACAAAAAAAAAAAAAAAACTGATGGAGATCACCTGCAGTATATGTGGTATATATCTCAGCCTTTCCTGTGTTCATTCACTTTGTGCATTCTCTGAAGTGCAGAATCAGAAGTGCAATGCCACTTGTAGAAATCGTCCCCCCCACTTAGAGAAGAGAGCCCCCCAAAAGCAAATGTGCCCCCCTGCAAATGTGCTGTCCCCAAGTGATGCTTCACTTATATACTTTTAGACCTGGGGTGGGGGCTTATCCAATTAAGCAATCAGGAATTGATAAATTAGGGCTGGTTAGCTGGCACTGGGTTTCACTTCAGAAAGATCTACAGATAACCGGGGGATACCTCTAAAGGTTAAAGGCTGTAATGGTTATAAATTTAAGGTAAGAAAGCATATAGCAGCTCCAGTTTACAGCTGGATAAACAAATAAACATACCACATTAAAACAAAGCCTAGAAAACGCAGGTACACGCTTTCAATGTTGGATGGTTGCAAGCAAAGTTGGACACATACCTATGGAGAGACAGAGAAGGATTAGATGACACATTGAGATGAATGAATTCTGCAGAATCAGAAGTGCAATGCCACTTGTAGAAATCGTCCCCCCCACTTAGAGAAGAGAGCCCCCCAAAAGCAAATGTGCCCCCCTGCAAATGTGCTGTCCCCAAGTGATGCTTCACTTATATACTTTTAGACCTGGGGTGGGGGCTTATCCAATTAAGCAATCAGGAATTGATAAATTAGGGCTGGTTAGCTGGCACTGGGTTTCACTTCAGAAAGATCTACAGATAACCGGGGGATACCTCTAAAGGTTAAAGGCTGTAATGGTTATAAATTTAAGGTAAGAAAGCATATAGCAGCTCCAGTTTACAGCTGGATAAACAAATAAACATACCACATTAAAACAAAGCCTAGAAAACGCAGGTACACGCTTTCAATGTTGGATGGTTGCAAGCAAAGTTGGACACATACCTATGGAGAGACAGAGAAGGATTAGATGACACATTGAGATGAATGAATTCTGCAGAATCAGAAGTGCAATGCCACTTGTAGAAATCGTCCCCCCCACTTAGAGAAGAGAGCCCCCCAAAAGCAAATGTGCCCCCCTGCAAATGTGCTGTCCCCAAGTGATGCTTCACTTATATACTTTTAGACCTGGGGTGGGGGCTTATCCAATTAAGCAATCAGGAATTGATAAATTAGGGCTGGTTAGCTGGCACTGGGTTTCACTTCAGAAAGATCTACAGATAACCGGGGGATACCTCTAAAGGTTAAAGGCTGTAATGGTTATAAATTTAAGGTAAGAAAGCATATAGCAGCTCCAGTTTACAGCTGGATAAACAAATAAACATACCACATTAAAACAAAGCCTAGAAAACGCAGGTACACGCTTTCAATGTTGGATGGTTGCAAGCAAAGTTGGACACATACCTATGGAGAGACAGAGAAGGATTAGATGACACATTGAGATGAATGAATTCTGCAGAATCAGAAGTGCAATGCCACTTGTAGAAATCGTCCCCCCCACTTAGAGAAGAGAGCCCCCCAAAAGCAAATGTGCCCCCCTGCAAATGTGCTGTCCCCAAGTGATGCTTCACTTATATACTTTTAGACCTGGGGTGGGGGCTTATCCAATTAAGCAATCAGGAATTGATAAATTAGGGCTGGTTAGCTGGCACTGGGTTTCACTTCAGAAAGATCTACAGATAACCGGGGGATACCTCTAAAGGTTAAAGGCTGTAATGGTTATAAATTTAAGGTAAGAAAGCATATAGCAGCTCCAGTTTACAGCTGGATAAACAAATAAACATACCACATTAAAACAAAGCCTAGAAAACGCAGGTACACGCTTTCAATGTTGGATGGTTGCAAGCAAAGTTGGACACATACCTATGGAGAGACAGAGAAGGATTAGATGACACATTGAGATGAATGAATTCTGCAGAATCAGAAGTGCAATGCCACTTGTAGAAATCGTCCCCCCCACTTAGAGAAGAGAGCCCCCCAAAAGCAAATGTGCCCCCCTGCAAATGTGCTGTCCCCAAGTGATGCTTCACTTATATACTTTTAGACCTGGGGTGGGGGCTTATCCAATTAAGCAATCAGGAATTGATAAATTAGGGCTGGTTAGCTGGCACTGGGTTTCACTTCAGAAAGATCTACAGATAACCGGGGGATACCTCTAAAGGTTAAAGGCTGTAATGGTTATAAATTTAAGGTAAGAAAGCATATAGCAGCTCCAGTTTACAGCTGGATAAACAAATAAACATACCACATTAAAACAAAGCCTAGAAAACGCAGGTACACGCTTTCAATGTTGGATGGTTGCAAGCAAAGTTGGACACATACCTATGGAGAGACAGAGAAGGATTAGATGACACATTGAGATGAATGAATTCTGCAGAATCAGAAGTGCAATGCCACTTGTAGAAATCGTCCCCCCCACTTAGAGAAGAGAGCCCCCCAAAAGCAAATGTGCCCCCCTGCAAATGTGCTGTCCCCAAGTGATGCTTCACTTATATACTTTTAGACCTGGGGTGGGGGCTTATCCAATTAAGCAATCAGGAATTGATAAATTAGGGCTGGTTAGCTGGCACTGGGTTTCACTTCAGAAAGATCTACAGATAACCGGGGGATACCTCTAAAGGTTAAAGGCTGTAATGGTTATAAATTTAAGGTAAGAAAGCATATAGCAGCTCCAGTTTACAGCTGGATAAACAAATAAACATACCACATTAAAACAAAGCCTAGAAAACGCAGGTACACGCTTTCAATGTTGGATGGTTGCAAGCAAAGTTGGACACATACCTATGGAGAGACAGAGAAGGATTAGATGACACATTGAGATGAATGAATTCTGCAGAATCAGAAGTGCAATGCCACTTGTAGAAATCGTCCCCCCCACTTAGAGAAGAGAGCCCCCCAAAAGCAAATGTGCCCCCCTGCAAATGTGCTGTCCCCAAGTGATGCTTCACTTATATACTTTTAGACCTGGGGTGGGGGCTTATCCAATTAAGCAATCAGGAATTGATAAATTAGGGCTGGTTAGCTGGCACTGGGTTTCACTTCAGAAAGATCTACAGATAACCGGGGGATACCTCTAAAGGTTAAAGGCTGTAATGGTTATAAATTTAAGGTAAGAAAGCATATAGCAGCTCCAGTTTACAGCTGGATAAACAAATAAACATACCACATTAAAACAAAGCCTAGAAAACGCAGGTACACGCTTTCAATGTTGGATGGTTGCAAGCAAAGTTGGACACATACCTATGGAGAGACAGAGAAGGATTAGATGACACATTGAGATGAATGAATTCTGCAGAATCAGAAGTGCAATGCCACTTGTAGAAATCGTCCCCCCCACTTAGAGAAGAGAGCCCCCCAAAAGCAAATGTGCCCCCCTGCAAATGTGCTGTCCCCAAGTGATGCTTCACTTATATACTTTTAGACCTGGGGTGGGGGCTTATCCAATTAAGCAATCAGGAATTGATAAATTAGGGCTGGTTAGCTGGCACTGGGTTTCACTTCAGAAAGATCTACAGATAACCGGGGGATACCTCTAAAGGTTAAAGGCTGTAATGGTTATAAATTTAAGGTAAGAAAGCATATAGCAGCTCCAGTTTACAGCTGGATAAACAAATAAACATACCACATTAAAACAAAGCCTAGAAAACGCAGGTACACGCTTTCAATGTTGGATGGTTGCAAGCAAAGTTGGACACATACCTATGGAGAGACAGAGAAGGATTAGATGACACATTGAGATGAATGAATTCTGCAGAATCAGAAGTGCAATGCCACTTGTAGAAATCGTCCCCCCCACTTAGAGAAGAGAGCCCCCCAAAAGCAAATGTGCCCCCCTGCAAATGTGCTGTCCCCAAGTGATGCTTCACTTATATACTTTTAGACCTGGGGTGGGGGCTTATCCAATTAAGCAATCAGGAATTGATAAATTAGGGCTGGTTAGCTGGCACTGGGTTTCACTTCAGAAAGATCTACAGATAACCGGGGGATACCTCTAAAGGTTAAAGGCTGTAATGGTTATAAATTTAAGGTAAGAAAGCATATAGCAGCTCCAGTTTACAGCTGGATAAACAAATAAACATACCACATTAAAACAAAGCCTAGAAAACGCAGGTACACGCTTTCAATGTTGGATGGTTGCAAGCAAAGTTGGACACATACCTATGGAGAGACAGAGAAGGATTAGATGACACATTGAGATGAATGAATTCTGCAGAATCAGAAGTGCAATGCCACTTGTAGAAATCGTCCCCCCCACTTAGAGAAGAGAGCCCCCCAAAAGCAAATGTGCCCCCCTGCAAATGTGCTGTCCCCAAGTGATGCTTCACTTATATACTTTTAGACCTGGGGTGGGGGCTTATCCAATTAAGCAATCAGGAATTGATAAATTAGGGCTGGTTAGCTGGCACTGGGTTTCACTTCAGAAAGATCTACAGATAACCGGGGGATACCTCTAAAGGTTAAAGGCTGTAATGGTTATAAATTTAAGGTAAGAAAGCATATAGCAGCTCCAGTTTACAGCTGGATAAACAAATAAACATACCACATTAAAACAAAGCCTAGAAAACGCAGGTACACGCTTTCAATGTTGGATGGTTGCAAGCAAAGTTGGACACATACCTATGGAGAGACAGAGAAGGATTAGATGACACATTGAGATGAATGAATTCTGCAGAATCAGAAGTGCAATGCCACTTGTAGAAATCGTCCCCCCCACTTAGAGAAGAGAGCCCCCCAAAAGCAAATGTGCCCCCCTGCAAATGTGCTGTCCCCAAGTGATGCTTCACTTATATACTTTTAGACCTGGGGTGGGGGCTTATCCAATTAAGCAATCAGGAATTGATAAATTAGGGCTGGTTAGCTGGCACTGGGTTTCACTTCAGAAAGATCTACAGATAACCGGGGGATACCTCTAAAGGTTAAAGGCTGTAATGGTTATAAATTTAAGGTAAGAAAGCATATAGCAGCTCCAGTTTACAGCTGGATAAACAAATAAACATACCACATTAAAACAAAGCCTAGAAAACGCAGGTACACGCTTTCAATGTTGGATGGTTGCAAGCAAAGTTGGACACATACCTATGGAGAGACAGAGAAGGATTAGATGACACATTGAGATGAATGAATTCTGCAGAATCAGAAGTGCAATGCCACTTGTAGAAATCGTCCCCCCCACTTAGAGAAGAGAGCCCCCCAAAAGCAAATGTGCCCCCCTGCAAATGTGCTGTCCCCAAGTGATGCTTCACTTATATACTTTTAGACCTGGGGTGGGGGCTTATCCAATTAAGCAATCAGGAATTGATAAATTAGGGCTGGTTAGCTGGCACTGGGTTTCACTTCAGAAAGATCTACAGATAACCGGGGGATACCTCTAAAGGTTAAAGGCTGTAATGGTTATAAATTTAAGGTAAGAAAGCATATAGCAGCTCCAGTTTACAGCTGGATAAACAAATAAACATACCACATTAAAACAAAGCCTAGAAAACGCAGGTACACGCTTTCAATGTTGGATGGTTGCAAGCAAAGTTGGACACATACCTATGGAGAGACAGAGAAGGATTAGATGACACATTGAGATGAATGAATTCTGCAGAATCAGAAGTGCAATGCCACTTGTAGAAATCGTCCCCCCCACTTAGAGAAGAGAGCCCCCCAAAAGCAAATGTGCCCCCCTGCAAATGTGCTGTCCCCAAGTGATGCTTCACTTATATACTTTTAGACCTGGGGTGGGGGCTTATCCAATTAAGCAATCAGGAATTGATAAATTAGGGCTGGTTAGCTGGCACTGGGTTTCACTTCAGAAAGATCTACAGATAACCGGGGGATACCTCTAAAGGTTAAAGGCTGTAATGGTTATAAATTTAAGGTAAGAAAGCATATAGCAGCTCCAGTTTACAGCTGGATAAACAAATAAACATACCACATTAAAACAAAGCCTAGAAAACGCAGGTACACGCTTTCAATGTTGGATGGTTGCAAGCAAAGTTGGACACATACCTATGGAGAGACAGAGAAGGATTAGATGACACATTGAGATGAATGAATTCTGCAGAATCAGAAGTGCAATGCCACTTGTAGAAATCGTCCCCCCCACTTAGAGAAGAGAGCCCCCCAAAAGCAAATGTGCCCCCCTGCAAATGTGCTGTCCCCAAGTGATGCTTCACTTATATACTTTTAGACCTGGGGTGGGGGCTTATCCAATTAAGCAATCAGGAATTGATAAATTAGGGCTGGTTAGCTGGCACTGGGTTTCACTTCAGAAAGATCTACAGATAACCGGGGGATACCTCTAAAGGTTAAAGGCTGTAATGGTTATAAATTTAAGGTAAGAAAGCATATAGCAGCTCCAGTTTACAGCTGGATAAACAAATAAACATACCACATTAAAACAAAGCCTAGAAAACGCAGGTACACGCTTTCAATGTTGGATGGTTGCAAGCAAAGTTGGACACATACCTATGGAGAGACAGAGAAGGATTAGATGACACATTGAGATGAATGAATTCTGCAGAATCAGAAGTGCAATGCCACTTGTAGAAATCGTCCCCCCCACTTAGAGAAGAGAGCCCCCCAAAAGCAAATGTGCCCCCCTGCAAATGTGCTGTCCCCAAGTGATGCTTCACTTATATACTTTTAGACCTGGGGTGGGGGCTTATCCAATTAAGCAATCAGGAATTGATAAATTAGGGCTGGTTAGCTGGCACTGGGTTTCACTTCAGAAAGATCTACAGATAACCGGGGGATACCTCTAAAGGTTAAAGGCTGTAATGGTTATAAATTTAAGGTAAGAAAGCATATAGCAGCTCCAGTTTACAGCTGGATAAACAAATAAACATACCACATTAAAACAAAGCCTAGAAAACGCAGGTACACGCTTTCAATGTTGGATGGTTGCAAGCAAAGTTGGACACATACCTATGGAGAGACAGAGAAGGATTAGATGACACATTGAGATGAATGAATTCTGCAGAATCAGAAGTGCAATGCCACTTGTAGAAATCGTCCCCCCCACTTAGAGAAGAGAGCCCCCCAAAAGCAAATGTGCCCCCCTGCAAATGTGCTGTCCCCAAGTGATGCTTCACTTATATACTTTTAGACCTGGGGTGGGGGCTTATCCAATTAAGCAATCAGGAATTGATAAATTAGGGCTGGTTAGCTGGCACTGGGTTTCACTTCAGAAAGATCTACAGATAACCGGGGGATACCTCTAAAGGTTAAAGGCTGTAATGGTTATAAATTTAAGGTAAGAAAGCATATAGCAGCTCCAGTTTACAGCTGGATAAACAAATAAACATACCACATTAAAACAAAGCCTAGAAAACGCAGGTACACGCTTTCAATGTTGGATGGTTGCAAGCAAAGTTGGACACATACCTATGGAGAGACAGAGAAGGATTAGATGACACATTGAGATGAATGAATTCTGCAGAATCAGAAGTGCAATGCCACTTGTAGAAATCGTCCCCCCCACTTAGAGAAGAGAGCCCCCCAAAAGCAAATGTGCCCCCCTGCAAATGTGCTGTCCCCAAGTGATGCTTCACTTATATACTTTTAGACCTGGGGTGGGGGCTTATCCAATTAAGCAATCAGGAATTGATAAATTAGGGCTGGTTAGCTGGCACTGGGTTTCACTTCAGAAAGATCTACAGATAACCGGGGGATACCTCTAAAGGTTAAAGGCTGTAATGGTTATAAATTTAAGGTAAGAAAGCATATAGCAGCTCCAGTTTACAGCTGGATAAACAAATAAACATACCACATTAAAACAAAGCCTAGAAAACGCAGGTACACGCTTTCAATGTTGGATGGTTGCAAGCAAAGTTGGACACATACCTATGGAGAGACAGAGAAGGATTAGATGACACATTGAGATGAATGAATTCTGCAGAATCAGAAGTGCAATGCCACTTGTAGAAATCGTCCCCCCCACTTAGAGAAGAGAGCCCCCCAAAAGCAAATGTGCCCCCCTGCAAATGTGCTGTCCCCAAGTGATGCTTCACTTATATACTTTTAGACCTGGGGTGGGGGCTTATCCAATTAAGCAATCAGGAATTGATAAATTAGGGCTGGTTAGCTGGCACTGGGTTTCACTTCAGAAAGATCTACAGATAACCGGGGGATACCTCTAAAGGTTAAAGGCTGTAATGGTTATAAATTTAAGGTAAGAAAGCATATAGCAGCTCCAGTTTACAGCTGGATAAACAAATAAACATACCACATTAAAACAAAGCCTAGAAAACGCAGGTACACGCTTTCAATGTTGGATGGTTGCAAGCAAAGTTGGACACATACCTATGGAGAGACAGAGAAGGATTAGATGACACATTGAGATGAATGAATTCTGCAGAATCAGAAGTGCAATGCCACTTGTAGAAATCGTCCCCCCCACTTAGAGAAGAGAGCCCCCCAAAAGCAAATGTGCCCCCCTGCAAATGTGCTGTCCCCAAGTGATGCTTCACTTATATACTTTTAGACCTGGGGTGGGGGCTTATCCAATTAAGCAATCAGGAATTGATAAATTAGGGCTGGTTAGCTGGCACTGGGTTTCACTTCAGAAAGATCTACAGATAACCGGGGGATACCTCTAAAGGTTAAAGGCTGTAATGGTTATAAATTTAAGGTAAGAAAGCATATAGCAGCTCCAGTTTACAGCTGGATAAACAAATAAACATACCACATTAAAACAAAGCCTAGAAAACGCAGGTACACGCTTTCAATGTTGGATGGTTGCAAGCAAAGTTGGACACATACCTATGGAGAGACAGAGAAGGATTAGATGACACATTGAGATGAATGAATTCTGCAGAATCAGAAGTGCAATGCCACTTGTAGAAATCGTCCCCCCCACTTAGAGAAGAGAGCCCCCCAAAAGCAAATGTGCCCCCCTGCAAATGTGCTGTCCCCAAGTGATGCTTCACTTATATACTTTTAGACCTGGGGTGGGGGCTTATCCAATTAAGCAATCAGGAATTGATAAATTAGGGCTGGTTAGCTGGCACTGGGTTTCACTTCAGAAAGATCTACAGATAACCGGGGGATACCTCTAAAGGTTAAAGGCTGTAATGGTTATAAATTTAAGGTAAGAAAGCATATAGCAGCTCCAGTTTACAGCTGGATAAACAAATAAACATACCACATTAAAACAAAGCCTAGAAAACGCAGGTACACGCTTTCAATGTTGGATGGTTGCAAGCAAAGTTGGACACATACCTATGGAGAGACAGAGAAGGATTAGATGACACATTGAGATGAATGAATTCTGCAGAATCAGAAGTGCAATGCCACTTGTAGAAATCGTCCCCCCCACTTAGAGAAGAGAGCCCCCCAAAAGCAAATGTGCCCCCCTGCAAATGTGCTGTCCCCAAGTGATGCTTCACTTATATACTTTTAGACCTGGGGTGGGGGCTTATCCAATTAAGCAATCAGGAATTGATAAATTAGGGCTGGTTAGCTGGCACTGGGTTTCACTTCAGAAAGATCTACAGATAACCGGGGGATACCTCTAAAGGTTAAAGGCTGTAATGGTTATAAATTTAAGGTAAGAAAGCATATAGCAGCTCCAGTTTACAGCTGGATAAACAAATAAACATACCACATTAAAACAAAGCCTAGAAAACGCAGGTACACGCTTTCAATGTTGGATGGTTGCAAGCAAAGTTGGACACATACCTATGGAGAGACAGAGAAGGATTAGATGACACATTGAGATGAATGAATTCTGCAGAATCAGAAGTGCAATGCCACTTGTAGAAATCGTCCCCCCCACTTAGAGAAGAGAGCCCCCCAAAAGCAAATGTGCCCCCCTGCAAATGTGCTGTCCCCAAGTGATGCTTCACTTATATACTTTTAGACCTGGGGTGGGGGCTTATCCAATTAAGCAATCAGGAATTGATAAATTAGGGCTGGTTAGCTGGCACTGGGTTTCACTTCAGAAAGATCTACAGATAACCGGGGGATACCTCTAAAGGTTAAAGGCTGTAATGGTTATAAATTTAAGGTAAGAAAGCATATAGCAGCTCCAGTTTACAGCTGGATAAACAAATAAACATACCACATTAAAACAAAGCCTAGAAAACGCAGGTACACGCTTTCAATGTTGGATGGTTGCAAGCAAAGTTGGACACATACCTATGGAGAGACAGAGAAGGATTAGATGACACATTGAGATGAATGAATTCTGCAGAATCAGAAGTGCAATGCCACTTGTAGAAATCGTCCCCCCCACTTAGAGAAGAGAGCCCCCCAAAAGCAAATGTGCCCCCCTGCAAATGTGCTGTCCCCAAGTGATGCTTCACTTATATACTTTTAGACCTGGGGTGGGGGCTTATCCAATTAAGCAATCAGGAATTGATAAATTAGGGCTGGTTAGCTGGCACTGGGTTTCACTTCAGAAAGATCTACAGATAACCGGGGGATACCTCTAAAGGTTAAAGGCTGTAATGGTTATAAATTTAAGGTAAGAAAGCATATAGCAGCTCCAGTTTACAGCTGGATAAACAAATAAACATACCACATTAAAACAAAGCCTAGAAAACGCAGGTACACGCTTTCAATGTTGGATGGTTGCAAGCAAAGTTGGACACATACCTATGGAGAGACAGAGAAGGATTAGATGACACATTGAGATGAATGAATTCTGCAGAATCAGAAGTGCAATGCCACTTGTAGAAATCGTCCCCCCCACTTAGAGAAGAGAGCCCCCCAAAAGCAAATGTGCCCCCCTGCAAATGTGCTGTCCCCAAGTGATGCTTCACTTATATACTTTTAGACCTGGGGTGGGGGCTTATCCAATTAAGCAATCAGGAATTGATAAATTAGGGCTGGTTAGCTGGCACTGGGTTTCACTTCAGAAAGATCTACAGATAACCGGGGGATACCTCTAAAGGTTAAAGGCTGTAATGGTTATAAATTTAAGGTAAGAAAGCATATAGCAGCTCCAGTTTACAGCTGGATAAACAAATAAACATACCACATTAAAACAAAGCCTAGAAAACGCAGGTACACGCTTTCAATGTTGGATGGTTGCAAGCAAAGTTGGACACATACCTATGGAGAGACAGAGAAGGATTAGATGACACATTGAGATGAATGAATTCTGCAGAATCAGAAGTGCAATGCCACTTGTAGAAATCGTCCCCCCCACTTAGAGAAGAGAGCCCCCCAAAAGCAAATGTGCCCCCCTGCAAATGTGCTGTCCCCAAGTGATGCTTCACTTATATACTTTTAGACCTGGGGTGGGGGCTTATCCAATTAAGCAATCAGGAATTGATAAATTAGGGCTGGTTAGCTGGCACTGGGTTTCACTTCAGAAAGATCTACAGATAACCGGGGGATACCTCTAAAGGTTAAAGGCTGTAATGGTTATAAATTTAAGGTAAGAAAGCATATAGCAGCTCCAGTTTACAGCTGGATAAACAAATAAACATACCACATTAAAACAAAGCCTAGAAAACGCAGGTACACGCTTTCAATGTTGGATGGTTGCAAGCAAAGTTGGACACATACCTATGGAGAGACAGAGAAGGATTAGATGACACATTGAGATGAATGAATTCTGCAGAATCAGAAGTGCAATGCCACTTGTAGAAATCGTCCCCCCCACTTAGAGAAGAGAGCCCCCCAAAAGCAAATGTGCCCCCCTGCAAATGTGCTGTCCCCAAGTGATGCTTCACTTATATACTTTTAGACCTGGGGTGGGGGCTTATCCAATTAAGCAATCAGGAATTGATAAATTAGGGCTGGTTAGCTGGCACTGGGTTTCACTTCAGAAAGATCTACAGATAACCGGGGGATACCTCTAAAGGTTAAAGGCTGTAATGGTTATAAATTTAAGGTAAGAAAGCATATAGCAGCTCCAGTTTACAGCTGGATAAACAAATAAACATACCACATTAAAACAAAGCCTAGAAAACGCAGGTACACGCTTTCAATGTTGGATGGTTGCAAGCAAAGTTGGACACATACCTATGGAGAGACAGAGAAGGATTAGATGACACATTGAGATGAATGAATTCTGCAGAATCAGAAGTGCAATGCCACTTGTAGAAATCGTCCCCCCCACTTAGAGAAGAGAGCCCCCCAAAAGCAAATGTGCCCCCCTGCAAATGTGCTGTCCCCAAGTGATGCTTCACTTATATACTTTTAGACCTGGGGTGGGGGCTTATCCAATTAAGCAATCAGGAATTGATAAATTAGGGCTGGTTAGCTGGCACTGGGTTTCACTTCAGAAAGATCTACAGATAACCGGGGGATACCTCTAAAGGTTAAAGGCTGTAATGGTTATAAATTTAAGGTAAGAAAGCATATAGCAGCTCCAGTTTACAGCTGGATAAACAAATAAACATACCACATTAAAACAAAGCCTAGAAAACGCAGGTACACGCTTTCAATGTTGGATGGTTGCAAGCAAAGTTGGACACATACCTATGGAGAGACAGAGAAGGATTAGATGACACATTGAGATGAATGAATTCTGCAGAATCAGAAGTGCAATGCCACTTGTAGAAATCGTCCCCCCCACTTAGAGAAGAGAGCCCCCCAAAAGCAAATGTGCCCCCCTGCAAATGTGCTGTCCCCAAGTGATGCTTCACTTATATACTTTTAGACCTGGGGTGGGGGCTTATCCAATTAAGCAATCAGGAATTGATAAATTAGGGCTGGTTAGCTGGCACTGGGTTTCACTTCAGAAAGATCTACAGATAACCGGGGGATACCTCTAAAGGTTAAAGGCTGTAATGGTTATAAATTTAAGGTAAGAAAGCATATAGCAGCTCCAGTTTACAGCTGGATAAACAAATAAACATACCACATTAAAACAAAGCCTAGAAAACGCAGGTACACGCTTTCAATGTTGGATGGTTGCAAGCAAAGTTGGACACATACCTATGGAGAGACAGAGAAGGATTAGATGACACATTGAGATGAATGAATTCTGCAGAATCAGAAGTGCAATGCCACTTGTAGAAATCGTCCCCCCCACTTAGAGAAGAGAGCCCCCCAAAAGCAAATGTGCCCCCCTGCAAATGTGCTGTCCCCAAGTGATGCTTCACTTATATACTTTTAGACCTGGGGTGGGGGCTTATCCAATTAAGCAATCAGGAATTGATAAATTAGGGCTGGTTAGCTGGCACTGGGTTTCACTTCAGAAAGATCTACAGATAACCGGGGGATACCTCTAAAGGTTAAAGGCTGTAATGGTTATAAATTTAAGGTAAGAAAGCATATAGCAGCTCCAGTTTACAGCTGGATAAACAAATAAACATACCACATTAAAACAAAGCCTAGAAAACGCAGGTACACGCTTTCAATGTTGGATGGTTGCAAGCAAAGTTGGACACATACCTATGGAGAGACAGAGAAGGATTAGATGACACATTGAGATGAATGAATTCTGCAGAATCAGAAGTGCAATGCCACTTGTAGAAATCGTCCCCCCCACTTAGAGAAGAGAGCCCCCCAAAAGCAAATGTGCCCCCCTGCAAATGTGCTGTCCCCAAGTGATGCTTCACTTATATACTTTTAGACCTGGGGTGGGGGCTTATCCAATTAAGCAATCAGGAATTGATAAATTAGGGCTGGTTAGCTGGCACTGGGTTTCACTTCAGAAAGATCTACAGATAACCGGGGGATACCTCTAAAGGTTAAAGGCTGTAATGGTTATAAATTTAAGGTAAGAAAGCATATAGCAGCTCCAGTTTACAGCTGGATAAACAAATAAACATACCACATTAAAACAAAGCCTAGAAAACGCAGGTACACGCTTTCAATGTTGGATGGTTGCAAGCAAAGTTGGACACATACCTATGGAGAGACAGAGAAGGATTAGATGACACATTGAGATGAATGAATTCTGCAGAATCAGAAGTGCAATGCCACTTGTAGAAATCGTCCCCCCCACTTAGAGAAGAGAGCCCCCCAAAAGCAAATGTGCCCCCCTGCAAATGTGCTGTCCCCAAGTGATGCTTCACTTATATACTTTTAGACCTGGGGTGGGGGCTTATCCAATTAAGCAATCAGGAATTGATAAATTAGGGCTGGTTAGCTGGCACTGGGTTTCACTTCAGAAAGATCTACAGATAACCGGGGGATACCTCTAAAGGTTAAAGGCTGTAATGGTTATAAATTTAAGGTAAGAAAGCATATAGCAGCTCCAGTTTACAGCTGGATAAACAAATAAACATACCACATTAAAACAAAGCCTAGAAAACGCAGGTACACGCTTTCAATGTTGGATGGTTGCAAGCAAAGTTGGACACATACCTATGGAGAGACAGAGAAGGATTAGATGACACATTGAGATGAATGAATTCTGCAGAATCAGAAGTGCAATGCCACTTGTAGAAATCGTCCCCCCCACTTAGAGAAGAGAGCCCCCCAAAAGCAAATGTGCCCCCCTGCAAATGTGCTGTCCCCAAGTGATGCTTCACTTATATACTTTTAGACCTGGGGTGGGGGCTTATCCAATTAAGCAATCAGGAATTGATAAATTAGGGCTGGTTAGCTGGCACTGGGTTTCACTTCAGAAAGATCTACAGATAACCGGGGGATACCTCTAAAGGTTAAAGGCTGTAATGGTTATAAATTTAAGGTAAGAAAGCATATAGCAGCTCCAGTTTACAGCTGGATAAACAAATAAACATACCACATTAAAACAAAGCCTAGAAAACGCAGGTACACGCTTTCAATGTTGGATGGTTGCAAGCAAAGTTGGACACATACCTATGGAGAGACAGAGAAGGATTAGATGACACATTGAGATGAATGAATTCTGCAGAATCAGAAGTGCAATGCCACTTGTAGAAATCGTCCCCCCCACTTAGAGAAGAGAGCCCCCCAAAAGCAAATGTGCCCCCCTGCAAATGTGCTGTCCCCAAGTGATGCTTCACTTATATACTTTTAGACCTGGGGTGGGGGCTTATCCAATTAAGCAATCAGGAATTGATAAATTAGGGCTGGTTAGCTGGCACTGGGTTTCACTTCAGAAAGATCTACAGATAACCGGGGGATACCTCTAAAGGTTAAAGGCTGTAATGGTTATAAATTTAAGGTAAGAAAGCATATAGCAGCTCCAGTTTACAGCTGGATAAACAAATAAACATACCACATTAAAACAAAGCCTAGAAAACGCAGGTACACGCTTTCAATGTTGGATGGTTGCAAGCAAAGTTGGACACATACCTATGGAGAGACAGAGAAGGATTAGATGACACATTGAGATGAATGAATTCTGCAGAATCAGAAGTGCAATGCCACTTGTAGAAATCGTCCCCCCCACTTAGAGAAGAGAGCCCCCCAAAAGCAAATGTGCCCCCCTGCAAATGTGCTGTCCCCAAGTGATGCTTCACTTATATACTTTTAGACCTGGGGTGGGGGCTTATCCAATTAAGCAATCAGGAATTGATAAATTAGGGCTGGTTAGCTGGCACTGGGTTTCACTTCAGAAAGATCTACAGATAACCGGGGGATACCTCTAAAGGTTAAAGGCTGTAATGGTTATAAATTTAAGGTAAGAAAGCATATAGCAGCTCCAGTTTACAGCTGGATAAACAAATAAACATACCACATTAAAACAAAGCCTAGAAAACGCAGGTACACGCTTTCAATGTTGGATGGTTGCAAGCAAAGTTGGACACATACCTATGGAGAGACAGAGAAGGATTAGATGACACATTGAGATGAATGAATTCTGCAGAATCAGAAGTGCAATGCCACTTGTAGAAATCGTCCCCCCCACTTAGAGAAGAGAGCCCCCCAAAAGCAAATGTGCCCCCCTGCAAATGTGCTGTCCCCAAGTGATGCTTCACTTATATACTTTTAGACCTGGGGTGGGGGCTTATCCAATTAAGCAATCAGGAATTGATAAATTAGGGCTGGTTAGCTGGCACTGGGTTTCACTTCAGAAAGATCTACAGATAACCGGGGGATACCTCTAAAGGTTAAAGGCTGTAATGGTTATAAATTTAAGGTAAGAAAGCATATAGCAGCTCCAGTTTACAGCTGGATAAACAAATAAACATACCACATTAAAACAAAGCCTAGAAAACGCAGGTACACGCTTTCAATGTTGGATGGTTGCAAGCAAAGTTGGACACATACCTATGGAGAGACAGAGAAGGATTAGATGACACATTGAGATGAATGAATTCTGCAGAATCAGAAGTGCAATGCCACTTGTAGAAATCGTCCCCCCCACTTAGAGAAGAGAGCCCCCCAAAAGCAAATGTGCCCCCCTGCAAATGTGCTGTCCCCAAGTGATGCTTCACTTATATACTTTTAGACCTGGGGTGGGGGCTTATCCAATTAAGCAATCAGGAATTGATAAATTAGGGCTGGTTAGCTGGCACTGGGTTTCACTTCAGAAAGATCTACAGATAACCGGGGGATACCTCTAAAGGTTAAAGGCTGTAATGGTTATAAATTTAAGGTAAGAAAGCATATAGCAGCTCCAGTTTACAGCTGGATAAACAAATAAACATACCACATTAAAACAAAGCCTAGAAAACGCAGGTACACGCTTTCAATGTTGGATGGTTGCAAGCAAAGTTGGACACATACCTATGGAGAGACAGAGAAGGATTAGATGACACATTGAGATGAATGAATTCTGCAGAATCAGAAGTGCAATGCCACTTGTAGAAATCGTCCCCCCCACTTAGAGAAGAGAGCCCCCCAAAAGCAAATGTGCCCCCCTGCAAATGTGCTGTCCCCAAGTGATGCTTCACTTATATACTTTTAGACCTGGGGTGGGGGCTTATCCAATTAAGCAATCAGGAATTGATAAATTAGGGCTGGTTAGCTGGCACTGGGTTTCACTTCAGAAAGATCTACAGATAACCGGGGGATACCTCTAAAGGTTAAAGGCTGTAATGGTTATAAATTTAAGGTAAGAAAGCATATAGCAGCTCCAGTTTACAGCTGGATAAACAAATAAACATACCACATTAAAACAAAGCCTAGAAAACGCAGGTACACGCTTTCAATGTTGGATGGTTGCAAGCAAAGTTGGACACATACCTATGGAGAGACAGAGAAGGATTAGATGACACATTGAGATGAATGAATTCTGCAGAATCAGAAGTGCAATGCCACTTGTAGAAATCGTCCCCCCCACTTAGAGAAGAGAGCCCCCCAAAAGCAAATGTGCCCCCCTGCAAATGTGCTGTCCCCAAGTGATGCTTCACTTATATACTTTTAGACCTGGGGTGGGGGCTTATCCAATTAAGCAATCAGGAATTGATAAATTAGGGCTGGTTAGCTGGCACTGGGTTTCACTTCAGAAAGATCTACAGATAACCGGGGGATACCTCTAAAGGTTAAAGGCTGTAATGGTTATAAATTTAAGGTAAGAAAGCATATAGCAGCTCCAGTTTACAGCTGGATAAACAAATAAACATACCACATTAAAACAAAGCCTAGAAAACGCAGGTACACGCTTTCAATGTTGGATGGTTGCAAGCAAAGTTGGACACATACCTATGGAGAGACAGAGAAGGATTAGATGACACATTGAGATGAATGAATTCTGCAGAATCAGAAGTGCAATGCCACTTGTAGAAATCGTCCCCCCCACTTAGAGAAGAGAGCCCCCCAAAAGCAAATGTGCCCCCCTGCAAATGTGCTGTCCCCAAGTGATGCTTCACTTATATACTTTTAGACCTGGGGTGGGGGCTTATCCAATTAAGCAATCAGGAATTGATAAATTAGGGCTGGTTAGCTGGCACTGGGTTTCACTTCAGAAAGATCTACAGATAACCGGGGGATACCTCTAAAGGTTAAAGGCTGTAATGGTTATAAATTTAAGGTAAGAAAGCATATAGCAGCTCCAGTTTACAGCTGGATAAACAAATAAACATACCACATTAAAACAAAGCCTAGAAAACGCAGGTACACGCTTTCAATGTTGGATGGTTGCAAGCAAAGTTGGACACATACCTATGGAGAGACAGAGAAGGATTAGATGACACATTGAGATGAATGAATTCTGCAGAATCAGAAGTGCAATGCCACTTGTAGAAATCGTCCCCCCCACTTAGAGAAGAGAGCCCCCCAAAAGCAAATGTGCCCCCCTGCAAATGTGCTGTCCCCAAGTGATGCTTCACTTATATACTTTTAGACCTGGGGTGGGGGCTTATCCAATTAAGCAATCAGGAATTGATAAATTAGGGCTGGTTAGCTGGCACTGGGTTTCACTTCAGAAAGATCTACAGATAACCGGGGGATACCTCTAAAGGTTAAAGGCTGTAATGGTTATAAATTTAAGGTAAGAAAGCATATAGCAGCTCCAGTTTACAGCTGGATAAACAAATAAACATACCACATTAAAACAAAGCCTAGAAAACGCAGGTACACGCTTTCAATGTTGGATGGTTGCAAGCAAAGTTGGACACATACCACATTAAAACAAAGCCTAGAAAACGCAGGTACACGCTTTCAATGTTGGATGGTTGCAAGCAAAGTTGGACACATACCACATTAAAACAAAGCCTAGAAAACGCAGGTACACGCTTTCAATGTTGGATGGTTGCAAGCAAAGTTGGACACATACCACATTAAAACAAAGCCTAGAAAACGCAGGTACACGCTTTCAATGTTGGATGGTTGCAAGCAAAGTTGGACACATACCACATTAAAACAAAGCCTAGAAAACGCAGGTACACGCTTTCAATGTTGGATGGTTGCAAGCAAAGTTGGACACATACCTATGGAGAGACAGAGAAGGATTAGATGACACATTGAGATGAATGAATTCTGCAGAATCAGAAGTGCAATGCCACTTGTAGAAATCGTCCCCCCCACTTAGAGAAGAGAGCCCCCCAAAAGCAAATGTGCCCCCCTGCAAATGTGCTGTCCCCAAGTGATGCTTCACTTATATACTTTTAGACCTGGGGTGGGGGCTTATCCAATTAAGCAATCAGGAATTGATAAATTAGGGCTGGTTAGCTGGCACTGGGTTTCACTTCAGAAAGATCTACAGATAACCGGGGGATACCTCTAAAGGTTAAAGGCTGTAATGGTTATAAATTTAAGGTAAGAAAGCATATAGCAGCTCCAGTTTACAGCTGGATAAACAAATAAACATACCACATTAAAACAAAGCCTAGAAAACGCAGGTACACGCTTTCAATGTTGGATGGTTGCAAGCAAAGTTGGACACATACCTATGGAGAGACAGAGAAGGATTAGATGACACATTGAGATGAATGAATTCTGCAGAATCAGAAGTGCAATGCCACTTGTAGAAATCGTCCCCCCCACTTAGAGAAGAGAGCCCCCCAAAAGCAAATGTGCCCCCCTGCAAATGTGCTGTCCCCAAGTGATGCTTCACTTATATACTTTTAGACCTGGGGTGGGGGCTTATCCAATTAAGCAATCAGGAATTGATAAATTAGGGCTGGTTAGCTGGCACTGGGTTTCACTTCAGAAAGATCTACAGATAACCGGGGGATACCTCTAAAGGTTAAAGGCTGTAATGGTTATAAATTTAAGGTAAGAAAGCATATAGCAGCTCCAGTTTACAGCTGGATAAACAAATAAACATACCACATTAAAACAAAGCCTAGAAAACGCAGGTACACGCTTTCAATGTTGGATGGTTGCAAGCAAAGTTGGACACATACCTATGGAGAGACAGAGAAGGATTAGATGACACATTGAGATGAATGAATTCTGCAGAATCAGAAGTGCAATGCCACTTGTAGAAATCGTCCCCCCCACTTAGAGAAGAGAGCCCCCCAAAAGCAAATGTGCCCCCCTGCAAATGTGCTGTCCCCAAGTGATGCTTCACTTATATACTTTTAGACCTGGGGTGGGGGCTTATCCAATTAAGCAATCAGGAATTGATAAATTAGGGCTGGTTAGCTGGCACTGGGTTTCACTTCAGAAAGATCTACAGATAACCGGGGGATACCTCTAAAGGTTAAAGGCTGTAATGGTTATAAATTTAAGGTAAGAAAGCATATAGCAGCTCCAGTTTACAGCTGGATAAACAAATAAACATACCACATTAAAACAAAGCCTAGAAAACGCAGGTACACGCTTTCAATGTTGGATGGTTGCAAGCAAAGTTGGACACATACCACATTAAAACAAAGCCTAGAAAACGCAGGTACACGCTTTCAATGTTGGATGGTTGCAAGCAAAGTTGGACACATACCACATTAAAACAAAGCCTAGAAAACGCAGGTACACGCTTTCAATGTTGGATGGTTGCAAGCAAAGTTGGACACATACCACATTAAAACAAAGCCTAGAAAACGCAGGTACACGCTTTCAATGTTGGATGGTTGCAAGCAAAGTTGGACACATACCTATGGAGAGACAGAGAAGGATTAGATGACACATTGAGATGAATGAATTCTGCAGAATCAGAAGTGCAATGCCACTTGTAGAAATCGTCCCCCCCACTTAGAGAAGAGAGCCCCCCGAAAGCAAATGTGCCCCCCTGCAAATGTGCCCCCCTGCACATAATAAAAACAAAAAAAAAAAAAAATGTTTTTGTTGTTGTTGTTATTATTCATATGAACAAAGAAAGGTCCATAAAGATATGGATGAGCAAGTTTGGGGTGGAGGAACGTGACTGGCCTACACAAAGTCCTGACCTCAACCCAATAAAACAGCCTTCCCAGAAGAGTTGAAGCTGTTATGGCTGCAAAGGGTGGGCCAACTCAACATTGAACCCTACGGACTAAGACTGGGATGCCATTAAAGTTCATGTGTGTGTAATGGCAGGCGTCCCAATACTTTTGAAAATATAGTGTGTATCTATTTTCAGAGTCCACCATTTTTCTGATCCCCTGATAAAGATTTGTATGGATTGGGAATCAAAATGTATCATCAGATCCTCTGTTTTTATTTGTCAATCTTGGTTGTGGTTTTTATAATAATGTATAAATGAATTATGTTTAATGATAATATATATATATATATATATATATATATATATATATATATATATATATATATATATATATATATATATATATATATATATATATTTCAATAAAATACATTTATGTTTTAGGTTGAAATATGATGAAATGTGAAAATTTTCCAAGGCACTGTATATGTGTGTTTTTAAAAGTAGGAATGTAAATTAAAAAAATTATATGAATAAATATATATATATATATATATATATATATATATATATATATATATATTATATATATATGAATATATACACACAATAGTATACATTCATAACAAATTTTGGGACAGAAAAAGACGGGGCTTTGCGGGCCTGTGGGAGTGGAAGGATCAAAGAGTAGAACCAGTAGTAAAATCAAAAATACATTTTATTGGTTTATCAAAATAAAAAACAAGCATGGATAACCATGCATGTATAATAACAAACAAGTACAACATGCAATTGTTAAAATATATAGTGTCACTGTATTTATAGAAACATATCCCACAAGGGGTTAGAAGCGGAAAAAACAAAGCCTGTGTAGGTGGAAGATGGGTCTCAAGCTGGATTCGGTCACGGTAGGTCCCCAGCAAGCCGACGCGTTTCGCTTAAGGCTTCCTCAGGGCCTGAGAGACCATAACAGACCGATGTTTCCTTTTTAACAGTGACTCGTGTTAGGCGGCAAGGCTGTAGCGGTACATAGACTGTTCGGAAGCTAATATCTCCGTATTCACCGTACAGAATTTATATAAGTATCAAGTAAAACACTTTTGTATTACATCCGATATGTTGGGTTGCAGCTGCATCATCAAGGTCAAGGCTGCTATAAATAGCTCCAATCTTGGCCTCTTGGGGTGTAATCGCCCCTCAGCAAATAATTGTCCTCTTCCTGGATTATTTATCCATATATGCAATCACCCTCAGGTACAATCAATTTAGTGTCAATATTGCACTCGTTTAAGCCAGGTTTTAAAGACCTCTATGCAGTTTGTAGGGAATGTATCCCCAATCTACTTGTCCTAAATGGCAGCAGGGTTGACCTCTCCTCAAACTGAGAGGTGCTCCAGGCAGGGAAATAGGACCTATACAGGTGTATATTTCAGTTAAATGGACCCAAGGTCCTGGGCTATCCAAGCCCTCTGTGTCACCGTACGTTTACCACCTGCCTGGTTTACCACCTGACCGGCAGGTGGTAAACGTACGGTGACACAGAGGGCTTGGATAGCCCAGGACCTTGGGTCCATTTAACTGAAATATACACCTGTATAGGTCCTATTTCCCTGCCTGGAGAACCTCTCAGTTTGAGGAGAGGTCAACCCTGCTGCCATTTAGGACAAGTAGATTGGGGATACATTCCCTACAAACTGCATAGAGGTCTTTAAAACCTGGCTTAAACGAGTGCAATATTGACACTAAATTGATTGTACCTGAGGGTGATTGCATATATGGATAAATAATCCAGGAAGAGGACAATTATTTGCTGAGGGGCGATTACACCCCAAGAGGCCAAGATTGGAGCTATTTATAGCAGCCTTGACCTTGATGATGCAGCTGCAACCCAACACATCGGATGTAATACAAAAGTGTTTTACTTGATACTTATATAAATTCTGTACGGTGAATACGGAGATATTAGCTTCTGAACAGTCTATGTACCGCTACAGCCTTGCCGCCTAACACGAGTCACTGTTAAAAAGGAAACATCGGTCTGTTATGGTCTCTCAGGCCCTGAGGAAGCCTTAAGCGAAACGCGTCGGCTTGCTGGGGACCTACCGTGACCGAATCCAGCTTGAGACCCATCTTCCACCTACACAGGCTTTGTTTTTTCCGCTTCTAACCCCTTGTGGGATATGTTTCTATAAATACAGTGACACTATATATCTTAACAATTGCATGTTGTACTTGTTTGTTATTATACATGCATGGTTATCCATGCTTGTTTTTTATTTTGATAAACCAATAAAATGTATTTTTGATTTAACTACTGGTTCTACTCTTTGATCCTTCCACTCCCACAGGCCCGCAAAGCCCCGTCTTTTTCTGTCCCAAAATTTGTTATGAATCTTCAACAGGGGTAAGGGCCTATTTTGCACGGTAACTTTTTTGTCTACAAATAGTATACATTGTTTTTTACATTTACATTCTTAATTTTAAAAACACACACATACAGTGCCTTGGAAAATTTTCCACATTTTGTCATGTTACAACCAAAAACATAAATGTATTTTATTGGGATTTTATGTGATAGACCAACACAAAGTGGCACATAATTGTGAAGTGGAAGGAAAATGATAAATGGTTTTCAACATGTTTTACAAATAAATATGTGAAAAGTGTGGTGTGCATTTGTATTCAGCCCCCTTTACTCTGATACCCCAAACTAAAATCTAGTGGAACCAATCGCCTTCAGAAGTCACCTAATTGGTAAAAAAAAGTCCACCTGTGTGTAATTTAATCTCAGTATAAATACAGCTGTTCTGTGAAGACCTCAGAGGTTTGTTGGAGAACTTTAGTGAAGAAACAGCATCATAAGGGCCAAGGAACACATCAGACAGGTCAGGGATAAAATTTAGAAGATTAAAGCAGGGTTAGGGTATAAAAAAATATCCCAATCTTTGAACATCTCACAGAGCTCTGTTCAATCCATCATCTGAAAATGGAAAGAGTATGGCACAACTGCAAACCTACCAAGACATGGCCGTCCACCTAAACTGACCGGCCGGGCAAGGAGAGCATTAATCAGAGAAGCAGCCAAGAGGCCAATGGTAACTCTGGAGGAGCTGCAGAGATCCACAGCTCAGGTGGGAGAATCTGTCCACAGGACAACTATTAGTCGTGCGCTCCACAAATCTGCCCTTTATGGAAGAGTGGCAAGAAGAAACCCATTGTTGAAAGAAAGCCATAAGAAGTCCCGTTTGCAAGCAGCCATGTGGGGGGACACAACAAACACGTGGAAGAAGGTGCCCCTGTCTGATGAGACCAAAATTGAACTTTTTGGCTTAAAAGCAAAACTCTACATGTGGCGGAAAACTAACATTGCACATCACCCTGAGCACACCATCCCCACCTTGAAACATGGTTGTGGGGATGCTTTTCGTCAACAGGTAAGCTGGTCAGAGTTGATGGGAAGATGGATGGAGCCAAATACAGGGCAATCTTAAAAGAAACCTGTTAATGTCTGCAAAAGACTTAAAACTGGGGCGGGGGTTCACCTTCCAGCAGGACAACGACCCCAAACATACAGCCATTGCTACAATGGAATGACTTAGATCAAAGTATATTCATGTGTTAGAATGGCCCGGTCAAAGTCCAGACCTAAATCCAATTGAGAATCTGTGGCAATACTTGAAAATTGCCATTCAGAGATGTTTTCCATTCAATCTGACAGAGCTTGAGCTATTTTGCAAAGAAGAATGGGCAAAAATGTCCCTCTCTAGATGTGCAAAGCTGGTAGAGACATCCCCAAAAAGACTTACCGGACTTGCAGAATTACAATTGCAGGGAAAGGCGGTTCTACAAAGTATTGACTCGGGGGGGGGGGGGGGTGAATACAAATACACGCCACACTTTTCACACATCTATTTGTAAAACACTTTGATAACCATTTATCATTTTCCTTCCACTTCACAATTATGTGCCACTTTGTGTTGGTTTATCACATAAAATACATTTACGTTTTTGTGGAAAATTTCAAGGGGTATGGATAGTTTTTCAAGGCACTGTGTATATACTGTATATACAAACCCAATTCCAAAAAAGTTGGGACACTGTACAAATTGTGAATAAAAACAGAAAGCAATGATGTTGAGGTTTCAAATTTCAATATTTTATTCAGAATACAACATAGATGACATATCAAATGTTTATACTGAGAAAATGTATTATTTTAAAGGGAAAAATATGTTGACTTTAAATTTCATGGCATCAACACATCTCAAAAAAAGTTGGGACAAGGCCATGTTTACCACTGTGTGGCCTCCCCTCTTCTTTTTATAACTGTCTGCAAACATCTGGGGACTGAGGAGACAAGTTGCTGAAGTTCAGGAATAGGAATGTTGTCCTATTCTTGATAATACAGGCTTCTAGTTGCTCAACTGTCTTAGGTCTTCTTTGTTGCATCTTCCTCTTTATGATGCGCCAAATGTTTTCTATGGATGAAAGATCTGGACTGCAGGCTGCCCATTTCAGTACCCGGATCCTTCTTCTATGCAGCCATGATGTTGTAATTGATGCAGTATGTGGTCTGGCATTGTCATGTTGGAAAATGCAAGGTCTTCCCTGAAAGAGACGATGTCTGGATGGGAGCATATGTTGTTCTAGAACTTGGATATACCTTTCAGCATTGATGGTGCCTTTCCAGATGTGTAAGCTGCCCATGCCACACGCACTCATGCAACCCCATACCATCAGAGATGCAGGCTTCTGAACTGAGCGCTGATAACAACTTGGGTTGTCCTTGTCCTCTTTAGTCCGGATGACATGGCGTCCCAGTTTTCCACAAAGAACTTCAAATTTTGATTCGTCTGACCACAGAACAGTTTTTCACTTTGCCACAGACCATTTTAAATGAGCCTTGGCCCAGAGAAAACGCCTGCGCTTCTGGATCATGTTTAGATATGGCTTCTTTTTTGGCCTATCGAGTTTTAGACGGCAACGGCGAATGGCACGGTGGATTTTGTTCACCGACAATGTTTTCTGGAAGTATTCCTGAGCCCATGTTGTGATTTCCATTACAGTAGCATTCCTGTATGTGATGCAGTGCCGTCTAAGGGCCCGAAGATCACGGGCATCCAGTATGGTTTTCCGGCCTTGACCCTTACGCACAGAGATTGTTCCAGATTCTCTGAATCTTTGGATGATATTATGCACTGTAGATGATGATAACTTCAAACTCTTTCAAATTTTTCTCTGAGAAACTCCTTTCTGATATTGCTCCACTATTTTTCGCCGCAGCATTGGAGGAATTGGTGATCCTCTGCCCATCCTGACTTCTGAGAGACACTGCCACTCTGAGAGGCTCTTTTTATATCCAATCATGTTGCCAATTGATCTAATAATAAGTTGCAATTTGGTCCTCCAGCTGTTCCTTATATGTACCTTTAACTTTTCCGGCCTCTTATTGCTACCTGTCCCAACTTTTTTGGAATGTGTAGCTCTCATGAAATAAAAAATGAGCCAATATTTGGCATGTCATTTCAAAATGTCTCACTTTCAACATTTGATATGTTATCTATATTATATTGTGAATAAAATATAAGATTATGAGATTTGTAAATTAGTCCATTCCTTTTTTACTCACAATTTGTACAGTGTCCCAACATTTTTGGATTTGGGTTTGTATATATATATATATATATATATATATATATATATATATATATATATATATATATATATATATATATATATATATATATATATGGGTTTGAAGATTGTCAGTAAATAAAGAATGTATTTAAACTTATCCAATCTTGTGATGCATTGATGATTATTTATTTATTTTAAGGTGCAAAGGTCATCATGCATTTGCAATACCCCGGGACGCCTGTTGTCAGGTGGTACGGATCCTGCTCATCCCACAACAAAGGCCATCATTTGATTTAGGAGAGCAGTTGTTTGTAACAGAAGGAGCGGCTGCCATTCGTGCCAGCCGCCTCATCTAGCCACGCATCCCAACTGTCCTGCATATAAAGAAGGCAGAGCTAGGAGCCCATCAAAAGGCAGAGGCAGCCGATCCCTTGGAGGAACGCAGTTAAATGAAGTCATCCGTCATCTTGCCTTTTTATTGATGAGTGGCACCGCTTGGCGGCTAGTGACATGGCAGAACAGATAGCATCAGAGTCCCTGCTAGCTGACTCTCCTGCATGCCGAGACGCCAGGCCCAAAACAATGAGTCATTGCTTATTACACCCATTATTAACTCAGCTCAGCCTCATTAAGCATAAAAATTGAGCAGAGAGGCACCAAAGACCAGCAACAACATGCAGATCTGCATTAAAGGAAAAAAAAAAAGAGAGATACGTAGTCCAGGAGTGCAGCGGATAGCGACGTGAAGGCGAACAGACACTTATGGCTTCTAGTTTAGTTCTTGTGACACTTGAAATCCTGGGAGTCAACAGAAGTTGATCGTCTGTTTACCCGATTCTGACATGATTATATTGAGAGCTGAATTGTAGAGTAATGGGAGAGAGCGAGGAAATACTGTACCTGAAGAGCTTTATTAACAGGGAACTTGAAAATCAGGTTTTGTGGCATTGTGACTGTTTTATTAAGGGAATTGGGAAAGTAAGCCGGGAACTCCGCCGGTTGTGTGTACACTTTTAGGTAGTCTATCTTCGTAACCGATGGTCATTTTATTGCCCATGCGGATGGCATTGATGTGATCTGGTGGATGGTATACATTGATAAAAGCAAACATTACATAAATACAAAATGTAATAATATAGATGTAAAGTAAGAAGTTATTTATAAATGCTTTGTTTTTTTTGTTTTTTAGATTCACTATTTGATGCAGCATGCCATAACGTTTTTGGCCTGTGCAAGGAAATGAAGCCTGAAGCAGCATCTTGTTTTTATGATTAGGTATCAGCTAGTTAGTAGAAACATCCTCAAGCGGCAGGGGACTTTAGGCTAGGTATAGCAAAAAAAGAAATGAGAGAGGAAAAGTTAGAGAAGAGAGGAGAAAAGAGGGTAGAAGAGGAGAAATGGCAGGCTAGGCGAAGGGGAAGGGGAGGAGAAAAGGAAAGAGGAGAAAACAGAAAAGAAAAAAGGAAAAGGAGAAAGAAAAGTAAAAGAGGGGAAAAGGGTAGGGGGGTTGCTAAAAGAGGGGAGGGGACAAAGGAGAAGAGAGAAAATGAGAGAGGAAAAGAGAGGAGAGAAGTGGGTGCTAGAAGAGGTGGAAAGGATAGGAGAAGAGGAGGAGAAGAGGAGCAGAAGAGGAGAAAACAGAGGAAAAGGAAGGAAAAAAGAAGAAAGAAGAGGAATGGGGGGGGGGGGGTTGAAGAGGGGGAGTGACAAGGGAGGAGAGGAGAGAATAGAGAGGAGGGCGTAGATGGTACTGGAAGAGTTGGGAGAGGGAAGAAGAAGAGGAGAAAGGAGAAAACCGAGGAGAAGAAGGTAGGAAAAGGGGAGAAAGGAAAAGAAAGTAAAAGAAGGAAATAGAGGGGATATAAGAGTGGAGGGGACAAAGAAGGAGAGTGGAAAGGAGGGAGGAAAAGAGAGAAGGGGAGAAAGAGGGTACTAGAAGCAGAGGGAGAGGGAAGAAGAAGAGGAGATAACAGAGAAGAAGGAGGTAAAAATAGGACAAAGGAGAGGGGAGGAAACAGAGGGCAAAGAGGGAAAAAAATGAGGGAGGGGGAGTAAAAGAGGGGAACGTGTGTGTGTTTGTGGGGGTGGGGGGGGTTAGAAGAGAGGAGGGGACAAAAAAACAGGATAGGAAAGAGGAGAACAGAGACGAAAAGAGGGGAAAGGGGGTGCTAGAAGAGGTGTGAGAGGGAAGGAAGAGAAGAGAGAGGAGAGAGGATCAAACAAAGGAGAAGAAGGAAGGAAAGGATGAGAAAGGAGAGGAAGGGGGATTGAAGAGGGGAAGACAGAGAAGAGAAGAGAAGAGAAGAGAAGAGAAGAGAAGAGAAGAGAAGAGAAGAGAAGAGAAGAGAAGAGAAGAGAAGAGAAGAGAAGAGAAGAGAAGAGAAGAGAAGAGAAGAGAAGAGAAGAGAAGAGAAGAGAAGAGAAGAGAAGAGAAGAGAAGAGAAGAGAAGAGAAGAGAAGAGAAGAGAAGAGAAGAGAAGAGAAGAGAAGAGAAGAGAAGAGAAGAGAAGAGAAGAGAAGAGAAGAGAAGAGAGGGTGAAGATGATACTGGAACAGTTGAGAGAGGGAAGAAGAGAAGAAAGGAGAAAACAGAGGAAAATAAAAGAGGAGAATGAAGTGGGGAGGGAAATAAAAGAGGGGAATTGGGGGGATAGAAAAGGTGAGTAGATAAAGGGGAAGAGTGAAAAGGAGGGAGTAGAAGAGAAGAGGGGAGGAAGAGGGTGCTAGAAGAGGTAGGAGAGAGAACAAGAAGAGGAAAAATGAGAGAGGAGATAACTGAGAAGAAGAAGGAGGGAAATGAGGAGAAAGGAGAGGGGAGGAAACAGAGGTCGAGGAAGGAAAAAAGGAGGAAGGAGGGAGTGGGAGTAAAAAAGGGGAATGTGTGTGTGTGTGGGGGGGGGGGGTAGAAGAGAGGAGGGGGGGAAATGAGAAGGGTGGAAAAGATGGAGGGGCAGAGAAGAGGGGAAAAAGGGTGCTAGAAGGAGTGGGAAAGGGAAGGAGAAGATGAGAAAGAGGAGAGGAGAAGAGAGAACCAGAAAGGAGAGGGGGGGCAAGTAAAAGAGAGGAAAGAGGGGGGCTAGAAGAGGGGAGAAGACAAAGAAAAAGGCAAGAGAAGAGGTAAGAAAGTGGAAGGAGACAAGGAGGAAGGGGAAGGAGAGAACAGGAGAAAAGAAGAAGGGAGACAAAGAAAGAAGAGGGAAGAAGAGGAAAAGAAAAAGGGGAGAAGAGAAGAAAGAGTAGAGGGAAGGAGAAGAAGGAAGAGGATAGGGAAGAAGAGAGCTGGGAGGGAGAAGAGGGGAAAGGAGAAGAAGAGGGAAATAAGAAGATGGGGGGATAAGGTGGAGTAAGGAAAGTAAAGGGGAAAATAGGGGGATGGAAGAAAAAATGTGGGGGGAGAATAGAGAAAAAGAGGAAGGGGGGGGGGGGTAGAAGAGGAAAGAGACAGATAGAGAAGAAATAATGGAGAAGTCAGGAAAGGGAGAATAGGAGAGGAAATCAGTGGAGTGATAGAGGAGCAAAGAAGAAAGGAAAGAAGAAGGGAGGAGAAGAGGAGAGGAAGAGGGAGGAGAAGAGGAGAGGAAGAGGGAGGAGAAGAGGAGAGGAAGAGGGAGGAGAAGAGGACAGTAAAGAGGAAAGCAGAGGGGAGGAGGGAAGAAGAAAGGGGAGGAGATGAGCAGAAAAGGGAGAAGAAGAGTGGAAGGAAGAGGAAAAGAGGGAGGAGGATATATTTTTATTTACTGTATTTCTAACTAAAGTGTAAATGTATAAACATATAAAAGACACACTTTTAATAAAGTTACCTATTCATTAAAAACAATTTAATGTATTTTTTTTAATACATCAGTTTGTCTTTATAGATGTCTGTAATTCCTTACACATCAATATGGACAGCACTGTTTTGCTTACTTTACTATTCCTATTTTATCCTAAGACATATTTCCTACAAACCTGTGTAATCTATTTAAATATTGTCATTAACATGTCCACCCATTAAATGACTATACAGTACAATTCTTTTCTAACAAAAATGAGATCACAGCCTCCAAGAGTTTGCTACCGCTTCCATTTGTGACCAGTTAGTGTTACAATACTTCCTATTCATATAATCACTGACAGGTGGTCAGGACTTCAGTGCCAGCTACTTTCAGTTAATAAATACGTTGTATTTCTTGATGGAGAAGGGGGGCATCTGAGGCCTGTGCTCCCAACAAACCCTTCTACTATAGCATATCTCCCAACTATCCCTGATTTGTAAACAAAGTCCCTCTGTCCCTCTTTCCTCCTCATTTGTCCCTCATTTTGGTCTGATCTATATATAGTTGTATATAAAATGCACTTTTTAATCTTTCAAAAAGTGTTTCCCAGGGTTAAACCTTTCATCCAATTTCTAAATTGCTGCATTTGTAAATTTAAAGGAATTGTAGTGGTTAAAAAAAAAAAGCACTTGTGGATTTAACTCTCATTTTTTTGTATAATTCTCCTTTGAGGGGGCGTGGCAGGGGGTGTGTCCTATGCCTTCATACTTTTGCTAATAGGTGTCCCTCGTTCCCATCTCAAAAAGTTGGGAGGTATGCTATAGGCCTAATTCAAAACCGTATCACACCAGGGTTAAGAATCTTATTTTTCAAAAATGATATATTTTTTTAAGGTCAATGGAGATTTGAAAACTATAGTCACGTAGCTAAAATAAAGATCCTTATCTTTGTGGTAAAGCTTTGTGAATTAACCTTCATCTCTGATATATTACCTGACATACAGTATTCTTACATCTCCCCCAGACTCCATAGGTGGTATATTGCTGGGATAGCTTGTACCTTCTTCCAGCCACATGAGGTCATCATAAAGGAATCACTCTCTTGTGGGAAAATCCACATTTTTTTGCTCAGTGTGACGGACTCCGGACACCCCGACTGGGTATCTCCGCCAAGAAGCTGCTTCCTAAGCTCTGGAACACGAGATCCGTGAATCTGGCTATAGTTACCCCAAGAACTCAACAGTACAAGTTTTGGAGTGAACCAGAATCAAACTGTTTATTCAAACACATGCACAAAGAGATATACACTGTGGGACAACCCCTCCCCCTTAGCAGCCAATCCACATACACATATACATCCCATATTAAGTTTATCTTAAGGCAGACAGAAACAACAATAGAACAATGGAATGCAGGTACTTAACAATAACAAACCCCACCCCACTAGCAAGAGTCTATGAGAGACTCCTGCAATATTCTAGCAATCTGTTAAGTCAAACCGTTTATCTTCATATATTTTCTGAGGGATATTGTCCAGAAATATTACTGACCCAAGTGAAAGAGCCCCTCACTCTTACAACACAAACCACACATATAGAACCCAGGATAACCGGGGTAACACCAAATGCTTAGTCCGGTGTGGTTTACTGCGAGTCTGATAAGTGCAGACCCGACTGGGGTTCTTGGTCACCCTTTGCCCCTGATAGACACAGGGTGACTTACACATAAGAGGGGTCGGGGAAGCTGGACAAGTAGTCTCCAAACCTCCCTAAAGCAATTTGGGTTTCACAAGCCCCCCAACCAAAGTGACTCATGTCACACTGGGCATAATACATAATTGGCATGCCTATTGTTCATTGGAGTTAAGTCCTAGTTAAAGTTAAACTTAGCTGAATAGGTCGATACCTTTTGTATCACTTGACCCTCCCTTCTAGATTGTAAGCTTTAATGAGCAGAGACCTCTGATTCCTCCTGTATTGAATTATTTTGTAATTGCACTGTCTGCCCTCATGTTATACTGTATAAATCCTGTATAATAATAATACTATTAAATATTAATAGAAAAGGGCACAGATTAATGCAGCTCTGTAATCAATACACTATTAAAAGAATATTTTTAAAAATGATGTAATGGTTCTGGAACCTCAATCAGGCTCAAAATGGATTTCTGCTGCTGGTTCTAATTAAGCAATTTATTTATTTTTTATTTTTTCCAAAAGTAATTTTTTAGTGCATGCACGAGAAATACCACACTGAGACACATTTAGATAAGTGATACTTCTGTTTATTTCTACAGCATATGTGGGCTATATATTGAGTAGTTTCTGTCGTCATAAGCATAATATTATTTGATTATTCGCAGCTTTCTGGTTGGTTATGTCCATTATAAGGAAACTCCCTCCAAGTTATGAATGTTATCTTCAGGGGAGGGCTCCGTACGGAGGCGCCATCTTCCTCACAAACATTCCATCTCGGTGGGAGGGGGTGTCTAGTGATGGCCATTTTGAGTAAGGAATACAAAAAAGCATATTTACATGTATAGAAAAATAGACATTTTGCCTAATTCATCAGTGTTCATTACATTCATTTGCAATGCAATCAGTTGAAGTAGCTGGATTTGACATGTAATCAGCTTCTTGCTATCTATTTAACAGTCTGTACAACAGGCCTCAAAGAGGGAGAGAGAAGCAGCACCAGGAGCGAGTCCAGTGTGCTGCAGTGCACGGAGCATGCTGACAAGAGGAGTGAGCAGAGTGGCAGAGAGATCAGTGTGTTGCTTCTCATTTCCCTCTCCAGTCACAAGGTGGGGAGGGGACTTGTAAGTGAAAGCGAAACTGCAGCAGGGAAAGATTGGATTTCCTGCCCTGCCAGATGGGACTGTGCTTTGGGTGAATCCCAGCACTGGGAAGAAATAAAAATAATTTTATTTATTAATTGATTGATTTATTTATTCATTATTTAGCTAACTGTGTAGCTGTTTGCCTTAAGTTCATCTTTAACCAAATTGCCGACTGTGTAACGTACATTTACTGCGGCAGGTTGGCTCTATTGCGCAAAAATGCCTATAGGTGGCGCGCGCATGCCTCCGGAGACCCAATCGCACGCTGATTGGAGAGAGGAGGAACCAATCAGTGAGTCCGGTGGACCCAATGCCCGCCGGCCACCTGCGATCGTTCTCGAGAGAGACAGAAAGGTGGTCTGCCTTTGTAAACAAGGCAGATCGCTGTTCTGACAGGGAAGAAGATGGAAATCTTGTGTTTCTGCTAAGCAGAATCTTCACCCCGGTCAGAGCAACCCCCCCACAGTTAGAAAGCACCCCCTAGGGACATATTTAACCCTTTGATCGCCCCTGGTGTTAACCCCTTCCCTGCTAGTGTCATTAGTACAGTAACAGTGCATATTTTTTAGCACTAATCACTGTATTGGTGTCACTGGTCCCCAAAAAAGTGTCAAAAGTATAATTTAGGTGCCTGATTTATCTGCCGCAATGTCGCAGTAGTGCTAGAAGTTTCTGATCACCCCCATTACTAGTAAAAAAAAAATTCCAGAAATTCAATAAAAATATCCTATCGTTTGTGTACGCTGTAACTTTTGTGCAAACCGATCATTATATGCTTATTGGGATTTTTTTATTTATTTTTTTTACCAACAATAGGTATCAGAATACATATTGGCCTAAATTAATGAAGATTTTTTTTAATTTTGAATTAGATTAATTAAATTAGATTAATTAATTTGATTTTTTTATTTTTTTATTGGATGTGTATTATAGCAGGAAGTAAATAAATTATATATACATATATATATATATATATATATATATATATATATATATATATATATATATATATATATATATATATACATACACATATATCTATCTATCTGTCTGTCTGTCTGTGTATCTATCTATCTATCTATATATCTATCTATCTATCTATCTATAAATATATATATATATATATATTTATTTATAGACAGACAGACAGACAGACAGACAGACGGACGGACGGACGGACGGACGGACGGATTATATCTATATACCTATCTATATATATATATATTTTGTTTGTTTTTTTAAATAGTCATTTTTGTTTTTGTTAATAGTACAAAAAATAAAAACCGCAGAGGTGATGAAATACCACCAAAAGAAAGCTCTATTTGTTGGAAAAAAAGGACATCAATTTTATTTGGGTATAGCATCGCGCGATCACGCCATTGGCATTTAAAGTAGTAGCAAAATAAAAAAATGGCCTGGTCATGAAGGAGGTAAAACCTTCCAGGGCTGAAGTGGTTAAACAATACATGCTAAGGCTGCTGAAGTTGGCCGCGACATTTTTGCTCCAATCGCCATGATGAAAAAGGGTTAAACTGTTGAAAAGGTGATTGGATAAATCTAAATTTGTGGAAGTTGAAACCCCGGGAATTAAACCTCTAATACTGGTTGCTGTCATTGCATTGGAACGGGAAAGCTTAGTTTGTGCCGTAAAGCTCAACGGCGCTTGAAACTTTAAACTCCCAGGCGAGAGAAGCAGAAAGTTCTAGTCACATGATTAGCAGTTGACATGTTTATCTTTCTGTGTGATTTATGTAATCTGTTCAGTAACACTATATTAGCAATATCGCAAACTGTTAAATAGAGATAAGTGTTGGAATTATAGCTGACGGAGAGCATAAACTCTATCATTCCTCTACGTGTGTACTGTGTGGCTTATCAAAGTATTATGCTATAAAAATAGTTGAATTTGTGTTATCAAGGCCCTGTGTCATGTACAGAATATGTATCTCTATCTCATTCCCTTGTGCTTTGTGTCAAGGATTCTATCATCTGCCTTCTATCTTCCACCATCGCTCTGAAATATTCCCTTAAATAGGACAAATGATTTCCAAGCTAAACATTTATTATCTTACTGGATGCAAGTGTGTTCATATATAGAGAGAGGGAGAAGAGGGGGAAGAAAGGAAGGAAGGAAGGAAGGAAGGAAGGGAGGGAGGAAGGAAGGAAGGAAGGAAGGAAGGAAGGAAGGAAGGAAGGAAGGAAGGAAGGAAGGAAGGAAGGAAGGAAGGAAGGAAGGAAGGAAGGAAGGAAGGAAGGAAGGAAGGAAGGAAGGAAGGAAGGAAGGAAGGAAGGAAGGAAGGAAGGAAGAGATAAAAACATGGAGCGTAGACGGACAGAAGAAAGGAAGGGATGAAGAAATGAAGGAAGGAAAAAAAGAAGAGAAAAAGGAAAGAAAGAAAGAGAGGAAGGGAGGAAGGAAGGAAGAAAGGAAGAAAAGGAAAAAGGGAAAAAAGAGAGGAAAAAGAGAGAAGTAGAGAATAAAGGAAGGGAGGAAGAAAGGGAGAGAAGAAAGAAGAGAAGAATGGGAGATAAAAAAGTTAGAAAAAAGAAGCAAGAAAAGAAGGGAGGGAGAAATGAGAGAGGAAAGAAGGAAGAAAGGAAGAGAGAAAGGGATAAAAAGGGAGTGCAGATGGATGGAAGAAAGTAAGCGATGGGAAAGGAAGGAAAAAAAAAAGAGAAAAAGGAAAGAAGAAAGAAATGAAGGAAAGGGAGGGAGGAAGGAAGGAAGGAAGAAAGGAATAAAGGAAGGAGGGAAGAAAGAGACAAAAGAAAGAAGGAAAAAAGGAAGGGAGGAAGAAAGGGAGAGAAGCAGGCAAGAAAAAAAGAAGCAAGAAAGGAAGGGAGAAAGAAAGGAGAGAAGAAGGAAGGAAGAAAGGGATGAAGAAAAAAAGGGGGAGAAAAAAGGAAGGAAGAAAATAAGGGAGAAAGGAGACAAGAAAGCAAGAAAGAAAGAAAGAAAGAAAGATGGGATGAAACAGACAGGAGAAGGAAGGAAGAGGGGAAAGGAGGAAGAAAGGAATTGAGGGAGGAAGGAAGAAAAGAAAGGAGGAAGAAAGGGGGAGAAGAAAGGGAGAGAAGAAGAAAGGAAGATGCACAGAAGAAAGGAAGAAAGGAAGGGACAGAGGAAGGAAGGAAGGAAGGAAGGAAGGAAGGAAGGAAGGAAGGAAGGAAGGAAGGAAGGAAGGAAGGAAGGAAGGAGGGAAGAAAGTAGAAAAGAAGGAAGAAAGAAAGGAGAAAAAAAGAAAGGAAAAATGGAAGACAAGAAGAAAGAATAGAAAAAATAAGGAACAAAGGAAGAGATGAAGGGAAGAGAAAGGAAGGAAAGAGAGTAGAGGAAAAGTAAAGTGAAGGAAGGAAAGCAAGGAAAGAGGAATGAATAGGAGGAATAGAGAAAGGTGGGAAGGAAGGAAGGAAGGAAGGAAGGAAGGAAGGAGGGAAGGAAGTGACATTCCTAAGAGGGGGGCTATTACAGAGGGATTTAGATGTACCATTGAACATTCAATGAAACAAACACTTACTGTTGCCTCTACCTTACTATATATATATATATACAGTATCTCCCAAAAGTGAGTACACCCTTCACATTTTTCATGTGACAACACTGAAGAAATGACACTTTCCTACAATGTAAAGTAGTGAGTGTACAGCTTGTATAACAGTGTAAATTTGCTCTCCCCTCTAAATAACTTAACACACAGCCATTAATGTCTAAACCGCTGGCAACAAAAGTGAGTACACCCCTAAATGAAAATCTCCAAATTGGACCCAATTACCCATTTTCCCTCCCCGGTGTCATGTGACTTGTTAGTGTTACAAGGTCTCGGGTGTGAATAGGGAACAGGTGTGTTAAATTTGGTGTTATCGCTCTCACTCTCTCATACTGCACAAGAAAACCTGCAAACTAAGGACATGGATTACTGGAACCATGTCCTGTGGTCTGATGAGACCAAGATAAATTTGTTTGATTCAGATGGTGTCAAGCGTCAGTGGCGGCAACCAGGTGAGGAGTACATAGACAAGTGTGTCTTGCCTACGGTCAAGCATGGTGGTGGTCATGATCTGGGGCTGCACGAGTGCCGCTGGCACTGGGGAGCTACAGTTCATTGAGGGAACCATGAATGCCAACATCTACTGTGACATACTGTAGAGAGCAGAGCATGATCCCCTCTCCTCGGAGAATGGGCCGCAAGGCAGTATTCCAACATGACAACGACCCTAAACACACCTCCAAGATGACCACTGTCTTGCTAAAGAAGCTGAGAAAAAAGGTGATGGACTGTCCATGCATGTCTCCAGACCTAAACCCTATTGAGAATCTGTGGGGCATCCTCACAGGGAAGCACCTTACGCGTTTCGTCACTCTGACATCATCTGGAGCAGGGTATCCTGGACTTCCTGCTTATGTTTTGGGCTAATGTAATAATTAAGCACACATTGTAGTGTGTGAAACACATCTACCTTGTCACTATTTGTCACATTGGGATGTCCAGTCATTAAAATCTGGATTTTGACCTCATCTGTAGTGCAGCCGTTTTTTTTTTTCATATCTTTTGGGATATACGAGCGCCAATTTCAATGACAATGTAAGTGGATATTATATGTTTAATACAATTACATCACAGTTTTACACTATGGGGGCCATCTTCTTTGTGTTCCATTGAGCTACTAAGAAAAAAACGACCATATAGAGGAACGAGGGGGAGCGTAAGAGAGGACCTTGGAGGGAAGAGAAAGGCAAACTTCCCTTTTTAAAGCAAGATGCTCCTAATGCAAGGGCTAACCATCTGGTCAGTGCAATTCTGGTGGGGGACACTAGAGGGTTGGGGGTCACTGCATGTTTTGGAGTTTTCATCATGCTGGGGTAACACAGATGCACGGACATATTGGGAGCAGTACAAGGACCAGCAATTTGATGTGAAGATCATTCAATACGACTGTGATTTGGATGGACATATATCACCACATTTATAATTAATTCTATTTCATTTTGGGCACTTTTGGTTGCTATTGGCACTTTCATTTTTTTGCGGTGATCGCATTTGTGTTGTTTGCACAGCATTGGACATTTTTTCTTACAGCACTGTATGTGATTAAACATATTGATTGCACTATGTACTTTGTATAGTATGTTTTTACATAGTTTTGTATGTGATTTATCGATGTATTTTATCAACCCACATATATTTATTTGAGAGGCGCTATTTGCACATTTAGTACTTACCCAAGGTACCCAACTTACAATTATCCTAACCAGATACTACTAGTAGTGGTCTTTTTTGGGGGCTGCAGCTCCCTTTTTTGCTTGGTTTTATTAGAAGTATCACGAGTGGTATACTTTAGCACTTTAATAACATTGCGCCCACATTTACACATCATTTGGTCCATAGCGCAGAATAATAATTTAATTTTTTTACATCTGGCGAACTCCATGCCCAAGAGGGTTAAGGCAGTGCTGGAAAATAATGATCGCTACAGAAAACATTGACACTTTGGGCCCAATTTGGAGATTTTCACTTAGGGGTGTACTCACTTTTGTTGCCAGCGGTTTAGACATTAATGGCTGTGTGTTTAGTTATTTTGTGTATGTATGGTCTTGGCCCCCGTGCTGCAGCTCAGTTTCAGGGTCTTGGCAATCTTCTTATAGCCTAGGCCATCTTTATGTAGAGCAACAATTCTTTTTTTCAGATCCTCAGAGAGTTCTTTGCCATGAGGTGCCATGTTGAACTTCCAGTGACCAGTATGAGAGAGTGAGAGCGATAACACCAAGTTTAACACACCTGCTCCCCATTTACACCTGAGACCTTGCAACACTAACGAGTCACATGATAACGGGGAGGGAAAATGACTAATTGGGTCCAATTTGGACAGTTTCACTTAGGGGTGTACTCACTTTTTTTGCCAGTGGTTTAGACATTAATGGCTGTATGTTGAGTTATTTTGTGTATGTATGGTCTTGGCCACCATGCTGCAGCTGAATTTCAGGGTCTTGGCCATAGTGCTGCAGCTCAATTTCAGGGTCTTGGCAATCTTCTTATAGCCTAGGCCCATTTACACCTGAGACCTTGTAACACTAACAAGTCACATGACACCGGGGAGGGAAAATGGATAATTGGGCCCAATTTGGACATTTTCACTTAGGGGTGTACTCGCCAGCGGTTTAGACATTAATGGCTGTGAGTTATTTTGAGGGGACAGCAAATTTACACTGTTATACAAGCTGTACACTCACTACTTTACATTGTAGCAAAGTGTCATTTCTTCAGTGTTGTCACATGAAAAGATAGAATAAAATATTTACAAAAATGTGAGGGGTGTACTCACTTTTGTGAGATACTGTACATTCCTTGGCATCAGATTAAGATACATAATTGCAAACAATTGCAAAATGTGATATATTAGCTCAAGATAAACACATGATTATAGTATGGCTGCATCCAATAAAAGCTCAACACGTTTTGTGTACTCCATGGACTTCCTCAGGAGCAGATGTAGGATAAAAATCTGAAAAACAATGTATGTATGAGTGGGCAAATCTAACAATTTGCCCAGAAATAGGAGGGGGGTAGAAAAATCTATCCACCCCTTACAAATCAGCTCAAAGTTCAAGATGGTGCTGAAAGTAGAGGGTAGCTGAAAATGTGTCTGTCCCGGGAGCCGTGGGAGCATAGCCAGCGGAGGTCCAAGGCACATACATAACACACTCCAGAAGGGGATTGGTCCCAAAAAATAGGAAGTAATACATTGAGCATCGTCTGTAGAAGAAATAGGTAGTATACAGAATCATTGATTGTTGCAGCTTGCATATAAAGTATAAAACCTGGGAAGCCCAATCAGAGCAAGAGAGGGGTAAGAGAATAGTCTGGAGTAAGAATTTAAACAAACAACCAGCAACCAGAGAAAGCAGAAAATGATGTGGTATAAGGGGCGACTAAGTCCTAGTAGTGTCATATACAAAGCTCATTATACAAATTTTATATATTTATACTGTATATGTAGCACTGCCCCCTGAAGGACTGCTGAGAATTGCACTTTATGGATTCCCCTGGGTTACCCTTAGCAACTGATAGCAGACAAACAGCATTGAAAGTCCTTGGCTCGGTCAATAATCAATCCAGGGGATGTTGTTTTTTTTTTTTTTTATGTTTTATTGAGAACTTGGATGGAAGAAGGGATGAGTGGTATACTCCAACTATGAACTATTCACAATCGTGAGGACAACTAGCTGTAGTGTGTGCGGCAAGGCCACTGCTTCACCTTGCCACTGAAGTGAAGATAGTTAATGTGATCTTATTTGAGTTATTCTTTGGGGTTCTAACTTGGCACCCCCTTTCTCACTTGCTGTGTGCACTGACACCTGTCCACTGACTCTCCAGTGGAGTGGTCCCCTTTCCTGTGCAGACCCCTGGCCAGCTTCCCGGTACTAACGGACACTGTTTTTTCCCAAGGTTGCTCTGCCTCCAACTCCACTTGTCAGCCTCATGGATCTTGTGGCTCAGCTACACACTTTTGGCTCACTAGGCCGACCGCATGTGATCACCTTCTACAAGAGACAGGAGGAGAGACAACCATCCCCCTCCTCCTGGGAACTGGCTTCCCACCCGAAGACACCCTGTCACATATGCCTTTGGCTTTTATAACCTATCCCAGGATGCACAACTGTTTGTGCCAACCCACTGGGATAGTTACAAAAGCCTGTGTGTCAGTCTATCTATCTATCTATCTATCTATCTATCTATCTATCTATCTATCTATCTATCTATCTATCTATCTATCTATCTATCTATCTATCTATCTATCTATCTATCTATCTATCTATCTATCTATCTATCTATCTATCTATCTATCTATCTATCTATCTATCTATTTATCTATCTATATATATATATATATATATATATATATATATATATATATATATAGAGAGAGAGATAGATAGATATCTATATATATATATATATATGTATATATATATATATATATATATATATATATATATATATGTATATATATATATATATATATATATATATATATATATATATATATATATATATATACTGATATTATTGTATTATTGTGTAGACTTACCTGTGTATTCTTCTTAAAGTGTGCTTGAATTGTTATGCTGGGATCCTTGCCTCTTCCTTTGCCATACAATGTACGTTGTGTGCCTGTGATTATGTATATATATATATATATTATATATATATTATATATATATATATATATATATATATATATATATTATATATATATATTATATATATATATATATATATATATATATATATATATATATATATATATATATGTATATTTATATATATATATATATATATATATATATATATTCATTTATTTATTTATTACACACACACATATACATATATATATATATATATATATATATATATATACATATATAATATATATTATATATATAATATATATATATACATACACACAGGCACACAACGTACATTGTATGGCAAAGGAAGAGGCAAGGATCCCAGCATAACAATTCAAGCACACTTTAAGAAGAATACACAGGTAAGTCTACACAATAATGTCAGTCGGTTTCATAACCACATTTATTCTTCAGAAATAATAACACAAAGTCTTCCCTCCTGCGGTACATCAAACAAAACTCAAAAAGCAGAGTCTGTCTAGGAGACTTTTGAAGAATAGGCTATGCGGTGCCCAGCGGCGGAATGGGGACAGGTAAGTATAAGACTTCAATGGGGAACTCGGGGAAGGGGAGCCCTATAAAGGATTACTGTACTAAAATGATTGTGATGCTGCAACTTCCCAGCCACAAACCTCAATGTGCTGGGAAACCTTACTTGTTAATGTGGAAATCTGTACCTGTGCCAGACCTATTACAGTCACAAAGATATCAAGGTGGCCATAAAATCTGCAGGTAGATAAATACAAACAGTTCGCTGCCTTTTAAATGTGAAGTTTAAAGTTGACCTAACCACTTCTGGACCGGAAGGATTTGCCTCCTTAATGACCAGGCCATATTTTGCGATTCGGCATGTCAGTTAGGGGTCTGATCTGTCCGCCGCAATGTCGCAGTCCCGCTAAAAATCTCTGATTGCCGCCATTACTAGTAAAAAAAAATAAAAATAAAAAAAAATAACTCTTTACCCTAGTATGTAGACACGATACCTTTTGCGCAAACCAATCAAAATCCGCTTATTGGGATTTTTTTCCCCCAAAAATATGTAGCAGAATACAAATTGGCCTAAAATGTAAAAAAATTGATTGTCATATGAATATGAATGTCATGAATGAATATGAATGTCATATAGCAGAATGTGAAAAATATTACGTTTTTGTTTCAAAATTGTCGCTCTTTTTTTGTTTATAGCGCAAAAAAATAAAAATTGCATAGGTGATCAAATACCACCAAAAGAAAGTTCTATTTGTGGGGAAAAAAGGACATCAACTTTATTTGGGTACAGTGTCGCACAACCGCGCAAAAGTAACGCAGTGCCGAATCACAAAATATGGCCTGGTCATTAAGGGGGAAAATCTTCCGGTCCAGAAGTGGTTAATAAATCAACCCCATTAATGCTATTTTATAATTGGTCAATCTTTTTAAATCTGCAGTTAGTATTAAAGAAATCACGATGATCCTGCCATGAAGGTTCTAGCTTCCTGTTATTGTGTGACAACTGTCCCCCAATTGTACTCCTGGGTTGATAGAGATGTGATAGAGACACATGACACAGACATGGCCCACCGTTATCACTGGGAGAAAGCCGGTGCAGATCAATGTTGTACCGCCATCGTTCAAGCTACTGCATGTAGACAGAAAGTGGATGGAAGAGATCAACAGCAAAGAGCTACACAAATGGTGAAAACAAGTGTTACAAGCAAACCCCACTTTTAAATACACAATGGGACCAGAGCATGTATGTAAAACGAAAATGTACTTAAAGTGAAGCAATACCTTTTTAATTTCTCAATGCATTTTATACACTAGCTCCATAGAAAATCTTGGTCAGCTTGATATGGCACTGCTCCCAAACCATAAGTGACAAGGACACCAAGCTTGAGGAGCATGTTAAGGGGATCCAGGACTATGACATGGTAGATACCTAGGCAAGCTGGCCGGCCACAAATAGGATATGTTGTAATCATGGTTCCCCTCTCGGTGCTCCCTAAGTTTGGCATCCCTGTCACTTATGGTTTGGGAGCAGTGCCATGTCAAGCTGACCAAGATTTCCCTTGGACATCAATGTTAAAAACCGGGAGTAATGCCATGCCAAGCTGACCAGGCTGTGTCCGTACTTGCGAGTGTACGTAAAGTGAGTATACTTAAAACGGGGTATGCCTGTATATGGGATTAAAAAAAATGCCAAAATAGTTTTTATAAACTTGCCAGGTTTTGCTTTTATATTAGACTATCGCTTCCTGCAATGAAAAGCGCTCTATGAATAGAGGACAAGTGGATGAAAGGTCTTCCTTTTCCTTCGAAAGTTATGAATGGAGAAGCGGGGCGGAAAGGATGGGCATAGTCATCTCTTTAGAACAGCCTTTTTGAACCTGGGTGTGTTGAGGTTTCTTCAGGGGTATCTTGAAAAAATGCCTAAAAGTTGATCAAACATTTTATACAAATCAGCAGGTGGATCAGGCCTGCCTTTTAGTTACACAAAGCCACGGGTTTATATTATGCGCCATTATGACTTTATAGACACTTGCATTCTAACAACCAATTATATGTATTATATTATATTATATATAGGAAGGGTGTCTGTTACCTCCACAGCATCCTTGTTTGACCCTCCGGTGCCCCTCTCCCTCAGCACTTGGGTGACATTAGCCTAACTGAGAAATTATGGGAGAAAATAAACATTCAGTGCCATCTCAAGAGCATTAAAGGGCCCCAGGCAATGCAGTGCACTGGGGCCCCACCTACACAATCACCCAAGAGAATAAATATGCAAATTATCGATAAGGTGATATTTATTGGTACAGCAGTGCCAGGCTAATGACAGCTTCCAAGTTGGGCGGCTGGGTCCGGTGAACACACACATGGACGGGAGTCAGACTCGACTGTCCTGCGTGCGCCTGTTCCCGTGGAGGCGGTCAGGCATTCCTGCAGTTGTGGGTTCCCCCTCCATGGCCCAAGTGGCCTGACAGCAGCGCAGGGCCGACAGACGCTTGCCACCTGCTAAGTTCTGCGGCGGGATGCACACGGAAATCGGGACTAATGCTTGGCTGGGGTTGGGTTGCTGGGTAGGTGGGCCCCCCCCGGAGGAATAAATCACCTCTAACATTGGGCATCCTACGTGGGGATGTTGCTGCATTATTTTAGAATGGGGTGTCTCAGGACTGTCCACAATTGTAAAGGGTGCCTTGACTGACAAAAAGGTTAAGGAACCCTGCTTTAAAGGAGTGCCTATGACGGGTCCATATTAACCTCTACAGCATTAGAAGATTACAGCTGCGGGGATATGGGGGGGGAGGAGTCAGAGTAATGAAGATTTTAACAAACATAGCAGCCCCCAGTACAAGGAACAATGTTAATTTATTGTTTGAACCATCCAAGGTGTAGATTTAAAACAAATCACTAAACTTCATTTTTAAGGTTCATAGATGGTCAGTATGACCTAAAAAGGACAAGACTGCAGAACTGACCACTACATGATCAAAAAATGATTGTGTCATTAAAGCGGACGCTTGCATCATTCTCCTGCACGTATTTCCATTTTGTCTAAGGAACACCTTTAAGTATATTTCGTGTATACATTCTAAACTGTAATTACTACACCCGTATAACAGACAGACAGTAGCTCCGTCTTGCTTTACAGAGGAGGGTAATGGAGCAACCAGTACTTTTATTTCCCTTGTTTCAGTTCCCCGGTAATTTATTATATTTTGTTTACAATATATCCCATCCTCCTGTGCCTTCACAAGGCTGAAGGGTAAGCGGAGACAGATACATGCACTCCCCACTGGCTCTCTGCCTTTCAGATCTGCCTGGAGGTACTTAACAGTGACAGCATAAAAGATTTGTGTACAGAAAAGCATGTAGATTTGGGAGACTGGGTATGTGCGCACAAATAATGTTTAATGCCGCTGCCTCGTTCTTCTCTCTATATAATATAATTAATAAAATCTGCTGAGATGGGATGGAGGGAGATCACAGAATAATATTTGCATACTATATCTATATATAATATCTATATATAATATAATATAATATCTATCTATCTATCTATCTATCTATCTATCTATCTATCTATCTATCTATCTATCTATCTATCTATCTATCTATCTATCTATCTATCTATCTATCTATCTATCTATCTATCTATCTATCTATCTATCTATCTATCTATCTATCTATCTATCTATCTATCTATCTAATCTATCTATCTAATCTATCTATCTAATCTATCTATCTATCTATCTATCTATCTATCTATCTATCTATCTATCTATCTATCTATCTATCTATCTATCTATCTATCTATCTATCTATCTATCTATCTATCTATCATTAAAGTAAAAAGAGGCCCAGGAGTGAAATGCAATAATCAAGTTGTTATTATCCATTAATCCCTTAAGCTCCCGGTCCTCTTTCGACTTCAATAGTGTCGTTAATGGTTGGAGCCCACTTGACTGGTTGAGTAGAGTTGGATTATTTCAATGTGCAGCTCCCCTCCAGGACTGTTAAATAAAAAAAAATATATATATATATATATATATATATATATATATATATATATATATATATATATATACCCAGGGGTGGCTGGTGCTCAAATTTTTTTTTTTGGGGGGGGGGGGGGCGCAAACAGAAAAATGTAATAGGCAATGCTTTGCGGCAAAAAACACTGTTAAAAATTGCGTGACTTTGAGGTCACAAAAGTGTGAAAGGGGCCTTCAGTAATCAAGGTATAGTGTTCCCCCTTCAATGCAGAGTGACCAGCATGCCCCCTTTCAATGCAGAGAGACCAGCATGCCCCCTTTCAATGCAGAGAGACCAGCGTGCCCCCTTTCAATGCAGAGAGACCAGCATGCCCCCTTTCAATGCAGAGAGACCAGCGTGCCCCCTTTCAATGCAGAATGACCAGTGTTCCCCCTTTCAATGCAGAATGACCAGTGTGCCCCCTTTCAATGCAGAGAGATCAGTGTGCCCCTTTCAATGTAGAGAGATCATAGTGCCCCTTTTCAGTGCAGAGTGACCAGCGTAGCGTGCCCCCCCCCCCCCGACCAGCACTTACCTGATGCAGCGGCAGCTTCCCCTTAGTCCCCCATCATCTCCTCGAGTCCTCCCGCCTCCTCCTCGGCCAATGGCATGGTTTTTGCCTTTCGGCCAATCAGGAAGCGGGTGTCGGACCCACTTCCTGATTGGCCAGGAGGAGGATCCGAGTGACAATAGCGAATTTTCATTCGCTATTGTCACACAATGGGTGGGCTCGGGGCGCACTGCTCTGCGCCCCGGGTCCTCCCTTTTCTGAAGCCTATTAGAGCCTCTGGCTCTAATCAGGCCACTGTATATACCCCTGAAAAACAACCCCACACCATAATCCCCCCTCCACCAAATGATTTGGACCAGTGCACAAAGCAAGGTCCATAAAGACATGGATGAGTGAATTTGGGGTGGAGAAACTTGACTGGCCTGCACAGAGTCCTGACTTCAACCCTATAGAACACTTTTGGGATGAATTAGAGAAGAGGCTGCGAGCCAGGCCCTCTCGTCCAACATCAGCTACATTCACTATGACTTTGTATGACGTTTCAATGTTGAAGTAAATATTTTTCTAATTGGAGATTGTGTCTTTGTTTTTTATATATATTACATACATATTTATTTGTTACAGGTATTTATATAGTGCTAGACATTGCTTTTTTTCTCAAAGAATAGATGCAGGTACTCTCTCCACACTGACCTACCTCTGAGCACTGTCACTTGTCTCCGCCCCCCTATCAGCCTCCTAGTACCACCTATTTTAGAGAATAAAGAGCCAAGTATCATTTTGTGGTGATAAGTAATTTGTATCGAATTGTTTCATAATATTAGACAGATCCCCCCAACAACATTAGATCCTTCCCAGCACCAATAGACCCCCCTGCAACAATAGACACCCCCTCCAGGAACAAAATACACTCCCCAGTAACAATTGATCCCCACCAGCAACAATACATCTGCCTAGGAAACCAAAGATCACTGCTCGCAGCAATAGAACCCCCCTTAACAGTGGATCCCCCCCAACAACAAACCCCCCACAACAGACACCTCCCCTAGCTCCCCCAGCTACAATAGACCCCCAGCAGTCAGCATCAATAGATCGTCCAGTATACCCCAGCCCCCTTTGCCAGGACATACAGGTGAATCTCATAAAATTAGAATATCATCAAAAATATAATTTATTTCAGTAATTCAATTTAAAAGTGAAACTCATATTTTATATACGGTAAATGCGTTACACACAGAGTGATATATTTCAGGCATTTCTTTCTTTTAATTTTGATGATTATGGCTTACAGCTAGTGACAACCCAAAGTTCAGTATCTCAGAAAATTTGAATATTACATAAGACCAATAAATAAAGGATTTTTAATACAGAAATGTTGGATTACTGAAAAGTATGTCCATGTACAGTATAGTATGCACTCAATACTTGGTCGGGGATCCTTTTGCATGAATTACTGCATCAATGCAGCGTGCCATGGAGGTGATCAGCCTGTGGCACTGCTGAGGTGTTATGGAAGCCCAGGTTGCTTTGATAGCGGCTTTCAGCTCGTCTGCATTGTTGGGTCTTGTGTCTCTCATCTTCCTCTTGACAATACCCCCCAGATTCTCTATGAGGTTTAGGTTAAGCGAGTTTGCTGGCCAATCAGTCACACATCTTTCTGGTCCAGAAGTGGTTAAATACACATCAGTCCCTGTCCTATCAAGGAGCTTACAATCTAAGGTCCTGATCCACATACAGACTCACACATTCTGGGATTAATTTAGACTGGTGCAAATTAACCTAATAGCATGTCTTTAGATCATTCTTTCCTAACATTTTCAACACAGAGGAACCCTTGAAATAAGTTTGCACGCTCAGGGAATCCCTGCTAAAAATGGCTATATCTACAGTACAACCCATGATACATTAGTGTGATGGTCAGTTGGAAGAATATTCCTTACACTTGTGGCCATTGGGAAGAATTACCCTCTTACAGATAGCTAAGTCAGGGTCAGTGGAAACTTATCTGAGAGGCAGAAATAGCTCATTGTTCAAGGAACTCCTACCAACCTCTGGGGGAACTCCAGGGTTCCATGGAACCCTGTTTGAGAAACCCTGCTATAGGAAGTGGGATGAAACCCAAGTACTCAGAGAAAGCCTATGCAAGTACAGGAAGAACATGCAAACGCCATGCAGATAATGTCCCAGCCAGAATTTTAACCAAGCAACCCTGTGTTGCAAGGCAAAGTGCCAACCAGTAAGCCATTGTAGTGCTCTTTGGCTATAATGGTGGAGGAGTATCTATCTACATCTATAAAACCGTTGTCAAACTTTTGCTATATTAAAGAGGAAGTAAACCCCCCCCCCCCAAAAAAAAAAAAAAAAACCCTGTAAGACAAAGGCATAATGAGCTAGTGTGCATCGCATACTGGCTCATTATGAAATACTTACCTTAGAACGAAGCCCCCCGCAGTGCCGCCCGCTCAGCGACAGGATGGCTGACATGTTCGGCCATCCTGCTTCCTGGTTCGCGTCCTCCAGACATCTGATTGGCCGGAGGCGCGATTACATCACTCCCAACGTTCACGGCACAGGGCTCTGAAGGAACGGCACGGGTGGCCGTTCCTTTACAGTGCATGCGCCGATGACGTCATTGTCTGCATTAAAGGTAAATATCTCCTAAACGGTGCAAGTTTAGGAGATATTTACAGTACCTATAGGTAAGCCTTATTGAAGGCTAACCTATAGGTACAAGTTTCAAGAGAGAGTTTACAACTTCTTTAAAGAGGTTGTAAACCTCAGAATTTTTTTTTTTTTTACACCTGAAAGACAAACACATAATGAGCTAGTATGCATCGCATACTAGCTCATTATGAAATACTTACCTAAGAACGAAGCCCCAAGGTGCCGACCGCTCACCTCTCTCGTGGGTGACATGTTCTGTCACCCTTCTTCCGGGTTTGCGGCACCCGGCCATCTGATTGGCTGGACCCGCAATTACGTCACTCCCACGCATGCGCGTGGGAGCCGACTGTCAGGGCACGGGGCTCTGAAGGAACAGCACCAGGGGCCGTTCCTTCAGAGCGCATGTGCCAGTGATGTCACTGGCTGCATGTAAGGTAAATATACGGTACATGTTTAGGAGATATTTACAGTACCTATAGGCAGGGCTTTTTTTCAATCGGTGCAGGAACTCCCCCCTTTCTGAGTCCCCCCTTGTCTCTGCGCCTTACCCACCTCTAAGCATCGTCATTCGGTTCAACCCCCCCTACCCACTTCCCAGTACTGCCCCAAGAATCATTTTGTGGTGTTAAATAATTTGTATGGAATTTGTTCTTGTCTAATAACAAGAAAAACAGTAAAACAGATCCCCTGGAGCCAGCAACAAAAGAACCCTCACACAACAATAGACTCCCCCAGCAACAGTAGACTCCCCCAGCAACAATGGACCCCACCCCAACAACAATAGGTCCCCCCTCAAGTAACACTAGATCCCCCACACACAACAATAGACACCTCCCCCACGTGCACACACACACCAACAATGGACCACCCACAACAAAATTCCACTCCCCCCAGCAACATTAGATCCCCCCAGCAGCAACAACAGGTTTCCCAGCAGCCAGCATCAATAGACCCTCCAGCAGCCAGCAATAATAGACCTTTCCCTCAATAGTAGATCCCTACCAGCAACATAAGATCCCCCCGACAACAATAGATCCTCCACCATCAACAATAGACCCTCAGACAAAAACAGATCTCCACCAGTGACAATAGATCCCCCAGCAGCCAGCATCAATAGACCCTCCAGCACACCCCTTGCTATTACATACATTTAGTGCTGGAGGTGCTGGAACTGCGTTCCCCCGGGTTCCTGCTGAAAAAAAGCCCTGCCTATAGGTAAGCTTTATCATAGGCTTACCTATAGGTACAACTTGCAGAGGAGGGTTTACTTCCTCTTTAATGACATTGCCATTAGATTAGATAGACAGATAGACAGGCAGACAGGCAGACAGACAGATAGACAGACAGACAGACAGACAGACAGACAGACAGACAGACAGACAGACAGACAGACAGATAGACAGATAGACAGATAGACAGATAGACAGATAGACAGATAGACAGATAGACAGATAGATAGATAGATAGATAGATAGATAGATAGATAGATAGATAGATAGATAGATAGATAGATAGATAGATAGATAGATAGATAGATAGATAGATAGACTTGTTCCTTACAGAAATGCATGGTAGAAGTATAATCTCTTGGAAGCTTAATGCACATGGGAAACTGGCATTGTATGGATAATGGATGGCTATGCCATCAGCTGGATTAGGTGCATGGATATCAAGAATATTGTAAGATTTATTTCTACAATTTTTCATTTTCTTTAGTATATCAGATTTACTGTCATTCTATCTACAGTCATGTACAAAGTTAAGTAAGCCCCATGGAAATTGTTGACTTTTTTAAACATATTTGAACAGACAAATATTAGATCTTACATTAAATATTGCCTACAGATAAAGGTTATATACTTGAACAAATGACACATAATATTGACACTGTGTATTAATTTTCACAATATAAATTTACAAAAATACAGATCTGTTGAAATAGCATGTTTGCCCCTACATATACCACCATCTCAAATGCAAACTGGAACTCAGTGTTTCAGACTGATTTAACCAGTTGAATCAGAGACAGATTCTGGCACATCTATCATATGTAAAAACCTACACACACACATATATATATATATATATATACAGTATCTCACAAAAGTGAGTACACCCCTCACATTTCATTTTTGTAAATATTGTATTCTATCTTTTTATGTGACAACACTGAAGAAATGACACTTAGCTACAATGTAAAGTAGTGAGTGTACAGCTTGTATAAGGCTCCATGTACACGGGATGCTGGAAATGGCCATTTAGGAGCAGTTGGGCGTTTTTTTCAGAAGCCCCTGAACGCAGCTCCATGTTATCTTATCTGTCCATGTACACATGTTCGTTTACAGTCATTTGCAGGCAGTTGCGTTCAGGGACTTTTTTTAGAACGTAATTATTTGCGTTCGAACGTGTGTTTCCCGGCGTTTCAAACGCAGAAACGCGGCCGAACGTGACTAAACGTGACTGAACGTGATGAACCTACGTTCAGCCACGTTATACGTTTTTTTTCTTCCATTCAAAATCAATGGTTCCCTATGGGAGCCTATTGATTTGAATGGAAGTCGCACCGCAAGTCGGATCCGACCTGCGGCGCGACCTGCACTGTGATAATCTTGAGGGGGAACTCCACGCCAAAAATGGGAAAAAAAACTGCGTGGGGGTCCCCCCAGGTTGCAAACCAGGCCCTTATCCGAGCATGCAGCCCGGCAGGCCAGGAAAGGGGAGGGGACGAGCGAGCGGCCCCACCCCCCCTGGACCACACCAGGCCACATGCCCTCAACATGGGGGGGTGTTGGTGCTTTGGGGCAGGGGGAGCTCTGCACCCCCCACCTCAAAGCACCTTGCCCCCATGTTGATGAGGACAAGGGCATCATCCCCACAACCCTGGCCGGTGGTTGTGGGGGTCTGCGGGCAGGGGGCCCATCGGAATCTGGAAGCCCCCTTTAACAAGGGGGCCCCCCAGATGCCAGACCCCCTCCCTATGGGTATGGGGTACACTGTACCCCTACTCATTCACCACATAAAAGGCAGTGTATGGAAATAACGACAGGAGACGTTTTGGAAAGTTTATTAAAAATCTTCATCCGGCTCTTCAGGGTCTTCTCCTCTCTGGGGTCTTCTGCTCTTTTGCTCTCCGGGGTCTTCTGCTGTCCTCTCTTCTTTTCTTCTCCTCTCCGGTCTTCTGCTCTTTTGCTGTCGGCTCTTCTTCTTCCTCTGGTCCTCCTCCGGCGACGTCTCCGGTAATTATGTCGGTCTCCAGTCTCTGCAGCTTATTATATAGCCATTAGGGGCGTGGCCCCGGTGACGTCATCGGGAGGCCCCACCCCTCGTGTCACAGATGACGTCACCTGTGACACGAGGGGGGGTGGGGCCTCCCGATGACGTCATCAGGGCCACGCCACTAATGGCTATATAATAAGCTGCAGAGACCGGAGATCGACATAATTACCGGAGACGTCGTCGGAGGAGGACCAGAGGAAGAAGAAGAGCCGACAGCAAAAGAGCAGAAGACCGGAGAAGGAGAAGAAAAGAAGAGAGGATAGCAGAAGACCCCGGGGAGCAAAAGAGCAGAAGACCCCGGAGAGGAGAAGACCCCGGAGAGGAGAAGACAAGAAGAGCCGGAAGATTTTTAATAAACTTTCCAAAACGTCTCCTGTCGTTATTTCCATACACTGCCTTTTATGTGGTGAATGAGTAGGGGTACAGTGTACCCCATTCACATAGGGAGGAGGTCCGGCATCTGGGGGGCCCCCTTGTTAAAGGAGGCTTCCAGATTCCGATGAGCCCCCTGCCCGCAGACCCCCACAACCACCGGCCAGGGTTGTGGGGATGAGGCGCTTGTCCTCATCAACATGGGGGCAAGGTGCTTTGAGGTGGGGGGTGCCGAGCTCCCCCTGCCCCAAAGCACCAACACCCCCTCATGTTGAGAGCATGTGGCCTGGTGTGGTCCAGGGGGGGTGGGGCCGCTCGCTCGTCCCCTCCCCTTTCCTGGCCTGCCGGGCTGCATGCTCGGATAAGGGTCTGGTATGGATTTTGGGGGGACCCCACGCCGTTTTTTCGGCGTGGGGCTACCCTCAAATTCCATACCGGACCCGAAGGGCCTGGTTTGGAACTTGGGGGGGACCCCCACGCAGTTTTTTTACCATTTTTGGCGTGGAGTTCCCCCTCAAGATTCTCACAGTGCAGGTCGCACCGCAAGTCGGATCCGACTTGCGGTGCGACTTCCATTCAAGTCAATAGGCTCCCATAGGGAACCATTGATTTTGAATGGAGGCAGAAAAACGCTGCTAAAAGCAACGTGGCCAAACGTGCAATAACGCAAATGGAAAAAGCTACTGAAAGCACGTTTAACAGCTGCTTTTTCCCGGCGTCAGAAATAGCTTTGCAGGACATTTTTTCTAACGTCCCGTGTACATGGAGCCTAACAGTGTAAATTTGCTGTCCCCTAAAAATAACTAAACAAACAGCCATTAATGTGTAAACCGCTGGCAACAAAAGTGAGTACACCCCTAAGTGAAAATGTCCAAATTGGGCCCAATTAGACATTTTCCCTCTGTCATGTGACTCTTTAGTTTTACAAGGTCTCAGACGTGAATGGGGGGCAGGTGTGTTAAATTTGGTGTTATCACTCTCACTCTCTCATACTGGTTACTGGAAGTTCAACATGTTACCTCATGGCAAAGATATCTCTAAGGTTCTGAAAAAAAGAATTGTTGCTCTACATAAAGATCGCCTAGGCTATAAGAATACTTCCAAGACCCTGAAACTGAGCTGCAGCACGTTGGCCAAGACCATGCATCTGTTTAACAGAACAGGTTCCACTCTGAACAGGCCTCGTCATGGTTGACCAAAGAAGTTGAGTGCATGTGCTTAGTGTCATATCCAGAGGTTGTCTTTGCGAAATAGACTTATGAGTGCTGCCAGCATTACTGCAGAGGTTGAAGGGGTGGGGGGTCAGCCTGTCAGTGCTTAGACCATACACCGCACACTGCATCAAATTGGTCTGCATGGCTGTCGTCCCAGAAGGAAGCCTCTTCTAAAGATGATACTCAAGAAAGCCTGCAAATAGTGTTGAGCGAACACGGACTGTATTATTCGTGTTCGTACCGAATAATTGGATTTTTTGTACCCGAACACGGACACGGACACTTTACTGTATGTTCGGGTAAAAATCCGTGTTCGGTCGTTTTATTTCCGGGTTTTGCATGCTTTGGCGCTCTTTTCATGGCGGGCTTTCAACAGCCAATCAACAATCGTTTAACTGGTGTGCCTTAAGCCATCCCAGCCATGCCTGCAAATGTCTCAGTAGCTGTGATTGGCCGTCTGAAGCATGTGACCAAGTCTTTATAAGTTCGAGGCAGCCGCAGCGGCGTCATTATGCTGCTTAGATTCAGGGACAGAGCACACATCAACGTGCTGGCTGCTGATTAGGGAAAGATAGGCAGGAAAAAACCATTTGTGTCCGGATAGAATTGAGGGACAGGTCGGAGTGTTTAGGCAGGGCGAGTTGTAGGCATTTTAGGGATAGAGTCTGCTGAATTATATAGGGTCAGTGTCTTCTACAAACTACAATCGATATTGCTGTGTGGGGGGTGGGGTGAATCTGCACTCAATCCTGATCTACGATCTCTTCTCAATCCTGTTAGGGACAGAGTCTGCTGAATTTTAGGGAAACTGTGTTCTACAAACTACAATCGATATTGCTGTGTGGGGGGTGGGGTGAATCTGCACTCAATCCTGATCTACGATCTCTTCTCAATCCTGTTAGGGACAGAGTCTGCTGAATTTTAGGGAAACTGTGTTCTACAAACTACAATCGATATTGCTGTGTGGGGGGTGGGGTGAATCTGCACTCAATCCTGATCTACGATCTCTTCTCAATCCTGTTAGGGACAGAGTCTGCTGAATTTTAGGGAAACTGTGTTCTACAAACTACAATCGATATTGCTGTGTGGTGTGGGATTGGAGATAGGCAGGTGTCAGTGATCCACATCCATTTTTCTGTGTGTGAGCTGCAGTGAACACAATCTTTTTGGGCTGCAGTGAACACAATCTTTTTGGGCTGCAGTGAACACAATCTTTTTGGGCTGCAGTGAACACAATCTTTTTGGGCTGCAGTGAACACAATCTTTTTGGGGTGCAGTGAACAAAATCTTTTTGGGGTGCAGTGAACACAATCCTTTTTGGTGTGCAGTGAACACAATCTTTGTGGGGTGCAGTGAACAAAATCCTTTGTGGGGTGCAGTGAACACAATCTTTTTGGGGTGCAGTGAACAAAATCCTTTTTGGGGTGCAGTGAACAACATCCTTTTTGGGGTGCAGTGAACACAATCTTTTTGGGGTGCAGTGAACAAAATCCTTTGTGGGGTGCAGTGAACACAATCTTTTTGGGGTGCAGTGAACACAATCTTTTTGGGGTGGAGTGAACAACATCCTTTTTGGGGTGCAGTGAACAAAATCCTTTTTGGGGTGCAGTGAACAAAATCATTTTTGGGGTGCAGTGAACACAATCTTTTTGGGGTGCAGTGAACACAATCTTTGTGGGGTGCAGTGAACACAATCTTTTTGGGGTGGAGTGAACAACATCCTTTTTGGGGTGCAGTGAACAACATCCTTTTTGGGGTGCAGTGAACACAATCTTTTTGGGGTGCAGTGAACACAATCTTTGTGGGGTACAGTGAACAGAATCTTTGTGGGGTGCAGTGAACACAATCTTTGGGGGGTACAGTGAACACAATCTTTGTGAGGTGCAGTGAACACAATCTTTGTGGGGTGCAGTGAACACAATCATTGTGGGGTGCAGTGAACTCAATCTTTGTGGGGTACAGTGAACACAATCTCATACTGAAGGTTTGAGGGTGCTGCCTGTTCCATACTCCCCCTACTCCTCATCTAGCCTTTTAGGGGTACAAACAATAGTAATTGGGGCCTAGTGTGGTTGTGTACGTGTGATATACATACACTTTTTTGGGATCATATTTTCTATTCCGCTATTTAATCAAAAACCTTTGGGGATCAGTTAAATTGGGGGATAGTCTGTGTTGGTACGTGTGAGAGAGATCCACCTTTCCAAGTTGTTGGGGTTCATCTCATACTTCTGAAGGTTTGAGGGTGCTGCCTGTTCCATACTCCCCCCTACTCCTAGCCTTTTAGGGGTACAAACAATAGTAATTGGGGCCTAGTGTGGTTGTGTACGTGTGATATACATACACTTTTTTGGGATCATATTTTCTATTCCGCTATTTAATCAAAAACCTCTGGGGATCAGTTAAATTGGGGGATAGTCTGTGTTGGTACGTGTGAGAGAGATCCACCTTTCCAAGTTGTTGGGGTTCATCTCATACTTCTGAAGGTTTGAGGGTGCTGCCTGTTCCATACTCCCCCTACTCCTAGCCTTTTAGGGGTACAAACAATAGTAATTGGGGCCTAGTGTGGTTGTGTACGTGTGATATACATACACTTTTTTGGGATCATATTTTCTATTCCGCTATTTAATCAAAAACCTCTGGGGATCAGTTAAATTGGGGGATAGTCTGTGTTGGTACGTGTGAGAGAGATCCACCTTTCCAAGTTGTTGGGGTTCATCTCATACTTCTGAAGGTTTGAGGGTGCTGCCTGTTCCATACTCCCCCTACTCCTAGCCTTTTAGGGGTACAAACAATAGTAATTGGGGCCTAGTGTGGTTGTGTACGTGTGATATACATACACTTTTTTGGGATCATATTTTCTATTCCGCTATTTAATCAAAAACCTCTGGGGATCAGTTAAATTGGGGGATAGTCTGTGTTGGTACGTGTGAGAGAGATCCACCTTTCCAAGTTGTTGGGGTTCATCTCATACTTCTGAAGGTTTGAGGGTGCTGCCTGTTCCATACTCCCCCTACTCCTAGCCTTTTAGGGGTACAAACAATAGTAATTGGGGCCTAGTGTGGTTGTGTACGTGTGATATACATACACTTTTTTGGGATCATATTTTCTATTCCGCTATTTAATCAAAAACCTCTGGGGATCAGTTAAATTGGGGGATAGTCTGTGTTGGTACGTGTGAGAGAGATCCACCTTTCCAAGTTGTTGGGGTTCATCTCATACTTCTGAAGGTTTGAGGGTGCTGCCTGTTCCATACTCCCCCTACTCCTAGCCTTTTAGGGGTACAAACAATAGTAATTGGGGCCTAGTGTGGTTGTGTACGTGTGATATACATACACTTTTTTGGGATCATATTTTCTATTCCGCTATTTAATCAAAAACCTCTGGGGATCAGTTAAATTGGGGGATAGTCTGTGTTGGTACGTGTGAGAGAGATCCACCTTTCCAAGTTGTTGGGGTTCATCTCATACTTCTGAAGGTTTGAGGGTGCTGCCTGTTCCATACTCCCCCTACTCCTAGCCTTTTAGGGGTACAAACAATAGTAATTGGGGCCTAGTGTGGTTGTGTACGTGTGATATACATACACTTTTTTGGGATCATATTTTCTATTCCGCTATTTAATCAAAAACCTTTGGGGATCAGTTAAATTGGGGGATAGTCTGTGTTGGTACGTGTGAGAGAGATCCACCTTTCCAAGTTGTTGGGGTTCATCTCATACTTCTGAAGGTTTGAGGGTGCTGCCTGTTCCATACTCCCCCTACTCCTAGCCTTTTAGGGGTACAAACAATAGTAATTGGGGCCTAGTGTGGTTGTGTACGTGTGATATACATACACTTTTTTGGGATCATATTTTCTATTCCGCTATTTAATCAAAAACCTCTGGGGATCAGTTAAATTGGGGGATAGTCTGTGTTGGTACGTGTGAGAGAGATCCACCTTTCCAAGTTGTTGGGGTTCATCTCATACTTCTGAAGGTTTGAGGGTGCTGCCTGTTCCATACTCCCCCCTACTCCTAGCCTTTTAGGGGTACAAACAATAGTAATTGGGGCCTAGTGTGGTTGTGTACGTGTGATATACATACACTTTTTTGGGATCATATTTTCTATTCCGCTATTTAATCAAAAACCTCTGGGGATCAGTTAAATTGGGGGATAGTCTGTGTTGGTACGTGTGAGAGAGATCCACCTTTCCAAGTTGTTGGGGTTCATCTCATACTTCTGAAGGTTTGAGGGTGCTGCCTGTTCCATACTCCCCCCTACTCCTAGCCTTTTAGGGGTACAAACAATAGTAATTGGGGCCTAGTGTGGTTGTGTACGTGTGATATACATACACTTTTTTGGGATCATATTTTCTATTCCGCTATTTAATCAAAAACCTCTGGGGATCAGTTAAATTGGGGGATAGTCTGTGTTGGTACGTGTGAGAGAGATCCACCTTTCCAAGTTGTTGAGGTTCATCTCATACTTCTGAAGGTTTGAGGGTGCTGCCTGTTCCATACTCCCCCTACTCCTAGCCTTTTAGGGGTACAAACAATAGTAATTGGGGCCTAGTGTGGTTGTGTACGTGTGATATACATACACTTTTTTGGGATCATATTTTCTATTCCGCTATTTAATCAAAAACCTCTGGGGATCAGTTAAATTGGGGGATAGTCTGTGTTGGTACGTGTGAGAGAGATCCACCTTTCCAAGTTGTTGGGGTTCATCTCATACTTCTGAAGGTTTGAGGGTGCTGCCTGTTCCATACTCCCCCTACTCCTAGCCTTTTAGGGGTACAAACAATAGTAATTGGGGCCTAGTGTGGTTGTGTACGTGTGATATACATACACTTTTTTGGGATCATATTTTCTATTCCGCTATTTAATCAAAAACCTCTGGGGATCAGTTAAATTGGGGGATAGTCTGTGTTGGTACGTGTGAGAGAGATCCACCTTTCCAAGTTGTTGGGGTTCATCTCATACTTCTGAAGGTTTGAGGGTGCTGCCTGTTCCATACTCCCCCCTACTCCTAGCCTTTTAGGGGTACAAACAATAGTAATTGGGGCCTAGTGTGGTTGTGTACGTGTGATATACATACACTTTTTTGGGATCATATTTTCTATTCCGCTATTTAATCAAAAACCTCTGGGGATCAGTTAAATTGGGGGATAGTCTGTGTTGGTACGTGTGAGAGAGATCCACCTTTCCAAGTTGTTGGGGTTCATCTCATACTTCTGAAGGTTTGAGGGTGCTGCCTGTTCCATACTCCCCCTACTCCTAGCCTTTTAGGGGTACAAACAATAGTAATTGGGGCCTAGTGTGGTTGTGTACGTGTGATATACATACACTTTTTTGGGATCATATTTTCTATTCCGCTATTTAATCAAAAACCTCTGGGGATCAGTTAAATTGGGGGATAGTCTGTGTTGGTACGTGTGAGAGAGATCCACCTTTCCAAGTTGTTGGGGTTCATCTCATACTTCTGAAGGTTTGAGGGTGCTGCCTGTTCCATACTCCCCCTACTCCTAGCCTTTTAGGGGTACAAACAATAGTAATTGGGGCCTAGTGTGGTTGTGTACGTGTGATATACATACACTTTTTTGGGATCATATTTTCTATTCCGCTATTTAATCAAAAACCTTTGGGGATCAGTTAAATTGGGGGATAGTCTGTGTTGGTACGTGTGAGAGAGATCCACCTTTCCAAGTTGTTGGGGTTCATCTCATACTTCTGAAGGTTTGAGGGTGCTGCCTGTTCCATACTCCCCCTACTCCTAGCCTTTTAGGGGTACAAACAATAGTAATTGGGGCCTAGTGTGGTTGTGTACGTGTGATATACATACACTTTTTTGGGATCATATTTTCTATTCCGCTATTTAATCAAAAACCTCTGGGGATCAGTTAAATTGGGGGATAGTCTGTGTTGGTACGTGTGAGAGAGATCCACCTTTCCAAGTTGTTGGGGTTCATCTCATACTTCTGAAGGTTTGAGGGTGCTGCCTGTTCCATACTCCCCCCTACTCCTAGCCTTTTAGGGGTACAAACAATAGTAATTGGGGCCTAGTGTGGTTGTGTACGTGTGATATACATACACTTTTTTGGGATCATATTTTCTATTCCGCTATTTAATCAAAAACCTCTGGGGATCAGTTAAATTGGGGGATAGTCTGTGTTGGTACGTGTGAGAGAGATCCACCTTTCCAAGTTGTTGGGGTTCATCTCATACTTCTGAAGGTTTGAGGGTGCTGCCTGTTCCATACTCCCCCTACTCCTAGCCTTTTAGGGGTACAAACAATAGTAATTGGGGCCTAGTGTGGTTGTGTACGTGTGATATACATACACTTTTTTGGGATCATATTTTCTATTCCGCTATTTAATCAAAAACCTTTGGGGATCAGTTAAATTGGGGGATAGTCTGTGTTGGTACGTGTGAGAGAGATCCACCTTTCCAAGTTGTTGGGGTTCATCTCATACTTCTGAAGGTTTGAGGGTGCTGCCTGTTCCATACTCCCCCTACTCCTAGCCTTTTAGGGGTACAAACAATAGTAATTGGGGCCTAGTGTGGTTGTGTACGTGTGATATACATACACTTTTTTGGGATCATATTTTCTATTCCGCTATTTAATCAAAAACCTCTGGGGATCAGTTAAATTGGGGGATAGTCTGTGTTGGTACGTGTGAGAGAGATCCACCTTTCCAAGTTGTTGGGGTTCATCTCATACTTCTGAAGGTTTGAGGGTGCTGCCTGTTCCATACTCCCCCCTACTCCTAGCCTTTTAGGGGTACAAACAATAGTAATTGGGGCCTAGTGTGGTTGTGTACGTGTGATATACATACACTTTTTTGGGATCATATTTTCTATTCCGCTATTTAATCAAAAACCTTTGGGGATCAGTTAAATTGGGGGATAGTCTGTGTTGGTACGTGTGAGAGAGATCCACCTTTCCAAGTTGTTGGGGTTCATCTCATACTTCTGAAGGTTTGAGGGTGCTGCCTGTTCCATACTCCCCCTACTCCTAGCCTTTTAGGGGTACAAACAATAGTAATTGGGGCCTAGTGTGGTTGTGTACGTGTGATATACATACACTTTTTTGGGATCATATTTTCTATTCCGCTATTTAATCAAAAACCTTTGGGGATCAGTTAAATTGGGGGATAGTCTGTGTTGGTACGTGTGAGATCCACCTTTCCAAGTTTTTGGGGTTCATCTCATACTTCTGAAGCTTTGAGGGTGCTGCCTGTTCCATACTCCTCCTCCTCCTCATCCATCCTTTTAGGTGTACAAACAATAGTAATTGGGGCCTAGTGTGCTTCTGTACGTGTGAGATACATACACATTTTTTGATCATATTTCCTATTCCGCTATTCAATAAAAACCTTTGGGGATCAATTAAATTGCGGAATAGTCTGTGTCGGTACGTGTGAGATCCACCTTTCCAAGTTTTTGGGGTTCATCTCATACTTCTGAAGCTTTGAGGGTGCTGCCTGTTCCATACTCCTCCTCATCCATCCTTTTAGGTGTACAAACAATAGTAATTGGGGCCTAGTGTGTTTCTGTACGTGCGAGATACATACACTTTTTTTGATCATATTTCCTATTCCGCTATTCAATAAAAACCTTTGGGGATCAATTAAATTGCGGGATAGTCTGTGTCGGTACGTGTGAGATCCACCTTTCCAAGTTTTTGGGGTTCATCTCATACTTCTGAAGCTTTGAGGGTGCTGCCTGTTCCATACTCCTCCTCCTCCTCATCCATCCTTTTAGGTGTACAAACAATAGTAATTGGGGCCTAGTGTGCTTCTGTACGTGTGAGATACATACACATTTTTTGATCATATTTCCTATTCCGCTATTCAATAAAAACCTTTGGGGATCAATTAAATTGCGGGATAGTCTGTGTCGGTACGTGTGAGATCCACCTTTCCAAGTTTTTGGGGTTCATCTCATACTTCTGAAGCTTTGAGGGTGCTGCCTGTTCCATACTCCTCCTCCTCCTCATCCATCCTTTTAGGTGTACAAACAATAGTAATTGGGGCCTAGTGTGCTTCTGTACGTGTGAGATACATACACATTTTTTGATCATATTTCCTATTCCGCTATTCAATAAAAACCTTTGGGGATCAATTAAATTGCGGGATAGTCTGTGTCGGTACGTGTGAGATCCACCTTTCCAAGTTTTTGGGGTTCATCTCATACTTCTGAAGCTTTGAGGGTGCTGCCTGTTCCATACTCCTCCTCCTCCTCATCCATCCTTTTAGGTGTACAAACAATAGTAATTGGGGCCTAGTGTGCTTCTGTACGTGTGAGATACATACACATTTTTTGATCATATTTCCTATTCCGCTATTCAATAAAAACCTTTGGGGATCAATTAAATTGCGGAATAGTCTGTGTCGGTACGTGTGAGATCCACCTTTCCAAGTTTTTGGGGTTCATCTCATACTTCTGAAGCTTTGAGGGTGCTGCCTGTTCCATACTCCTCCTCCTCCTCATCCATCCTTTTAGGTGTACAAACAATAGTAATTGGGGCCTAGTGTGTTTCTGTACGTGTGAGATACATACACTTTTTTTGATCATATTTCCTATTCCGCTATTCAATAAAAACCTTTGGGGATCAATTGAATTGCGGGATAGTCTGTGTCGGTACGTGTGAGAGAGATCCACCTTTCCAAGTTGTTGGGGTTCATCTCATACTTCTGAAGGTTTGAGGGTGCTGCCTGTTCCATACCCCCCCTACTCCTCATCTAGCCTTTTAGGGGTACAAACAATAGTAATTGGGGCCTAGTGTGGTTGTGTACGTGCGAGATACATACACTTTTTTTGATCATATTTCCTATTCCGCTATTCAATAAAAACCTTTGAGGATCAATTGAATTGCGGGATAGTCTGTGTCGGTACGTGTGAGAGAGATCCACCTTTCCAAGTTGTTGGGGTTCATCTCATACTTCTGAAGGTTTGAGGGTGCTGCCTGTTCCATACTCCCCCTACTCCTCATCTAGCCTTTTAGGGGTACAAACAATAGTAATTGGGGCCTAGTGTGGTTGTGTACGTGTGATATACATACACTTTTTTTGGATCATATTTTCTATTCCGCTATTCAATAAAAACCTTTCTAGGGCAAGATCTTAAATTACAGAAATATGAGGAGACCGTCAAATAAGGGCCGTGGCCTGGGTCGTGGTGCTGCTGGTAGAGCTCCTGTTGCAAGGAGAGGACATGGTCGATCTGTGCCAGCTACACGCACAAGTGAAACACCTTCCTCAAGTGTGAGTAGGCGACAGAACCTGCATCAGTATTTGGTAGGGCATCAAACGCCCCTAGAAGTGATGAGGCCAGAACAAGTTGAGGCGATAGTAGATTGGTTTGCTGCTGACAGTGCCTCCAGTTCCTTCACATTGTCTCCCACCCAGTCTACTGCAGAAAGGTCAGAGTTGGCACCTGCAGCCAATGTCCAACCGTCTTTCACCTCACCCCCTTGCAAATCAGGCCAGCAGTCTGAGCCCCAAGCCATACAGCAGTCTCTTATTCTTTTTGAGGACTCTGTCAGCAGGGTTTCCCAGGGCCATCCACCTAGCCCTGCCCCAGAAGTGGAAGAGATTGAGTGCAGCGATGCCCAACCACTTATTCCTCAAGATGAGTACATGCAAGGATCATCGCAGCACGTCTCCGATGATGACGAAACGCAGGTGCCAACTGCTGCGGCGTTCAGCATTGTGGAGACCGACAAGGAGGGCAGGGGTGAAGACTGGGTGGAAGATGATGTGGAGGACGATGAGGTCCTCGACCCCACATGGAATGAACGTCATGCAGGTGAACTGAGTAGTTTGGAGGAAGAGGCGGTGGTCGCACAGAGCCACCAGCACAGCAGAAGAGGGAGCAGGGTGCAGAAGCGGAGCGGCCGTGCCCTAGACACTACGCCCGCTACTGCCCAACGCAGCAAGGGAACGAGCGCACCAAAGTCAGCTCAAAGGAGTTCTCTAGCGTGGAAGTTCTTTAGAAAATGTGCTGATGACAGGACACGAGTGGTTTGCACCCTGTGCAATCAGAGCTTGAAGCGAGGCATGAACCTTCTCAACCTGAGCACAACCTGCATGATCAGGCATCTAAGTGCAAAGCACGAGCTGCAGTGGAGTACACACCTTCAAAACCAAGAAACGTCTCTGGCTCATCCTGCTTCCTCTTCTGCTGCAGTCTCGGCCGCTCCAGCCACATCTGTAGTGATACCGGCACCTGCCACCCCGCAAACAGACGATCTGTCAGCAACACCACCACCTGGGTCACCAACAACCATCTCCACAATGTCCCGTGGAAGCGTTCAGCTTTCCATCTCCCAAACACTTGAGAGGAAGAGGAAGTACCCCCCTACCCACCCGCGATCCCTGGCCCTGAATGCCAGCATTTCAAAATTATTGGCCTTTGAAATGCTGTCATTCCGTCTGGTGGAGACGCACAGTTTTAAAAACCTTATGTCGGTGGCTGTCCCACAGTACGTCGTGCCCAGCCGCCACTACTTTTCCAGGCAAGCCATCCCTTCCCTGCACAACCAAGTGGGGGAAAAAATCAGGTGTGCACTGCGCAACGCCATCTGTGCCAAGGTCCACCTAACTACGGATACGTGGACCAGTAAGCACGGTCAGGGGCGTTATATCTCCCTCACGGCACACTGGGTAAATGCAGTGGCGTATGGGCCTGAGGCGGATAGCAATTTGGCGCATGTCCTTCCACCACCGAGGATTGCAGGGCGCTTCAGTTTGCCTCCTGTTCCTAACTCCTCCTACTCCGCTTCCTCATCCTCTACCGCCTCCTCATCCGGACAGCGTAACACCTTCACCACCAACTTCAGCACGGCCAGGGGTAAACGACAGCAGGCAGTTTTACAACTTGCCTGTTTGGGGGACAAACCACACACCGCGCAGGAGTTGTGGAGGAGCATGGAACAGCAGACAAATGAGTGGTTGCTGCCAGCGAGCCTCAAGCCCGGCCTGGTGGTGTGCGATAACGGGCGAAATCTCATAGCAGCTCTGGGCCTAGCCGGTTTGACGCACATCCCTTGCCTGGCGCATGTGCTGAATTTGGTGGTGCAGAGGTTCCTTAAAAACTACCCCGATATGTCAGAGCTGCTGCAGAAAGTGCGGGCCGTTTGTGCGCACTTTCGGCGTTCTCACCCTGCTGCTGCTCGCCTGGCAGCGCTGCAGCGTAACTTCGGCCTTCCCGCTCACCGCCTCATATGTGACGTGCCCACAAGGTGGAACTCCACCTTGCACATGCTGGAAAGACTGTGCGAGCAGCAGCAGGCCATAGTGGAGTTTCAGCTGCAGCACGCACGCGTGAGTCGCTCTGCGGAACAGCACCACTTCACCACCAATAACTGGGCCTCCATGCGAGACCTGTGTGCCTTGTTGCGCTGTTTTGAGTACTCCACCAACATGGCCAGTGGCAATGACGCCGTTCTCAGCTTAACTATCCCACTTCTATGCCTCCTTGAAAAAACAATTCGGGCGATGATGGAAGAGGATGTGGCACAGGATGAGGAGGAGGAGGAGGATGAAGAGGTAACATTTCCAAGGCTTTCAGGGCAGTCATTCGCAAGGGGCTCCGAGGGTGGGTTCCTGCACACGCAAACGCCAGGGACGCAATTGTCCAGCAGGGGCACAGTTCTGGAGGATGAGGAGGATGAGGAGGAGGAGGAGCTGGAGGAGGAGATGGAACCATGTTCACAGCAGGGTGGCACCCAGGCCAGCTCATGGCCATCACTGGTGCGTGGCTGGGGGGATACAGAGGACACGGACCATACACCTCCCACAGAGGACAGCCTTTCGTCGCCTCTGGGCAGCCTGGCACACATGAGCGATTACATGCTGCAGTGTCTCCACAACGACCGCCGAGTTGCCCACATTCTAACTTGTGCTGATTACTGGGTGGCCACGCTGCTGGATCCCCGTTACAAGGACAACGTACCGTCCTTAATTCACTCACTGGAGCGCGATCGCAAGATGCGCGAGTACAAGCGCACGCTGGTAGACGCCATGCTGCTGGCATTCCCATCTGACAGCGGGGCCACAGTGGAAGCACAAGGCAGAGGAGGAGGAGGAGGAGGTCGCCAACGCAACCAGGGCACCGCCAGCACCTCAGAAGGCAGGGTTAGCATGGCCGAAATGTGGAAAAGCTTTGTCAGCACGCCACAACAAACAGCAGCACCAGCAGCTCAGATGGAACGTCTTAGCAGGAGGCAGCATTTTACCAACATGGTGGAGCAGTATGTGTGCACACGCCTACATGTAGTGAATGACGGGTCTGCCCCCTTCAACTTCTGGGTCTCCAAATTGGGCACATGGCCTGAGCTTGCCCTTTACGCCTTGGAGGTGCTGGCGTGCCCTGCAGCCAGTGTATTATCTGAACGGGTATTTAGCACGGCTGGGGGCGTTATAACAGACAAGCGCAGCCGCCTGTCCAGAGACAATGTGGACAAGCTCACGTTCATTAAAATGAACCAGGCATGGATCCCACGGGACTTTTCCGTACCTTATGCAGAATAGCAATGGATACCGACCTTACCCACCCATTGTTCCATTTTTGCTCTTTCTCACTCTTTTGGGGTGTACCCTCATTTAAAATTTGTGAAAAGAAGCAGTGTTGGCTACCTCGTCCTCCTCCTCAGGGCCAGATTAATGTAGGGTCTATTGGAGCTGCAGCTCCAGGCCCCTACCTTTTATATAGGCCCCGGGTTGGCCATATTCACTGTTACCGCTCTTCTGTCACTTGTAAACACAGAAGTCTGGCTTCTATGCTCGCTTCCCCAGGCAGCACCCTCAGAACCTCCCCACACAGCGTGAAGGCCGGACAAGGAGGGACAGTTGGCGATGCATGGATGTGTTTATGGGCTTCAGAGACAGCATCCCATGTTGAATTAGGCATGCATGGCTGCACCCTTCCTCCTCTGGGTGCATGGCAAGGCACGGCCCTAAGGCCCTTCAAAATCCTCAGCACCAAGCCCATGATGCTGTTAATCCGGCCCTGGTCCTCCTCCACCGCCGCTTCCACCTACACCGCCCATAGGTGTGCGCAGCCTATTGCATTAAGGTGTGCACCCCAAAGTTGAAATACACATGCATGTGTTTGCCAGCAGGGAGAGTAATGTATCGGGGCCATGTACCTGTAGGCAAGGAGAAATAGAGCAGAGCAGGTCCCAGGGAGATCTTTCCCATCTCCTCACTGGCAATGCTATGTGCCCTAGGTGATTAGGGTGTGCCCAGGCACACCCAGCACACCCTGTGCGCACGCCTATGTCACCGCCACATCCACCACCACCTCAACCTCCCTCCTACTCCATATGGGCCTCGTCCTTCAGAGATGAAGAAGAACATTGTTTTATTTTTCTGTTTTTTTTTGTTGTTTTAAGTTATTTCCCTATCCACATTTGTTTGCAGAGCACTTGCCATGCTCTTAATTACGTTTTGCTGCCATTTGCAGCACTCTAGCCCTTTCCTTTGGTGTTTTAGAGCCATTTTAGTGCCTTAAAGTTCGGGTCCCCATTGACTTCAATGGGGTTCGGTGTCCGGGAAAAGTTCGGTAAAAGTCCGGGACACGGACCCGGACTTTTTTTTAAAGTTCGGCCGAACCCGTCGAACACGGACATCTAGGTGTCCGCTCAACCCTACCTGCAAACAGTTTGCTGAAGACAAGCAAACTAAGGACATGGATTACTGGAACCATGTCCTGTGGTCTAATGAGACCATCAAGATCATCAAAACTTATTTGGTTCAGATGGTGTCAAGTGTGTGTGGCAGCAACCAGGTGAGGAGTGCAAAGACAAGTGTGTCTTGCCTACAGTCAAGCATGGTGGTGGGAGTGTCACGGTCTGGGGCTGCATGAGTGCTGCCAGCACTAAGGAAAAAGAGTTCATTGAGGGAACCAAGAATGACATCATGTACTGTGACACACTGAAGCAGATCATGATCCCCTCTCTTCGGAGACTGGGCCGCAGGGCAGTTTTTCAACATAACGACCCCAAACACACCTCCAAGATGACCACGGTCTTGCTAAAGAAGCTGAGGGTAAAGGTGATGGACTGGCCAAGCATGTCTCCAGACCTAAACCCTATTGAGCATCTGTGGGGCATCCTCAAACAGAAGGTGGAAGAGTGCAAGGTCTCTAACATCCACCAGCTCCGTGATGTCATCATGGAGGAGTGGAAGAGGACTGTGAAGCTCTGGAAAACTCCATGCCCAAGAGGGATAAGGCAGTGCTGGAAAATAATAGTGGCCCCACAAAATATTGACACTTTGGGCCCAATTTGGACATTTTGATTTAGGGGTGTACTCACTTTTGTTGCCAGTGGTTAAGACATTAATGGCTGTGTTTAATTTGAAGGGACAGCAAATTTACACTGTTATACAAGCTGTACACTCACTACTTTACATTGTAGCAAAGTGTAATTTCTTCAATGTTGTCACATGAAAAGAGTGAAATGTGAGGGGTGTACTCACTTTCTTGAGATACTGTGTATATATATATATATATATATATCACCCCAGATAGGTCCTAGAGAGTGAGTATAGTTTTTGGCTCTGGCTGCCTATCAGAGGAGCAGCAGGTAAATTCTATATTGTTTTCTTCTTAACAGAAAGCAGGATCTGTGAGTTAGGTCTGCTCATTGTGCTCAGTGTGTGATTCATCTGGTCTAGGGGAGTGTTTCACACTGGTCCAATAAGGAGGCATGGTGGACAGAGGAGAAAATCTGACCAATGGGCACACAGGCTTTGGTACAGCCCCAGTGGTTGGCACAGTCTGCTGTCTTGGTGCATTGTGGGGTGTAGTATAAAGGCCAGGAGAACATGTGCTCAGGGTCTTTGGCTGGAGAGCAGAGTTCCCGAAAGGAGGGTGGCAGCTGCCTCCTCTTCTGCAGAAGATGATTTATGGTCACAGGCAGTCGGCCTGGTGAGCCAGAAGGAAGGAGCTGAACCCAGAGGTCCAGGAGAGCTGACTAGAGGGGTTGAGACTCTGGAGACCCTGGAAAAACAGTATCGTGAGTACAGGGGATCGGGTCTAAGGGCCTGACCAGGAAGGGGGCCACCAAGTAATAGAGAAGTCAGAGGATGAGTGTCAGCTGGTGGAGTAAAAGGGGGTGCTAGGCCAGTACCCTGAAGATAGTGTGCAGCCAAGTCTTTTGTTCAGAGACTCAGTATTTCAAATTCATCTAGTGGCAAAGTGAAATTAGAAGTCTGGCTGCATCTTCAGACAGAAATCCTCAGGATTGTGAATAGTTCAGGTTCCGGAGTATCCCACTTTTCCCTTCTCCCATCCCTATTTAAAATAAAACAACAAAAACAACAACCCCTAGACTGTTCATTGACTGAGCCGGGAAGGAAAGTGTTATGTTTTTGAATGCAGTTGCTAACGGTAACCCAAAGGGACCCACGAAAAGGTGAATTCAGCAGCCCTCAAGGGAGCAGTGCTACACATATATATATATTATAATAAGCTTTATTGAGTTTATTAAAACATAAAAATACAATGTTTAAGGGCCAGGGGCAAATGAGTAGGGTCAGGGTATCTCACAACTTGTTAAGTTCAACAGAACATCATAAGAATACCTCGTTGTATTGATAACACAACCTATTAAAACATGTAGAGACAGTCAGAGGGGAGTGGTTTGAGATTGGAGTGAAAGCTCCATCCTTCCACCCACTCCACCTAATAACCAGAAGTACTAGAGCCATGAAAAGGCAAATTGAGGAAGGAGGAGAGGGGAGGGGAGGGGAAGGGGTTTTAAGGCAAATTGTAATTTACCACAGGGCCAGGAGAAAAAAAAATCTCTGGCAAGCTATGGCTATATGGGAGGGGAAATAGAAGATTGAGGCTAGGTGTGAAGAAAGTTGAGATTGGATATTAGATATTGGATACGTGTAAGAACTGGAATAATTTGGAAGAAGGGGATGGCAGGGGAAAGGACCCTCCCCTGCCCGCATTGCAAGAATATATATATTTTTAAGCAGAGGCCCTAGAGAAAAAAATGATGGGTGCTGCAATTTTTTTATGTCCCATGGTATTTGCGCAGCAATTTTTTAAATGCAACTTTTTTTTTTTTTTTAATACACTTTTTGGACTTCTATTGCACAGAAACACAATATAATAAAAAAATTTTGGAAACATATAAAAGATGATGTGACGTTGAGTAAATAGTTTCCTAACATGTCAAGCTTTATAATTATGTACATCCATGGAACGTCTTCAAACTATAGTACCTAAAAATCTTGATAGGTAACATTTTAAAAGTCTTTACAGATTACCAGTTTAAAGTTACACAGGAGGTCTGGAGCTAAAATGATCTCACTCTGATATCCGTGGCGATACGTCATCATATGTGTGGTGCGATCACAGTTTACAAATGAGGATGGAACTTACGTATGCTCATTCTCATTTGTGTATTAGCATGGGGGAACGAGCACTTTAAAATGTATTATTATTATTATTTATTTTATTTAAAACTTTATTTACTCTGTCCCTTATTTTTTATTTTTTATCAACTTTATTGCCATAACAAGGGATGAACAACATCCCCTGTGATAGCAATAAGCATGACAGATCCTCTTTTTGGAGATCCTGGGCCCTCCCATAGGCACTCAAATCACTTCTACATGAAAGACATTTTTAAAATTTTGATACTGGAATGATGCCTTGTCATCTGCTGCTGTTGGTCCACTGTATTTTATCAAGTCCAAAGTCAGCGCAGCCCTCTACCAGGTAATTCTAGAGCACTTCATACTTCCCTCTGCTGACCAGCTTTATGGAGATGCTGATTTCATTTTCCAGCAGGACTTGGCACCGCCCACACTGCCAGAACTACCAATACCTGTTCACATGCTCATGGTATCACTGTGCTTGATTGGCCAGCAAACTCGCCTGACCTAAACCCCACAGAGAATCTGTGGGGTATTGTCAAGAGGAAGATAAGAGACACCAGACCCAACAATGCAGATGAGCTGAAGGCCGCTATCAAAACAACCTGGGCTTCTATAACACCTCAGTAGTGCCACAGGCTGATCGCCTCCATGCATAAGAAAACAAAGAAGGGCGCACCAACCTAGTGCATTACCCTCAATAGTATGGCTTTATTAAATCATTAAAATGGCTACTTACAAACAGAAGTTAAAAATTATCATATCAGACTCAATCGCTTGAGTGTCGGGAATAGTTCATGTCCTTAGTCCTGTTGAGATGACGGCTGATGCGTTTCAAGGCTTAGCCTCTTCCTCAGAGCCATTGTGTCATGACCTACTCACAAGTTTAAATACTCCATACCACGCCGCATTGATGCAATAATTCGTGCAAAAGGAGCCCCGACCAAGTATTGAGTGCATACTATACTGTACATATACATTCTTTTCAGTAATCCAACATTTCTGTATTAAAAATCCTTTTTTTTTTTTTTTATTTAATTTATCTTATGTAATATTCACATTTTCTGAGATACCGAATTTTGGGTTTTTACTAGCTGTCAGACATAATCATCAAAATTAAAAGAAAGAAATTCTGGAAAATGTATCACTCTGTGTGTAACACATCTATTTAAAATATATGAGTTTCACGTTTTGAATTGAATCACTAAATGCCAGAGTTGTATAAAGTACTCAAAACCCATACTTGAGTAAAAGTACAAGTGCTCAATCCAAAAGTGACTTGAGTAGAAGTGGAAGTGCTCGATCAAAAAGTGACTTGAGTAGAAGTACTAAAGTATTCAACATTTTTTGTACTTAACCGCTTCCATACAGAGCAGTTAGACACCCTTCCTGCCCAGACCAATTTTCAGCTTTCAGCACTCTCACACTTTGAATGACAATTGCTCAGTCATGCTACACTGTAACCAAACAAAATTTTTATCATTTTTTTCACACAAATAGAGCTTTCTTTTGGTGGTATTTGATCACAACTGGGGTTTTTTTTTTCGTGATATATGCAAAAAAAGAGCAAAAATTTTGAAAAAAAAACACTTTTTTTTAGTTTCAATTATGAAATTTTGCAAAAAATAAATTTTTCTTCATACATTTGGGCCAAAATGTATACTGCTACATGTCTCTGGTAAAATTAACCCAAATTAATGCTGCATGCTCGGATAAGGGTCTGGTATGGATGTTGAGGGGGACCCCACGCCGTTTTTTCGGCATGGGGCTACCCTCAAATTCCATAACAGACCCGAAGGGCCTGGTTTGGAACCTTGGGGGGGACCCCACTCCGTTTTTTTCCCATTTTGGCGTGGAGTTCCCCCTCAAGATTCCCACAGCGCAAGTCACCCCGCAAGTCGGATCCGACTTGCGGTGTTGCGGTGCGACCTCCATTCAAACCAATAGGCTCCCATAGGGAACCATTGATTTTGAATGGAAGAAAAAAAACGTATAACGTGGCTTAACGCACGTTAAGCTACGTTATAGCAAAGTTATTCAGCTTTTAGCAGCGTCAGGCGTTTTTAACGCTGTAACGCTGGTCCTCAGAACGCGCAGGTGGTGGGTTCTTGTTGCAGCCTAAAAACGCCTAAGCCACTTACAGCTCAAAAACGTCTGAGTGTGCATGAGGCCATAGAATAACATGGAGGGGCGTTTTTAGGCTGCAACAAGAAAACGCCTGACGCTGCTTACAGCGGCGTTAAAAACATCCCGTGTGCATGGGGCCTAAAAGATAGAAAAAAAAATAAAAATAAAATAATTATAATATAAAATGAAAAAAAAAAAAAAAGGACCTTTAAACCGGTTGCTAGGCAACAACATTTTCCGTAGCTCTGGTCCTCCAAGACCATAGAGTCAAGTGAGGGCAAGCTTGCCCTCACTCGACATCCTGTCTGTGAGGATTCGGGACCGGATCGTTTTCCCCGCTGCCGGCGGGTCCGGTAAGCGGGGAAAAGGACTGGAACGCGTCGGGAGGGGGGGGGGCGCCTCTTCCGCCATCCCGGAAGGGTGATCCCACGGCGAATCCGCCGCTGGGACCACCCTTATCGGAAAGCCAACCGTCCACCGTTTAAAAAAATACCAGGGTTATGGCAGCTATCTGCTGCCATAACACCGGTATTTAGGTTTAAACGGAGGACGTATATAAACCTTTTTGGACTTGGACATGGTGGCTGTATGAAGGGTGACAGGTACTCGGGTACTTTGTTGGGCAGGTGACAGGTACTCTGGTACTGATGAGCAGGTGGCAGGTACTCGGGTACTCCGATAGGCAGGTGACAGGTACTCGGGTACTCTGATGGGCAGGTGACAGGCAGGTGATAGGTACTGATGAGTAGTACTCACTGACTGATAGGTGATAGGTGATACTGTACTGATGGGTACTGATGATCAGTACTGATACGTGATAGGTACTGATGAGTACTGATGAGTAGTGATGGGTACTGATGAGCAGGCAGCAAGTACTTGGGTACTTCAGGTGTCAGTTACTCTGATGGGTAGGTGACAGGTACTCAGGTACTCTGATGATGGGTACTCCCTTGACAGGTACTCAAAGTACCCGAGTACCTGTCATCAGAGTACCCGAGTACCTGTCATCAGAGTACCCGAGTACCCGTCATCAGAGTACCAGAGTACCTGTCATCAGAGTACCCGAGTACCTGTCAGAGTACCCGAGTACCCGTCATCAGAGTACCCGAGTACCCGTCATCAGAGTACTCGAGTACCTGTCATCAGAGTACCCGAGTACCTGTCATCAGAGTACCCGAGTACCCGTCATCAGAGTACCCGAGTACCTGTCATCAGAGTACCCGAGTACCTGTCATCAGAGTACCCGAGTACCCGTCATCAGAGTACCCGAGTACCTGTCATCAGAGTATCCGTCATCAGAGTACCTGAGTACCTGTCATCAGAGTACCCGAATACCTGTCACCAGCCCATCAGAGTACCCAAGTACCTGTCATCTGAGTACCTGATGGGCTGATGACAGGTACTCGGGTACTTTGATGGGCTACTGACAGGTGCTCTTTATTGGGGGGGGGGGCAATCAGTGTGTTTAGGGTGCACTGTAGTTGGTAACTAGCTGTTACCACAATCTCCTCCTCACACAGGATCAGTGTGTGAGGAGGAGAACACGGTGACAGCTAGTTATCGTGTTCTCTGTTGACATTTGTGACCGGCTGTGATTGGACACAGCCGGTCACGTGGTAAAGAGCCAATTTCATTGGCTCTTTACCTAGATCGGGGATCGACTCTGTCCGAGGGACGAGCCTCGTCCCCGATCGCTGCTCTGCGCGCCCCCGGGGGCGCGCATTGCAGAGAGAACGAGCGGCTCGTGCTGGAGCCGCTCATGTGATCGGCTGTGATTGACACAGCCGATCACGTGGTAAACAGCCAATTTCTATTGGCTGTTTACCTTGATTAGGGATGGGCTATGTCCGAGGGACGAGCCTCATCCCTGATCGCGCCGCTGCGCGCCGCCGGGGGCGCGCAGTAGCAGCTAGAATGGGCCGACGTCATATGACGGCGGCCCGGATCTAGACAACCACTTTGCCGACGTCATTTTACATGACTCGGTATGGAAGTGGTTAAGTATTGCAAGTAGTTTTTTTTTAAATTTTGCTACTCAAGTACTGAAAGTAAAAGTACCAGTAATTTTGAAAAAAAATAGCTACCCAAGTACTAAAAGTAAAGGTACAAGTACTGTGTTATGTAGTTATTAAAGAAAGAAGTCAAAAGTTTGAACATCATATTGTTTTTTATTATTTCAAATGCAGCTTTTATTTATACATACAGTAGCATTTATTTTCGTATGCGCTGATAATACACATGTTTTGAGCGTCATGAAACCTACCATCTACTGTTCTGGCAGTGGTCATTTTTATAATTGTAACGAGTAACTATGCAGCACAAGAAAAAAATATATCGGAGTAGAAGTATTGAAATCATTGAAAAAATGTAGTGAAGTAAAAGTGGAAGTAGGAGAAAAAAATTCTACTCCAGGAAAGTGCAGATACCGCCTTTCGGTACTTAAGTACAGTAGTGAAGTAGTTCTACTTAGTTACTATACATCTCTGCTAAATGCACTTTTTAAAGATATTCTAATTTTTTGAGATGTACCTGTATATCATCTATTTCTGTAGGCACTGTTTGAAAAAAGATCGAATCTTTGCCTATTCAAATATGTTGGAAAAATCAACACATTTTCCCTGGGTGTACTTTTTCACATGCCTGTGTATATTCTGCTGTTGCCATTTGACAGCAAATTTGATCAGTGGATCAAAAAAAAATAAATGAATAAATCAATGGATAAAAAAGATAGCAGTGTGAAGAAGTCCTCTGATTACTAAACAATTTGACGTATCTGAGATGCTAGCAATGTAGTACTGCAAGCTGTACTTCAGTTACTGTATATAAGGACCCAAGCTGCCAGATCATGTAGGATGGTTTCAGAAGACCCAAAAGAACAAGAGACAAAGCTGCAACCAATAAATAATGGGAATATATATAGAGAGTTTCAGAAACTGAAAAGTTATTTCCGCTTCACTGACTTCTCTAAAGCTTTTGACTTCATGAACCATAACAAACCGCGGCCAGTCCATAATGGAATTGAGATAAGAGGTCTCCTGAGATATCTCTACTGAAGCCAAACAGCAAGAGAACCAAACTTGGGATAATGCTGGAACAAGTTTAGGTAAGACATCTGACAAGGCTGAATATTATTCTTATTTATTTATCTTATAAGCAGAACATATGAACAATGCCAAACCTTAAGAATCAGATGCTAGAATTAAAATGACTGGAGAAAATATGAAAATAGATTGCTGCTTAGAGTAACTAAATGTTTAAGCAGTTCTTTGCTCTATGTGCCCTTTGCGGATGCATAGGGAGGATATGACAAATCCAAAGTTTTAAGATCTGTGACTACTTCCAGAAATTAAAAAAAAGATTGGAGGAAATCTATGACTAATTTGGACAATAGAGTAAAAAAGTATAAATACCACATAGGCATCTACAGCCAGAGCTATGGTATCCTCAGCTGCAACATAGCAATGATATTTGGGATATTAAAACAAATCTGTGATCTTCCCATGCCTAACAACACAACAGGGTTGTGTTCTCAATCTCCTTTCTTTGTCTCAAAAGTGACACTTCGGGGGTCTGCTAAAACCCCTGATATTTCACCAAAGTACCCCAATATGCTCCTAATAAATTGTAAAAAAGAAAATGGTTAAAAAAAGTACTGACACTGTCTCCTGCTCTACTTACCCCGTCCACTGCCCACTTTTAAGGTAGGCTAGGTTTATGTTTTTACAGTGACTTTTATGGTATTATATTTTCCTTACTACTTTGTAAGTTTTCCTTACTACTCAATTATTTGCAAGCTTTTTTCTTAAAAAAAAAAAAAAAAAAAGGGGGGGGGGCACCAAACCCTGGTGATCTTTGAACTCTTTCATGTTGTTCAGGTAGATCTCAACCTCTCAAAGGATGCCTACCCCAGCTCCAGGGTATTTAAAAGATTTTGGAGAAACTGTCCACATATTGACAGCCCTTCCAATTCTTTTCAATTCCCCTCCCCTCAATATGTAAATAAAGATGTGAAATAACTCTTAAACCGCTTGGATTATCTTGGCAGGGTGTGGAAGTATCTTGGTGCCTGGTGGAAGTTGTGGGTGTTAGTAGGGGGACCCAAGGTCAACTTTTGCATGGGGGGCCCACAAGATTTAAGCTTTGCCTCTGGTTCTTGGTAACTGGCTCAGGTATTGCTCAGGTATCAGCGCTGTCACATGGATAGGTGAAACTCTTCAGCCCCGACCAAGTTCAAGGTTAAAACACTGACAAAACATAGTGATAGTGAAGCAAAGGAAAGGGCTATGCTTGCCTTCTACTAGCCCTGACCTTGGAACTGTTTTTGGACTACACTTGCACACTCCCTGCCCTGACCTTGGACTACTCCAGGACTCTGCCACCAGCCACCGTCTAGTGCCTGACCACCTTTGGGACTACAGGGGCCATCTGGTCAGAAACTATAGCAATGTGTTCTTAGATCTGGAGGCCATCAAGTACCAGTAGACTTGCTTGCTTTAAGCAGACCTGCTTTAGGCAGGAGAAACACGAGCCAGCTATAGTTCCTGACCTAGGTATCAGGTTGTGTGTTGCAAATAATACAGGATTATCAGTGTAGCCGGGAGCGGACTACCATTATCTGATAATGCAGACTCACTTTCTGCTCCTTTAGACTGTCTCTGTATCCATCTAGTGTTGGTCTCAGGGTTTCATGCATCATATTGCTGAGACTGAGAGAATGGCATTGTGGGAATTGTAGTCCCCTGGAAGGCAATGACTATGTGGCTGGATTGTTTAATAACCACTTGCCGACCGCTGCAAGTGCTGTGGCGGTCAGCCCCTCCTGGGCAAAGTGACGTATATATACGTCACTCGCCCGCGAGCTAATAGCGAGCGAGCGCGCGCCGCCGGAGGCGCGCTCCTGCCCCCGCTCATTCCTGCACAACCCAATGTCCGCTGGTCACTCGCGATTGTCCGCTGTAGAGGGAGAAAGGCAGGCGGCTGATGTAAACAAAGACACCTGTCATTCTCCCTGGTGTAACTGCAGAGACTATATGATCCTGTTATGTAGGATCGTATGTCTCTGTGGTTACATGAAAAGCCACACCCCTTTACAGTTAGAAGCACGCCCCTAGGGACAGATTTAACCCCTGCATCTCCAATAAAGTTAACCTGCCAGTGTCATTTTTCCAGTAACAATGCATATGTATAGCACTGATTACTGTAGTAATTTCACTGGTACCCCCAAAAGTGTCAAAAATGTCAGTCAAGGGTCCGATCTGTCCGCCGCAATTTCGCAGTCCCGCAAAAAAAAAAAAACGCAGATCGCCACCATTACTGGTTAAAAAAAAAAAACAATAAAAATGACAAAAATCTTTCCCTTAGTTAGTAAACTCAATAACTTTTGCGCAAACCAATTAAAATACGCTTATTGCGATTTTTTTTTTACCAAACATATGTAGCAGAACACAAATTGGCCTAAAATGTTAAAAAATTTTGATTTTTACATTTTTGGGGGGGGGGGGGGGAATTTCATATAAAAAAATGTGAAAAATATTTTTATTTTTTCAAAATTGTCGCTCTTTTTTTTGTTTATAGCGCAAAAAGTAAAAATCGCACAGCTGATCAAATACCACCAAAAGAAAGCTCTGTTTGTGGGAAAAAAAGGGCATCAATTTAATTTGGCTACAGCCTCTCACGACCGCGCAATTGTCCGTTAAAGTCACGCAGTGCCGAATCGCAAAATACCCCCTGGTCTTTGAGCAGCCAAATCCTCCAGGGCTTAAGTGGTTAAGAACTGTATTTCCCAGCAAGCTTTGGATTACAGGAGAGCCTCTTGGGAGAGACTTTAAAGGGATCTGCTGAACAGGCCCGTGCCCTCTTGCTTCCCGGGATCCATCCTGTGCACATCAAAATGAGAGAGAGAGAGATAGCAGACTGTGGCCTACTGCACACCCCTTATCTGAATACAGACTCAGCCCTGGCGGGACGGATGTGCATCGCAGACATCCTTGCAGCATCACTGATCGGGTGTCCATGGGACTCATTGAGACAGTAGAGTGCAGCCATCTCGAGGCCACATAGTGTGGAGGATTGCCATCGCCTGTTCTTAGAGGACTCTCATTGATGGACATCAGGATTTGGTGAGAGGGCACCTGCTCAGAGTTCAGACCACATTTATTGCAGTTCTTGTTACACTGAACACAGACACTTTACATTTGGATCAGTGACAGGATCTTTTAGTATCATAATCAACTATTCTGCATTGCTTGCTATACACCGTGTCACATTGGGAACCATTCATTTCATGCTGCCGGTGAAGATTTTAGGCCTTGCAAGTAGAACACTGTCATATTATTGCTTTTAAAGGGGACACATTACTGGTATCTAGATTACCTAATCTCTCATCAGGATACAGGAGGTATATGGCGGCCCGAGGTCCCCCTTTAGTAAGAGTGCTTTACGGTAATAATATATAGTTTGCTGAGAGATCCATATACATATTTCAAGAGACTGTGTTTAGTGGTGTCATTTTGTGTTATTAAAATCTTTTTGATGTTGGTTCAACTGAAGCCTGGCTGTTTATCCCGGGTCTAGTTGACTAATATATCTTTGCAAGTTCTTCTTTTGAGTAAAGTTAAAACTCATTCATATTGTGTCAGTGTGTTACTTAACCACTTCTGGACCGGAAGATTTTCCCCCTAAATAACCAGGCCATATTTTGCGATTCGGCACTGCGTTCCTCTAACGGACAATTGCACGGTCGTGCGATGCTGTACCCAAATAAATTGATGTCCTTTTTTTTCCTCACAAACAGAGCTTTCTTTTGGTGGTATTTGATCACCTGTGTGATTTTTATTTTTTGCGCTATAAACAAACAAATAGCGACAATTCTGACTGGAAAAAAAAAAAAAAAAACAATATTTTTCACTTTCAGCTATATAACATTCTCCAAAAAAAAAAAAATTAAAAATCAAATTTTTAAAATATTTTAGGCCAAGGCCAATTTGTTTTCTGCTACATATTTTTGGTAAAAAAAAAAAAATGCAATAAGCGTATTTTAATTGGTTTGTTCAAAAGTTATCGTGTCTACTAACTACGGGAAAGATTTATGTCATTTTTATTGTTTTTTTTTTTACTAGTAATGGCGGCGATCTGCAATTTTGAGCGGGACTTTGACATTGCAGCGGACAGATCGGACCCCTAACTGACATTTTGGACACTTTTGAGGGGACCAGTGACTTTACTTCAGTAGCTGAAGGCGCGCGCCTGACGTAGGTATACGTCGTTTCACACAGGAGGGCCAGCCTGCCCAAGTAAATCTGAGACGGGCGGGCGGTCGTGAATTGGTTAAAGGTATGTGCAACATGTCTGAACCTAGAGTGTAAGGAGGGCTGGACGGTTGACAGGGTCAAAGCATCACAGAAGAACATACACTTACCAGCAACCCTCAAGGGGGTAGTGCTACATCAGTGATCTGAGTGCAAGGTATGACAAAGATGTAGCCTTCAGCATCTGTACCAAAAAGGAGAGCACAAAACATGTTGCTCACTAGGGATGATTGAACGGTTCGGGTAGACCATCGGTTCGACCCGAACTTTGGCTGTTCGAAATTTGGCCGAATTCCGAACTTTTTGCGGTAAAAGTTCAGAATTCGGCAGCCAGAACCGCCCAAAATGCAATGGGACAGGAACTGGGCTTTAAAAGCCCGTGATTGGACCAGAAACATGAGTAAAAGCCAATTGAGGGGGCAGGAGTATGCTAGGAATGTGATTGGAGTGACTAGGAGGTCCAGAGGCCAATCAGTAGTCCAGTAGGCCAATCAGTAGTGAATACGCCCCCCAGTATATAACATAGCCCCGCCAAATCTCTAGCACTGTAATACAGGGGCTGTGGAAGAGAGAAGCAGTTCTGTTACTCCTGCTGCAAAAGTGTCATTTAGCAAATATTAGTGTGAGGAAAGGGATATCTAGTGTAGTTAGGGTACTATATACCACTATAGTTAGATTTAAAAAGAAAGTTTCTGTAGGGAAAGTGTTAGGTGTCAGGGTGACCGTAGTGTAGTGTAGGGTGAACTGACTCTGACTGCTATGCCAGGGTGACCGAACTCTTCCATGTCAGGGTGACCGCCAGAAGAAAAAGATCATTTTTCTTAGAATTATTAATAGAGCAGGGTTGTGGCTTCGCTCCTGTCACACCTGGGCGTTTTTGTTTCAGGCGTTTATTGGGCTTTTTTGTGGACGTCTTTGGAGACATGTCATGACACATATAGGTGTGAAAGGAGCGGAACCCTATCCCTGCAAATTATTTAATTAGCGCATGGATGGTGTTCCGCTCCTTTCACACCAATATGTGTGTATGTGTATATATACATATATGTGTGTGTGTGTATATATACCCCTACACAGAAGTTCAGATGTCATGCCTGCCTCCAAAGACGCCCAAAAAAATGCCCAATAAACGCCTGCAACAAAAACACCCAGGTGTGAAAGGAGCGGAGCCACATCCCTACGCTATTGAAATTCTAAGAAAAATGATCTGGTTCTGGACATGCTACAGAGCTGTAACTTCACAGGTACACTTTTTAGACCCCCAGACACTAAATCCAAAGAAATCTCATTTTTTTTTTCAATAATTTTTTCAATAATTGGCTCTCTATCAAAAACGACAATTTTTAAGAACTTTTTTTTGTGTGATTAATAGTCCCTAGGGCATGACCCAGAACCCTAGGCACTTTTTAGGGGCATTTATTGGGTTTTAGGGCTTCAAAATTGTGTTTTTTGATTACCGAAGTCCCATTGATTATCGGGTCCCATTGATTTCAATGGGGTTCTGGAATCCGGACCCAAACTTTCGGGAAGTTCGGGTGTTCTGGCCGAACCAAACTTTTCAAAAGTTCAATCATCCCTATTGCTCACTTGCTAATTCCGAATTTAACATGTTCAATAGAAATGGATCACATTATACAGATAACTGCATTTTTTATAGTAGCAGCGAAAACCACATGGAAAAGCTCATCAATTTGTATTAGGGAATTACCATCACTAACTTATAGGATACTACACAGAAAAAGTGAATGTCAGAACAAATGCAAAACTGAAGATAGTACAAACAAAGCATAACTAACCCGTATCAAAGAGGAGACACAACACACATTGAGCTTACTTGCTCATTCCAAGTTTAATGTAAGCTTATTGGTATTAGTCTCCTTAAGTCACACTACAAATCAGGGGTCGACCGATTATCGGCAAAGCCGATATATCGAGGGCCGATGTGCACTTTCCCCCGATATTGCTGATTTTTTTCAGGAAAGTGCTTGTACCGGAGTGATGCCTGCAGCTAGAGGCTTCACCCCGGTACCGGCGTCCATAGCCGACAGTCGGCTGTCTTGTAATGACAACCGATGCGGCTGAGAAGCCACTTTTCTGTCATTACAAGGAGGGCGTAAACCCCCTCCCACCGCCTTCTGCGGGTCGCCCGGGTCTCCTGTCCCCCCGGGAGACCCGGGCAACCAGCCTGCACGGCCGCCGAAGACCCAATCAAAGCCGCATTCGGCTCTGATCGGGTCTTCATGTAAAAACCCGGAAGTGATGTCATGACGTCACTTCCGGGTACTCGGCACCAGATTTAAAAAAATGACAGCATTCAAAACAGCCAAACTTGGCGTTTTGAATGCTTTTAAGTGCAGAGGAGGGGTTTGGGGTCTTTTAGACCCCCAGATCCCTCCACAAGAGTACCTGTCAAGTGATAAAAAAATAAATAAATACATTTTTTAAATGTACGAAAATATCGGCCCATATCGGCAGATACCATTATGCAATGGCCAAAATATCGTTATAGGTATCGGCAAACGAAAAACCGATATCAGTTGATCACTGCTACAAATCATTAGAGCTCCCTCTAACTGCAGCCTAGAAATTAGAAATGTGAATTGTGACTAAGCAGTACCCTGAAAACATGTTTTATTTTTTAAATGTATCCTGTAAATAAAAAGTAGTGTTTTTCTTGTTCTGTACCTTGAGCACTGTATACATGCAGTGTGAGATCATCTAAGACACTGATACCTCTGACTTTTAGTCCCACAAAATTTGAATTTACAGTTGGTGATAATACTACCATGCAAATGTCAGATACAATAACAGCATTGAAAAAATAAATGAAGTCGATATGCAAGTCTGTCATCGGAGTTATTACCCAATGAAAGCTGAACTCCAGACAAATGTAAAAGACATAAATTAATGTAGCTTTGTAATCATAAATACATCAGTAAATGCAGGCAAATGAGGAACCTGAATCTCACCTGGTATCAGCCTCTTGCAGTCCCTGTACAGCAGAGCTGGACTGTGAGAGGAACAAACACAGTACAAGGAACCAATTCGTTCATGTCAGAGGCGTAACTAGAGCCTTCAGGGCCCTGATGCAAGAAAACATGAAGGGCCCCCCCAGATCCCTGGCCGGGGCCCTTCCCTTCAAGCCCAGGGCTTTTCCCACTAATCCTGGGGCTTTTTACTCTCGTTGCATGGCCTTTTATTACGGTCCCGCAGCAGGATCCTTTCACAAGTTCTGCAGTGGGCTCCCTTCCTGCAATCTTGGGGCCTCCCCACAGTGGTGCAATGCCAGGGCCCGGTCGCAAGTGTGACTTTTGCAATCCTGGAAGTTCACCCACTGGTTTGCTACTGGGCCCCCTGGAGCATGGGGCCCGGTAGCAATCGCAACCCCTGCAACCCCTGTAGTTACGCCCCTGGTTCATGTGCTTATAGGAGGAGTCAACAGAGTGACAGAGAGATGAGCCCATCACTGTGCTGCTTTGCTTTTCATTGTCCAATCACATTCCTTCCCCAATTGGTGCTTGCCCCAGACGGCTTTCTGGGTTTAATGTGTACCATCCTTTCTGTGCCCAGGTAGAGATATTCCTCTGGTTTGGGTGTTGGGGGGGTTGCAGCGATATCTAAATATGTGTATATTAATATGTGTTGAAACAAATTGGTTTGTGCATACTTATGATGTTTTGTATTTATCTACCTAGCTACGATTTTTATCTGCGCCTATTCTGAAGAAGCCGATTAGGTGAAAACGGTCAGCTAAAGCGTAGTTATGTATGTATGATTTTACCATGATGTTTTTTTTAACAATTTGTAATAAATACATTTATATACATTTTTATATATTAAAATTTCCTTTTTTTTTTTTCATTGTTTTTTTTTCTGGATTTCAACACAGCCTATTTGGTTTACTTTTTGCACCCATAAAGTCCCTAGTTCCCATATTCTGTATTTTTATCTATGGTTGGTCTGAGATGACCTTGGCTCAGATGAACTTCTTAGTTATATATGTATTGATTTTACCATGATGTTTTTTAACAATTTGTAATAAATATATTTGTATACATTTTTATATATTAAAATTTCCTTTTTTTTTTTTTATTGTTTATTTATTTATTTTTTTCTGGATTTCAACACAGCCTATTTGGTTTACTTTTCGCACCCATAAAGTCCCTAGTTCCCATATTCCGTCATTTTAATCTACGGTTGGTCTGAGATGACCTTGCTCAGATGAACTTGGTTAATGTATAATGGCCATCAGGAGTGGTAGAAAAAAGGTGCTGCAAGGGAAATCTTTGGATTGAAGGTGAATATTGCAGCAAAAGCAGTTTTGTTGTTTTTATCTTTTGATGGACTATTCCTTTTTATCTAGCTATTTTTGGCTGGAGTTCTGCTTCAAACCTGTTTTTGTTATGCCAGCTTCCACAGTCTTATAATGAGATGTCGAAAAGCTTCAAATTATAGAGGATTATTTTGTTTCCTGACACAGGGGAAACCTCTGTCCTTAGATGTAACACTAATCTGATTACACCGATCAAAAAATATGTCCTCGGCAACACAGTGTGAGTCAGAGGTCTTATTCGTTCTGAAGAAAAGCAAATCTTTCCAAGTTCTTTGCTTATTTTTTGACATTATATCTGCGGGTTCAGTAGATCTGATCTCAGGTCAATTTAAATTGGGGCTCAGAAGTTATATGACCAGGCCATGGTAGGGCCACAAATTCTAGGTTGCGGCTACATGGGATTGCCAGCATCCACATTTGATTTAATCCTTTAAGGGTAAATTGGTCTACGATATTTTTTTTTAATATGTTTAAGGATGGCTTGTCCTTGCCTTTCTTGGTGCCAGTCAATTTCTTACTTTCAGGTGCTTTCCAATGGGAAGGTTTTTTTCTTTCCTAGGTGTACATAATATAAGTGGGTACTAATATTTATAGGTAAAGTTGATCCAGGGAATATCCGATTGCCTCTCGGGGGATCAGGAAGGATTTTTTTTCCCCTGCTGTAGAAAATTGGATCATGCTTTGCTGGGGTTTTTTCACCTTCCTCTGGATCAACTGCGGGTATAGGATTGTGTATATGGGATTGTATGGTTGGGTTTCTTTACTTTTTTTTTAATTGGTTGAGCCAGATTGACTTGTGTCTTTTTTCAACCTGACTAACTATGTAACTATGATTAGCTCATCTTCCTGTCACGGAACTCTTCCCTCCTATCAGCATGCTTCTTATTATTAACTGATTGGCTCCTGGTGCTGCTTCTTCCTCTCGCACTTCAACCCTACTGTACAGGGACTACAAGGATTCCTGGTCAGAGTCAGGTACTTATACAGCTTGTATTTAAAAATGTATGTAATGATGTATTATTGATTATAGATTAGCATTAATTTGCATCTGCCTGGAGTTTCGGCTTTGACTTGACTAACAGGAAGGTCTCAGGTGAATGGATAGGGTTGTTGACTTTGTATATTTATGGGACATATTAGCTGATTTTCGGTTACTGGTGACAGGGCCGTATCCTGCTGATCGTTTGTATTATTTAGCAATTTGCTGTTCTCTGGAAAATAAGAGTACATTTTAGGGCTGATGTGGTGTTTTTATTGTTAGTCATGAGTTCACGCTATGAATAATGGATGCGCAGACGTCTGCGGAACACTCTTAGAACTTTCTGCTATTTCCACCTGATGCTCTAGTGAGAAAGCAAACTCAACAAAAATCAAAAAATGGTCTACTGGTTGTGCTAGGTTTTATTTAACGGGAATATTCCAGGTCAGAAGCAACAGTGCAAACTGTAGACACCTTGTGGTGTATGCATATGCATTTGCTACATCTTAACCACTTGCCTACCGGGCACTTTCACCCCCTTCCCTGACTGGGCGAATTTTCCGCTTTCAGCGCTATCACACGTTGAATGACAATTGTGCGGTCATGCAACGCTGTACCCAAACTACATTTTTATTGTTTTGTTTAAACAGATAGAGCTTTCTTTTGGTGGTATTTAATAACCATTGGGGTTTTTATCTTTTGCTAAAAAAACAAACAAAAAAAAAAAAACATTTTCTTTGTTTCTGTTATAAAATTAGGTAATTAAGAAATGTTTCTTCTTCTCTACTGTCTCTACTGATGTGCACTGATAGGCTCCACTGATGGGCACTGATGAGGAGACATTAATAAGACGGCACTGATGGGCTCAGATAGGCGGCACTGATGGGCACAGATATGCTGCACTGATGGACACTACTTATTGGCACTAAAGGGGCTGCACAGATAATCATGTCACTGATGGTCAATAGACACCCTCCCAGAACTGGGCGACCTCGCTGTAATCATTTTTTGGCTATAGCGTGGTCGGCAAGTGGTTAAAAAGACCCAGTGGACAGTCCATTAATTTAAACAAAAGTGTTTTCCTGTTTTTATATGTGTGTTTAAAGAGGAGTCGTCCCCCGCCCCCGGCAAAAATTCAAAGTCAGCAGCTACATATACCATAGCTGCTTACTTTTACTATTAGGCTATTAGGCCACTTACCTGTCAAAGCATCCAGCGGTATACTTGCCCAGCAGTGTCCAGGCACCACCATATTTGCGGCTCCACAACCAGTTTGCTACTGCGCATGCGCGAATCGTGCTGCACTTTCTGAAAGGGCCGGCTGAGAGAGGAAGGAGGGGGAGCCGAACTTCTGGCTCACTTTGCCGGGGTGAAGTGAGCCAGAAGTGGAAGTGGGTACCTGTCAAAACCAGGTACCCACAAAAGTTATCAAATGTGGCAGCAGAGAGGGGAGGAGGAGGCAGACAAGAGATTCCCCTTTTGGGTGGAGCTCCACTTTAACATATTTAATGGATGTTATTGACCTGTAAAGGCCTTCCTTGTGGAGACATCCTAAAGCCTTGGGACTGCCGCTGGGTACAGCCATCTTGGATATGATGTCAGCAGCAGCCCAAGTAGATCCAGAACTGTTAGGCCCCTTTAACATGGAGCAGGCTCTGTTGAGATCAGCAGGGGATTGGTCCGCTGATTCCCTGTTGATCAGGACAGAGCGAGGCAATGGCAGCGCCCTGCAGCCCACTAGAAGATGACGCTTGCATCACTCTATATGAATCAAAGCCGACTAACCGATTAATCAGATCCCCCTAAGGAAGACATGTAGTCCCTTGTGTCGTCACGCGTAGAGGAGGAGCCAGGCTAGTGTCGGTGATCAGTATACTCCACGGTGTTTGGAACGCTGATTCGGATCTCACAGCAATGGGGTTGCGTTTGACCATCCATCAACTTAATACTGTGTACTTACCCTGCTTGGATAGGCTGGTGCACTTCAGCACTAACTACATGTGAGTGTTACTTACGTTTTTAGAACAAAGGTAATTTTATCAACCGTTACTTGCACCATGGATCTATGTTTTTCCTATATGTGAGAGAGCTGCTGAAGCTATACACCTTGGATTGATAGCCTGGATTGAAGACAAAGGAGACCTTTCACCATCACCCTGTGGGGGTTCACAAGCCATTTTAGACCAAGCCTACTTGCAAGGTCACACTCATTCATCACTGGTTAGGGACAGTGATTAGTGCAGGGAAAGGTTCCTGGCGAGTAGGGCCAGCGTAAGGGAAACTATCTGGTCCTGCACAACTTTCCAAAGATCCCTATTCTAGACTAGTTTAAGCCGGTTACCCAGTATATTGTCACCTTTCTAGCAAAAGCCATCATCCGGTAAAGTTACAGTGTAAAGACAGCATCAAAAGCCACTCTGAAGTGTCCTAATCTATAACAAGCTAATAGTCTGACTGTTGTGCCTGTTTCAATCTTTAACAACATCCATAAAGTTTCCATCTTGCTTAGGCCTGTGTATATGTATTCCCTCCCAAGCAGATATCGTTATCAAGGCCCCCGCCTACAATTTTACACAGTCTCTCCCTTACATTCCTGGCGAAAGCACCTGTCTCAGCCAAGTGCCAGGTGCCCAAGACAAGCGCTGTCAATCATTGTCAGTGTGTATGTCGTCAGTGCTCGCAACAGGCATGCTCACTGAACAAGGGGTAGTTTCTACTGAGCTCTGCTAGAGCTAAACATTAGCAACACCCACAAATTGGGCTTCTATCAGGGGAGGAGCAGAGAAGCTGGAAAGCGATTATTCAAATTGGGATTTCACAATTCAAAAGCAGTTAATTGGATAGGTTAAAACATTTATTTGGACATAATTGTATCAATCTATGTTTAATTTTGAATCGCTCATGAGAGTTCTTTTTTTAATGGATAGTGAGCTGTATGATTTCCTAGGACTTTGTTATGTGCCTGAAGTTCAGCTTTAAACAGAAATAATGGCATTGCTGGTACCATCATACCAGGATTAGTATTTTATAGTTTGTTGCCCTATGGCCAAGTTCCACTTGCTTGCTCCAGTGGGCACCTCCTGGAAAACATACACTGTAATTCTGGCCCCGATGGAAGCCCATGTTTCTTGGTCTTTTCGCTCAGATCAATGACTGTAAAAGCAGTATTAGAAACAACAGTCATTTCATTGCATTGAGGGGAACTTTACACTGAATAATGCCCATCTGGAGAAGAAACTAACAAAGGTGTAAATCTGAACCACCTTTTACTCAGGCAATAGCACATGCCCTGAATCAATAGTGATTGTGTTAAGGCCGCGCCGTAAACTTGTTTGATGGGCCGTGCCTCAGCTTGTGGGACTTTTTATTCCATTATTTGGTGGAAGATATTTTTTCTCCTTTCCTTTGTAGAGCTCCATATTTTGCACAGAAGTCCTTTACTTCCGTATATTCTTTTTTCTGTCTATCTATAACGCACTGGTTAGAGTTAAATAAAAATCACACTACTAAATGGCAATGGGGATATTTAATTAAGAGATATGGTCAAATCCAGGCACACTCCATAGTTTTTTTTTTTTAAGGAAGTCATAATATATGTATAAATGTCATATAATATATATGTATAAATATGTGTAAATGTCATCATAAACCAAAAAAAAAAAGTTGCAGTTTAGCTATGACAATTGATACATACTTTAGTTGCATTGGTTGAGCTTGCACCATACCCAACAGCAATTTTGGGGATTTTAGATGTCTATACAAGGGAAACATGTATAGGTAAAAAAAACATGCTTAACCACTTGCCGACCACCCTATATATATATATATATATATATATATATATATACTGCGGCAGGGCAGCTCGGCTGCGCAAAATCACATGGTAACACGGTCTCAGCGGCATGAGCGCACCACCAGAGCCACGCTCCCACTGTGATTAGACACAGCGGGAGGCAGCCCGTGGAAGGAGTGGCATTGATCACCACCAGCCTCCCGCATTCGTCAGAGACACTGACAGAAGACCAACCTGCTTATGTAAACAAAGCAGGAGGCTCTCCTGTCACACAGGCACAGAGAGATCAGGAGTTTCAGCTAAGCTGAAACCCCAATCTCTCTGTGCCTGTCACAGAGCCCTCCCCCCCCCCCCCCCACAGTCGGTAAGCACAGTTAGGCATACATTAACCCCTTTGATCACCCCCAGTATTAACCCCTACCCTGCCAGTGTCATTCATACAGTAACAGTGCATAGTATTTAGCACTGATTACTGTATTAATGTCACTGGTCCCCAAAAAGTGTTAAAAATGTCAGTTAGGTGTCCGATCTGTACGTCGCAATGTCGCAGTCCCACTAAAAATCGCTGATCGCCGCCATTACTAATAAAAACAAAAATAAATAAAAAGTCCAAAAATCTATCCCATAGTTTGTAAACGCTATAACTTTTGCGCAAACCAATTAAAATACGCTTTTTGGGATTTTTTTTTACCAAACAGAACAGAATACAAATTGGGCAAAACTGATTAAAAACATTAGATTTTTTAAATTTTTTTATTGGGAATGTTTTATAGCAGAAAGTAAAAAATATATTTTTTTTTTCAAAATTGTCGCTCTTTTTTTGTTTATAGCGCAAAATCTAAAAACCACAGAGATGATAAAATACCACCAAAAGAAAGCTCTATTTGTGGGAAAAAAATTATATCAATTGTGTTTGGGTACAGTGTCGCACGTTCATGCAATTTTTTGTTAAAATAACGCAGTGCCGAATCGCAAAAAAATTGCCTGGTGATTAAGGGGGTAAAACCTTCCGGAGCTGAAATGGTTAAAATACTTAAAATGTATATATGATCTTATGGGAAGATTACTATGGAAATAAGTAATCTGGTGACAGGGTCTCTTTAAGTAAAGTGTAGAGTAGAGTAGAGAAGGGCCTGTGTGGTAATAAACAAATGGCAGGGAGCAGATGAAAGGGCAACGCATGCAAAATAAAACCAGATAAAACTCCCAGCTCAGCTCACCAACCCGTCTGCTTACCGTCTGAATTAACCTGTCTAACAGTATGCGCTAAAAACAGGGGTTTAATTAGCACACATTTGCAAATAAATGCGTAAGCTGCAGGGCCACTTCATGGCACCCTGTATTACCTGCAGCCCCAGGGGAGGACTGGCAATGGGGGTAGGGTGGCAATTGCCCCCCGGGCCACGCTGAAAAGTGGTAAAAACTAGTAAAAAGGTAGTAAACTCAGGGCTGGATTAATGTAGGGGCCAGACACTGTATACAGCTGTCAGTCCAAAACCAGGTGGGCACGGATGGTGAGCTGATTCCATGGTTCAATGGGCCACTTGACTGGATTTGCCCCCCAGGCCTAAGACTGCCAGCCCTCCCCTGTGCAGCCCTAACTCTTGTAAATGTATGAGAGTCTCCACAATGGAAGCACATGCATTCTAATAGATAGAGGGCAGGTGGGCCTGAAGGTATCCCAGTCCTCCTTAAAGCCAGAGGGGCATACCGGGCACCTAGCACATGGCACAATGGCTGCAAAGGTGTCCAGTGTTTCCCCTTACCAGTAGAACATCAGTAACAAACAAATTGCCCCTGCCCCCATCTATAACTGGCCTTCACAGCAAGGAGCACATGGAAGGGCAACACATGCAAAGCAAAACCAGAGAAAATTCCCAGCTCAACTCACCAACCAGTCTGCTTACCAAACCGACGGGCGTTTTTAATGCATACTGCTAGACAGGTTAATTTGGTTTGTAAGCAAGGTTGTTGAGTTGAGCTGGGAATACATTCTGCTACTCCTCCTAAGTATGGTGATACCACATATGTGAGACTTTGTCACAGCCTGGCCACATACAGAGGCCCAACATGCCAGGGGCACCGCCAGGTGTTCTATCACAATGACCTATCACATTTTTGAAGGTCCTGGAGCACCAGGACAGTGTAATAACCCAAAAAATGACCCCATTTTGGAAGGAAAACACCCCAATGTATATTCTATGAGGCATAATGAACATGTCTTTTGAACATGTCATTTTTTTCCCACAAGTTTTTGGAAAATGTGGAAAGAAAATTGAAAACAAAGTTGTCAATTGAAAAAATATTTCTAACACATAGCATGTACATAGCAAAAATTACACCCCAAAACACATTCTGCTACTCCCCCTGAGTATGGTGATACCCCAATGTATAATCTATAAGGCATGGGCTGCAGATAAGTACTCAGGTACTCTGATGGGCTGCAGATAGTACTCGGGTACTGTAATGAGCTGGAGACAGGTACTCGGGTACTCTGATGTGCTGCAGATAGGTACTTGGGTACTCTTGGCAGGAGACAGGTACTCTGGTACTCTGTTGATATGCAAATAGGTACTCAGGTACTCTGGGCTGGAGACAGAGTACCTGAGTTACTTTACGGATGATGGAGGCCACTGTGCTCATTGGGACCTTCAATTCTGCAGAAAATTTTCTGTACCTTTCCATAGATCTGTGCCTCCATACAATCCTGTCTCGGAAGTCACAGACAATTCCTTGGACTTCATGGCTTGGTTTGTGCTCTGACATGCACTTATATAGACCAGTGTGTGCCTTTCCAAATCATGTCCAATCAACTGAATTTACCACAGGTGGACTCCAATCAAGCTGTAGAAACATCTCAAGGATGATCAGTGGAAACAGGGTGTCATTTTGAGTGTCATGGCAAAATGATTTTTGCATTTTTAATTTTTAATACATTTGCAAGGATTTCAACTAAACTTTTTTCACATTGTCATTATGGGACATTGTTTGGATAATTTTGAGAAAAATATTGAATTTATTCAATTTTGGAATAAGACTGTAACATAACAAAATGTTGAAAAAGTGAAGTGCTGTGAATACTTCCCGAACGCACTGTAGCAGAGCTTGATTCGTCGTTCTGTGACTTATTTGGATCGGCGGATGAGCAGTATTTTTTAATATGCTGCCAAAGAAATACACTAGTGGAACCTCAAATGGAACATGTCAGTTGGTATTTACATAAAGTACATAAACATATGCTGCTCCAGCAAAACGATGTTATGTGTATAAACAGATGCTCGGTCGAATCTGTTGATTCAGCAATGCACATTCCTTCAGCCAAACCTCGAAAAAAAACACAAAGCCCAACTGTACTTTTCAAACAGATTAGTTAACATATGCAGGGATATCAAGAAACTTTGTAAATATATTCCTGTCTTAGACAGTTGTCACCGGAAGAAGTGTCCCATTGGAAGATTTCCATTCTATTTGTATTCTGGTAACCCAAAATGTTAGATTTCCCGTCAATTTCTGTCACCAGGTCATATAAAGAGAGAAATATCTCCATTGGGAGACATCAATACATACAATTTAATAAAAGTAGGTCACACAAATTCAATGTTCAATGCATATAATATGTTCAGGTTCGCCCTACAGCAGTTTTACTTATGTACATTTTTTTAATATTATTAAATTTGCAAAGACTTCAAACAAACTTCTTTCATGTTGTCATTATTGGATATTTGTAGAATTTTGAGGAAAAATAAAAAATTTAATCAATTTTGGAATAAGGCTGAAACATAACAAAATGTGGAAAAAGTGAAGTGCTGTGAATACTTTCCGGATGCATAGTACAGTAAACCCCCTTCCAAAGCGGGGGTTACGTTCCGGACCCACCCGCGAAAAGTGAAAATCCGCTAAATAGAAAAACCCTATTAAAATACACTGTAGGCTTCTTTTTTTTTACTGTCACTGTACGTGTAAAAGCATTTTGAGGTCTTTAACCACTTGCCGAATGCCGCATGACTATTTACGTCGGCAGTCAGCCCCTCATAGGCAGAGCGACATAGGGCTACGTCACTAGCCTGTAAGGGTTTTGGGAGCGAGCGTGCGCTGCCGGATGCGCGCTCCCACTCCCGCTCGGTCACGGACCCCCCCGCGCGTGTGCCCGGTGGACCCGATGTCCGCCGGGGACACTCGCGATCGTCCGTGACAGCGGGAGAAAGGCAGGCTGCTAGTGTAAACAAAGCCGCCTGTCAGTTCTCCCCTGTGTAAGAATGGTGATCAAACGGTTCTACTATGTAGGACCGTTGATCACTGTTCTTACACATCAAGCCACAGCCAATCACAGTTAGAAGCACGCCCCTAGGACACACTTAACCCCTCCCTCTCCAATACAGTTAACTCTTTCACTGCCAGTGTCATTTTTACAGGAACAGTGCATATGTATAGCACTGATTACTGTAGTAATGTCACTGGTAACCCCAAAAGTGTCAAAAATGTCAGTCAAGGGTCCGATCTGTCCGCCCCAATGTCGCAGTCCCGCAAAAAAAATCGCAGATCGCCTCCACTACGCGTTAAAAAAAAAACAACAAAAATGACAAAAATCTTTCCCTTTGTTAGTAAACGCAATAACTTTTGCGCGAACCAATCAAAATACGCTTTTTGCGATTTTTTTTTACCAAACATATGGTAAAAAAAAAATTGGCCTAAAATGTTAAAAAATTTAGATTTTTACACTTTTTTGGGGGGAATTTCATATAAAAAAATGTGAAAAATATTGTTATTTTTGCAAAATTTATGCTTTTTTTTTGTTTATAGCGCATGATCAAAAAATCGCACAGGTGATCAAATACCACCAAAAGAAAGCTCTGTTTGTGGGAAAAAAAGGACGCCAAATTCGTTTAGGTACAGCATCGCACGACCGCGCAATTGTCTGTTAACCTTCCTAGCGGTATTCCCGAGTGTGACTCGGAGTAAGATTTTTGAGCCAAAAGCGGTATCCCGAGTCACACTCGGGGTAGCGCTAGGAAGCTCGCTGGATCCTGGTGGAGGTTTCACTTACCTTTTCTCCGGGATCCAGCGATGTATGAGAGCGGTGTCCGGCGGCGGATGTTCCTCTCGATCGTCTGTCAGCCCCGGCTTCCTTCTCCGGCGACGTGACGTCCGCCGGGGGGTGGAACCGGCGGCAAATTCAAAAAGTATAAACACCAAACACACTGATACACTGTAATCCTATTGGATTACATTCCCAAAATATAATAAAGTGACCTTTATTTGCCCCCCAGTGCTTTCTCCATTGCACTTCCTGCATTATTCCCATACTTTGTATCTGGATCATTGCAGAGTGACCATGGCCTCAAATAAGCACGCCACAACATCAAAAGCGGTGTATGACCTTCTGGCCGATAGCGACAGCGATCCCGAATCGCACGGAGAGTGGAGTGACAGCGATTCATGGGGAAGCTCATCATCCGACGCTGAAAGTGAGTTTAGTGATGATGATGTGCCGAGCGAAGTGCCTACTTGGTGCGTGATCGACTGTGGTACGGAGCACGTAGCGCCCCCAAGGTTCCCGTATACCGGAACGCCTGGTCTCAAAGTTGATGTTGAGGAGGATAACCCCTTGGCGTATCTTCAACTTTTTTTGACTGATGAGGTCATCGAAAAAATTGTTGTGGAGACCAACCGGTACCAGGAACAACAAGCCGCAGCACATCGGCGGTTTTCCAGGAGCAGGATGTGGGAACCCGTTACCAGTGCGGATATCTGGAGATTCCTGGGCCTTATTATTCTGCAGGGAGTGGTGGGGAAACCCCTGCAGAAGTGGTATTGGACCACAAACAAATTATTGGCCACACCTTTTTTTGGAACCATTATGTCGGAGTATAAATTTTCCCTTATCATGCAATATTTGCACTTTGCCAACAATGAGGATTTTGATGAAACATCTCATCCGGCTCCGAAGCTGAAAAAGATCTGGGACATTTATCAATTAATTTTGAAAAACTTCCAGCGGTCCTATGTCCCAGAAAGAGACATTTGCATTGACGAAAGTCTTATGGCATATAAAGGAAGACTTAGCTGGATCCAATATATTGCATCCAAGCGAGCACGCTTTGGAATCAAATCTTTTATGCTGTGTGAATCCAGCTCTGGCTATATTTGGAACTCGGTCCTATATACCGGGAGAGGAACCAAGTTTAACCCAAGGTTCAGCAGCTATGGGATGGCAACTGCTTCTGTTCTGACGCTGATTGAGCCTCTGCTGGATCAGGGGTATTGTGTCACTACAGACAATTTTTATACCTCCCCAGAACTGTTTGAGTTCCTCCTACAGCATAAGACGGATGCTTATGGGACCGTCAGAGCAAACCGGCGTGACATGCCCCCCAGCTTTGCCAACAAAAAACTCAAGCCCGGAGAGCTTGAGGCAAAATGTTGGCACTTAGATGGCGCGACAAAAAAGATGTCTGCCTGATGAGCACCATCCATAACACCGCCACGGTCATGGTCCATACAAAAAGGGGAAAAGATGTGCTGAAACCGCAACTGGTCCTGGACTATAACAACACCATGGGAGGTGTGGACAGAGCTGACCAGGCCATGACTTTCTATCCAGCAATGCGGAAACAGCAGAAAAAATACTATAAAAAAATTTTCAGACACCTCCTGGAGCAGTGTTTATGGAATGCCTTCATTCTGCTGAAAAAGAAAAGTGACCGGCCTATGATCCATGCGGACTTTGTGTGGAAAATTGCGGAGCTGATTTTTCTCAGGCACCAGACACCAACTGTAAGTCGATCCGGACGCCGTGCGGCTGGTGTCGTGAACCCCGAACGACTGACCGTCGTCATTTTATGGACCTCATTCCGCCGACGGAGAAGAAGACTGCACCCACAAAAATGTGTGTGGTGTGCTGTTCCAAGCACGACGACACCGGGCGGAAAATAAGAAAGGAAACGCAGTACTACTGTCCAGACTGTGATTTTGGACTTTGCACTGTACCCTGTTTCAAAAATTTCCACACCCGGGACGTTTATTGAAGCAGTATGAAGAGTAATATTGCATCCTTTTTGGGGAAAAAAAATATATTGCATCCTTGTTTGACAAAAAAAAATGTCAGTGTTTTTGATTACATGATTTACTATCATTTATTGAATAAAGAGTGTTATTTTTTGGAAAAAAAAAAGTGTTATTATTATATTATTATTTTAGAGTTATTTATTATATTATAATTTAGGATTTTGTGTTTCAAACTTTATCATACTCGGGATGTTATAAAGAAGAACACACGGTAAAAAGAAATCATTAGTAAATACAGTAAAACCTTGGATTGCGAGCATAATTCGTTCCGGAAACATGCTTGTAATCCAAAGCACTCTTATATCAAAGCGAATTTCCCCATAAGAAATAATGGAAACTCAGATGATTCGTTTCAAAACCTTTTATTTATATGTCCTTCAGTTTATAGTCCATATAAAAAGATTATAGCATTGCGATAGGTTGTGTAACCATAAAATGTCCATCCACAAATGGCCGCTTCCATAAGGGGATTGGAAGCAAAATCCAGCAGGAGCTCCAGAGTATAAAAGAGAAAAGAGGCTCCTCTAAGTGTAGCAATATGGTTCCATTTAATGAAGGTTCAACATTTAGCAACTCACATGGTTGATGAATAAAACAGGCACATCTAAGTGTGCAGGCATCCGGGGTAAAGCTGTCCACATAGACAATCTTCTGCACCGCCTGCTGCCAGTCTGTAATCCTGACCGGGAAGACCACCCTGCAGTAAAGCGATCTGAAAGCGAGGGGCAGCATTGAAGGGATGATGTAGATGGCGGTGCGGAGGATGGTCTATGTGGACAGCTTTACACCGGATGCCTGCATCCTTAGATGTGCCTGTTCCAATCATCAACCACGTGAGTTGCTAAATGTTGTACCTTCATTAAATTTAACCATATTTCTACATTTAGAGGCGCCTCTCTTCTCTTTTATACTTAGCTGTGACTTGAGACTACTTGTATATCAAGACATCGCTTGTATATTAAGTCAAAATTTATTTGAAAATTTTGCTTGTCTTGCAAAGCACTCTTAAACCAAATTACTCTCAAACCAAGGTTTTACTGTAGTTGGTTTGGGCTGCTCATTCTCCAGAATTGCAAGCAAAATAATGGTACCGCTTTCAGCACCTAAAATCCGAAAGAATCATACCGCCAGGGAGGTTAAAGTCACACAGTGCCGAATCGCAAAATAGGCCCTGGTCAGGAAGGGGGTAAAATCTTCCGGGGCTTAAGTGGTTAAACACACTTTTGAAACAATAGAAACTCATTTAAACACATAAAAGATACTGAGAGACAGAGCAAGAGCTATGGAAAACACAAAAATATTTCATTTTCAATGATTTATATAGTAAAGTAAAAAAAACGCAATATACCAGGACCGCAAAAACTGAACCGCGATGAAGCAGGGGTTTACTGTATACATGAGTGAGGAACTGCAACAGTTCTCAATATAAACAAATAAAAGGACATATGTGATCAATAAATGTGAAAATCTGTAACTAAATACAATCAAAAAAGTCCATATAGAGTTCACAATGGTAAGTGCACGTGGAGTAATCCAAAACAGAGAGGTGAATCTTGATACTGATATCCCATCACCAACACCAAATAAAATTGCGCTCACCAGATGCTGTTGACCCTGAATACCATATAGCATGAGGGTCAAAAAGGCTGTTAGGATGGTATAGGATTCCTGAAACGATCTGCAACCAAGGATGTCTCCCAGGTGTATATCCAGCAGGGTAGGTAGAAAGGATCACTCACAGAAATCCAGAACCATGTGGAAATAAACCAAAGGAAACAGACATAGTGTAAAACCTAAATAAAAAGTTTATTAAAAAAGGGGAATAACACTCACAAAATTTCCAATGGTAATCCTTTGAGAATGTCCTGTGGGACGAAATGCATCAGGATGGGGCCTGTTTAGCCAGACCTGCATTTGTTTCTGCCTTTACCATTGGAAATTTTGTGAGTGTTATTCTGAACGCGAGATAACGGGGACGGGGCACTTTAATTATTTAATTATTTTATTTCCTATTTTTATTTTTTTTCCTACTTATTTTATCTATTATTTTTTACAGAGTTGATCATTTTTATTCCTGTTACAAGAAATGTAAACATCCCTTGTCATAGAAATAAGCCGGACGGGACCTCTTTAATATGAGATCTGGGGTCAAAAAGACCTCACATCTCACATCTAAGCTAAAAAAGAAAAAAAAAGAGTAATTTTTTTTCATGATGAAAAAAAATGGGCTCTTTAAATCCGTTGCTAGGAAGCGACGTATGACGTCGCTCCGGTCCTCCAAGGCCATAGAGTCGAGTGAGGGCCATCTTGCCATCCCTGTATTTAACTTCAAAGTACTGAGTCTGTCGTATATTTACAATGGGCGGTCCATAAGTGGTTAACCATGGACTCACCAGTTCTCGACCGGAAGGATTTGCCCCCTTAATGACCCGGCCATTTTTTGCGATTCAGCACTGCGTAACTGTAACGTAAAATTGTGCGGTTGTGCGACGCCATACCCAAATAAAATTGATGTCCTTTTTTTCCTTACAAATAGAGCTTTCTTTTGGTGGTATTTGATCACCTCTGCAATTTTTATTTTTTGCGCTATAAACAAAAAAAACAAGCGACAATTCTGAAAAATAAAAAAAAAAAATATTTTTCACATTCTGCTATATAACATTCCTAAAAAAAAATAATTTAAAAAACGAATTTTTTCATCAGTTTAGGCCAATTTGTATTCGGCTACGTTTTTAGTAAAAAAAAAAAAAAATTGCAATAAGCGTATTTTGATTGGTTTGCGCAAAAGTTAGCACGTCTACAAACTATTGGAAAGATTTATGTCATTTTTATTTATTCATTTTTTTTTTTTACTAGTAATGGCGTCGATCTGCGTTTTTTAGCGGGACTGCGACATTACGGCGGACGGATTGGATCCCTAACTGACATTTTTTACACTTTTGGGGGTACCAGTGACATTACTACAGTAATCAGTGCTAAAAATATGCATTGTGCTCTATCACCTGACACCGTTAACAGGCTATAGATAATTATACCCCTTTCCTTTTTTTTCTTTTTTTTTTGTAATTCTTCCCCATTCCCACGTCCAACATTCTGATTTACTCAAAAGCATTGCTCCTGTCTCATCTTGCCACTTAGCAATTGTCTCTATTAAACACTTTAGGACCGGAGGACTTTAACTGACAATTGCCCGGTCATGCAACGCTGTACCCAAACGAAATTTACGTCCTTTTTTTCCCACAAACAGAGCTTTCTTTTGGTGGTATTTGATCACCTCTGCGCTTTTCATTTTTTGCGATATTAATAAAAAAATGCGAACATTTTGAAAAAATAACAATAGTTTTCTACTTTGACAGTTAAAAAATATCCAATATATTAAATTTTTGTAATATATTTAGGCCAAAATATATTTAGCTACATGTCTTTGACAAAAAAATTCTCAATGAGCGTATTTTTAACCACTTTAAGACCGGAAGATTTTACCCCATTCCTGAACAGGCCATATTTTGCGATTCGGCACTGCATTATTTTAACGGACAATTGCGAGGTCGTGCAACACTGTACCCAAAATAAATGTATGTCCTTTTTTTCCCACAAATAGAGCTTTCTTTTGGTGGTATTTGATCACCTGTGTGATTTTTACTTTTTGTGCTATAAACAAAAAAAGAGCGACAATTTTGACAAAATAACAATATTTTTCACATTTTTTTATATGAAATTCCCCCCCCCCCCCCAAAAAAATGTAAAAATTAAAGTTTTTTAACATTTTAGGCCAATTTGTTTTCTGCTACATATGTTTGGTAAAAAAAATTGCAATAAGCGTATTTTGATTGGTTTGCGCAAAAGTTATTGCAGCTACTAACTACGGGAAAGATTTATGTAATTTCTGTCATTTTTATTGTTTTTTTTAACGAGTAATAGCAGCGATCTGCGATTTTTTTTGCGGGACTGCTACATTGCGGCGGACAGATCGGACCCTTGACTGACATTTTTGACACTTTTGGGGGTATCAGTGACATTACTACAGTAATCAGTGCTATACATATGCACTGTTACTGTAATAATGACACTGGCAGGGACGGGGTTAACTTTATTGGTGATCAAGGGGTTAAATGTATGCCTGGTGCTTGCTGACGTGTGTGGGGGGAGGGGACTGTGTGACACAGGCACAGATCGCAGGTTCAGCTATGCTGAATCCTATAATCTGTCCCTGTCTGTCACATAGGAGATCCGCCCGCTTTGTTTACACAAGCGGGCGGATTTCCTCACTCGATCCCCGACGATCGGGGAAGAGCGGCGGTGATCACCGCCTCTCCTCCCCTGGCCCGACTCCCGCTGTGTCTGAATACAGCGGGAGCGAGCCTCCGACGGCAGGCGCGCGCCGCCCACAAGGGGAGGAGTCCAGCGACGTAGGTCTACGTCGCTGGACGATAACGAGCCACTTTGCCGCAGTACCAGCTCAATGTGAGTGGTCGGCAAGTGGTTAATAACTCAGGGGGTGGAGGCTTCCATCCTCGGGCAAAATATGTTCCCATTTGGGGTGCCCGAATGGAACCCGCACCCTTAAATAATGGCATAATTACTGATATCGTTCCATTTTGTATAACATACTGCATTTCAGTTTTCTTGCTTATCACCTTTGTTACTATGCACTTGTTAAACAGTTATATTTGTTGAAAATACAATAAAAAGATTTTTTTGGAAAAAAGAAAAAAATATATGCGTTGTTACTGTAATAATGACACTGTCAGGGAAGGGGTTAACACCAGGGGTGATCAAAGGGTTAAATGTGAGCCTAGGGGGTGCTTTCTAACTGTATGGGGGAGGGACTTGTGAAATGATCATAGAGACCTGTGATCCTATATAGAAGGATCACAGACGCTCTGTGATTATTTCAGAGAGAACAACGGTCTGCTGTGTTTACAACACCATTTTTCCCTGGTGCTCGCATGCCGATACCCCTGCTGGATGCTCTACCTCCAAGTGAGAGAGGTGGAGCTGCCTACAGTTAGTGGGGAGGTACCAGAGCCGGTTGGGTGCTTCAGCTTAATACGGCAACAAAAGTAAGACGTGTGGAAGATGGCGGAGCTTTTAAGGAGTGAGGGAGAAGATGTGGCAGTTAGGGAGGGTTGTGAGCAGAGGTCAGAGCTCAAGATGGGATGCTGAATAAACCGATCTGATCGCAGTCAACCATAGTCTGTCAGAAAAGGATTTTTGAAGGTCTGCTTCCCATTTAAGCATGGGCGGGGTTTTAGAAAAATGTGATTTGTTTCGAAGAAGTTTGTAAAAAAAAAAAAAAAATTATACCTTTAGTTTTGTGGACTGTAGTGGATAAAAAGAGCCAAACATCGCTAGGTATATATATTTGCGGTGGAGGAAATCTGGATAGGAAGCTGACAAGTTTGGTATATGAATATATAGCTGTCTTGTTGAGATCATATTCTAGTTGCAATTCTGTAAAGCTTTTCAGAGAGTTGTTGTTATATAACTGATCTACAAATAGAATGCCCATTTCCATCCAGCTTTGAAGAGATATCGAGGGGATTAAAAGCTCCAATACTTTCATTGGAATCGTGAAGTGATGCTTGGAGATGGTAGTTGTATTTTGGGTTAATAATTTCCTCCATGCAAGGATAGTTGCTTGAGAGGTGGGTGGGAAGGAGGATAAAGTCAGGGGTCTCCAAAAGTCCGCTATTAAAGCATGAAACAGGCTGTCTGATTTTATGAGGGTCGATTCAATGTTGGTCCAAGGGATAGACGTGGATTCGCGTGTCGTAAGGAAGGGAGTTGACAGGCGTGATAATAGTCAAAACTCGTCTGATAGTTTTACATAATGCAGGAACATCAACACACGTAGGACACCCAACGTTAGAGGTGATTTATTCTTTCAAATCCAATACACTTTTGCAAACTGACTAGTATTCCAGTGTTTCTCTTCTCCATCACCCAGCTAATGAGACCCCAAAAGCTGATGGAGAGAGGCAAGGGCAGGTCAAACTAGGATTGTATGGAGGCAACTGACATCGTCCTTATCAACTGATAATGTCATTGGTCATTGGGAGATTGGACGCTAGAAGGTTGTCATGGATTACAATGAAAACCTTTGGCTTTGTGTAACTAAAAGGCAGGTTTCATCCACCCACTGGCTTGTATACAATTTTGGGGCAATTTTTAGGCATTTTGCCAAGGCACCCCTGAAGAAACCTGAAGGCACCCCAGGATGCTTGGGCACCCTAGTTAAAAAAGGCTGACCTAGACCACTATGTGCCTTGTGAAACCAGTGGTCTGGATCTCCAGCATGGTGCTGGCACACCAACTAGTAGTTTTAGGCACTGGCACATTATAATAATTTTAATATTCCATATTCCTGCATCTTGACTGCATAACAATAAAGAAAAGCAAGTCTTCAGTTTGGCTTTAAACTGCAGAATGAGACCTCCAATAAGGTATGGGTCACTGGTGTGACTCATTTAGCTGTGTGCATAAACTTCAGCTTGAGCTATAATGTTTGTGGGCTTTTTTTTTAACAGGTTGTAAATAGGGATACGATTAAGAAAAGGAGCCTAAGTCTCGATTCACACTAGCGCGACTTGTCAGGCGACTTGTCAGCCTGACAAGTCGCGCTCCCTCGAGGTCCATTGACCGCTACAGGACCGGTTCTAATAGGATCGACACAAGTCGCTCCGACTTAGAAAAAGGGTCCTGTACTACTTCGGGGTGACCTCGGAGCGACTTGCATAGACTTCCATTATGTGAAGTCCCTGCAAGTCGCTCCGAAGTCGTGGTGCATGGGAATGCACAAGTCGCCCCCGAAGTAGTACAGAGTCGTGTCGCCCCAGTTCGAACCGACTCTAAAACACAATTAATGGCTAGATAATTAGCCACATATTATTCAAAAACAATGGTTTAGTTCAACTGACTAAAAAATATATATTTTTAATTTGTGAGTCCTGACTACAATAAATACATAAAAATAAAATGTAAAATAACATTATATATTCCCTTTAATGATGTACATAAGAGATCTTGGTTCATGACTTATGAATGTATCTACATTGTGAATCTTGATGCAAATCTATGTTTATATATACATGTATTCTTCAGTAAAAATGGTTTTAAATTAATAATACAAATAACTGCAGCTAAAACATTCACTCCAATATTTTATTCATTAAGAATAGTTTCTAAAGTATTCCACAATCAGAATGATGTAAGAAAAGAAAGGCTCTATGAGTCATAGAAAACCCTAGGGTCTAATTCAATTAAAATTCTGAAACGCACAGAGATCCATGATCAAAAGTATTACCAGGCCACATGTGCTCTGATAAAACAAAACGGTTTTGACATGCTTTACTATACCAAGTCAGTCCAGCTATTTTGGGATTTTAGGCATCCCAGCCATGACCATTCAAAGAGGATGTTACATTCCCTTTGTTAGGAGCTTTGCTAGACCCTGGATCAAGGAGCATGTGCCCCTGTTTTTCTAATTGAGTGGCCCAGGTCACTCCAAGAATGATCCTCTAGAACAGTGTTTCTCATCCTTTTTCCAGACAAGGCATCCTTTAAAATTTTTGAGATGCCCCATTCTAAAATTCACTTTCGCCCACTGGTACTAAATAGTATCCCAGAATTTGTTCTCCCTCCTTTTCTCCTCATCACACAGCCAATGGGTATCAGAACAATAAACCCCGGACAATATCCCCCCGGACAATATCCCCCGGACAATATCTCCCCGGACAATATCCCCCCCGGAATACATCCCCCTGGACATAATCTCCCCGGGACAACACCCCCCCGGATAATATCCCCCCGGGACAACATCCCCCGGGACATAGGGTTAGGGTTAGAGGGTTAGGGTTAGAGGGGGATATTGTCTAGGGGGATATTGTCCAGGGAGGATATTGTCCGGGGGGATGTTGTCCAGGGGGGATATTGTCGGGGGGGATATTGTCCGGGGGGATATTGTCCTAGAATCCAGCCAATGTGACCCCCTGTCCTGACAGAGAGGGTTGGGGGTCAAACAAGGAACAAGCAGACGCCACATGCCAGACGTCCTACTTATTAACCAATGATGTCAACAGTTGTTAGGACACTGGCAAATGAGCCTGGTCTGAACCTGCAACCTCTGCTTTGTCTGGCGGTGTCTCTTCATGCTGAGCCACCTGGGATGATGGACAAATTCCTTGTACAATTTTGCTTTGGAACTTGTTTCTCTTCAACCTTGAACCCTTAATTCCTCTCATGAACTTCTATTTTAGCCATGCCTTTACACTTCCTCTTTGCCAGATTATTGTGCTCTCTCTTGCCATTACGGTATCTCACTCTTGTTAATTCTGCTGCTGTTCCTATCTTTGATACCCCTCTTTACCAACCTTTGGTTTGTTTCTTGACTACACTTCTGCTTCATGGCAACCAACAACTACTTGTTACTGACTACACTTGCTCACCACCTGGTGGGCGCTAACCTGAAGACTGCGAACTAGCACTAACCCACAGCAAAACCCATCTCCACCATCAGGAGTTCTGGTAAACACTGGTTTGTGCTTAGACTCCGTACATCAGGTAAGCTTGCGTCATCTGATCCTAGAAGAGGGGTGTTACTAGCATGGAATCTTTTGTGCCTACAGGCTACAGTGATAGAAAGTGGGTCCTACTAACCAGAAATCTTCCAAAGAAAATGTTGTAATACCAATGAAAGACAGCCCTATCTATCATCTTACTTTTAATAACTGAACTGAACTGGTTATTTGATGACGTGCATGCACCATTCTGTGTCATAATGGGGGCAACTGCAAAAATCAGGGAAAAGAAACCTAACCCCCCCATGTCGACATAGTGTACCTACAATAGAGTACCCTGTGGCCTCCTTGGATGTGTCACATGAGTGTCCCCGGAGGCAATGGGCAATGAAAAAATCTCATCTAAGTAAGAAACAAGGAAGTTCAGGGATGTATTTCTAAGAAAAAGGTATAGTAAACCCCCAAAATTGATAATATTCAATATTGGTAGATGAGGGAGGCAGAAGGGTTTTGAGAAAGAGGGCAGGGAAGGTGAATGTCTAGCTTAAGGCTCCGTTCAGATATACTGCGGCTGAGACTCACAGCATAGAGTCTGGTGCAGCCCTGTTCACAGAATCAGGTGCACATTAGGTCCGAATTTTTGCCTGAATTTGCACCTGAATTGGACCAGAAGATACACAGGCTCCTTCTTGAATGCTGACCGCGGCCGCCCCGGAGCTGTGTGAACTGGCTCTATTGAGAGCCAATCACACTATACTCTCATGCAAATTGGATGCGGAGCAACCCACATCCAATTCGCATATGTGTGTGAACCCGACCTAAGATAAGTATAAGGGGAAATAAGTATTAATCCACTGTATGTTAAATGTAAATTAAATGTTAAATTAAATTAAATTAATAAATTAAATGCATTAATTAAATTAATTAAAAAATTAAATTAATTAAATATGTTAAATTTAAATGTTAAATTTCTTAAAAAATAGCAAAACATACTTCATCAGCTGGGAAGAGGTTTCAAATTTCATTATTTTCGTGTTCATTTTTTTTTTCAATTATTAATAACTCAATATAAGACATGGTTCCCAGAATACAAGAAACATTAACAGAAGATCGCAGAGTACATAACAAACGAGTAATTCTATATACATAAGTTGAATGGTAGATAAAAAACAGGCTAGTTATTTGGTAGAATCATAGTGCACATTCAAGGCAGTAATACAAGCAAAATAAGAGGAAAGGAGATAGTCACGTAACCTTGGACAAATGGATCATGTCAGCTGGTATTTTCCTATGAGATGAAAGAGATCTTCTGTACCCCAGATGAAAACTCTTCTGGGAGATCATGTCTAATTCAAAGGAAAGAGGGGAGAGGAGAAGGATGGGAGTAGAATGGGGCAGGGGAGGATCCTGGGGGGCCAAGTGGTGTCTGTCTCTAGAGGGGATAAGAGATAAGGTTATGTGAAACCAAGGCAGATATGTTACGGGAGTAATAAAAATGCAACAAAATGAGGAAGTAAAGTGTGTTGCACCCAAGGTTGCCAAAGTTTAGTATAGTATCCAATCAGATCTTGGAAAGTTGCACCAAATTTGGCAAGGATCGTAGCCTTAGTGATTCTATGCTTGGTCTCTGCTGTATTAGAGAACTTGGTCTTCAATGCTTTGGCTATTGTTCTTTTAGTCTCCGTGATCACTTGGAGGATTGATTTAAATTCAAACTAGGATAGGTTTGGGGGGGGGGGCATAAGTTAAACAGTGCTAGGAAGGGGTCAGGGGAGTCTGTAGTAGAAAAGAGTGTTGAGATGATTTGAAATATCCCTGACCAAAACCTTATTTTACTTATCAAATCTTATATATAAATCACTGCCTGGATTTTGGCTTTAAGGCAAACTGTTTCTTTGCCATGCATGGAAAGCACAGGTTCCCTTTAAATCATTTACTTTTGCACTCTTAACTTTTACCATCTTTTATTTTTGTTGAATGAAATTTATTTCTAGATCTCTTATTAAAAATCTCAACATCAGTGTTTACAGTTTTGACAAAAAATCTTTTATTATCCATTAAAACCAAAATATATTTTGTATTTTTTTTTTTTTACTACAGAATCAATTAAATACTAAATTAAAATACATGGAATACATTAATTTGAGTGACACATGTTTATACGTTAATGCAAAAGAGGCTCTTATTATGCTAACGGATACAGTTCATTTGTATTCCCATGTAAATTCTAATTAACTATACCAAAGACTGATGCAGTATTTAATTGTTTGAAAAACAATATTTTCTTATCTTTCTGGGTACAATCCAAACCATAATGATTTGTTAGAGAAAAAGCACTAATTATGTTTCATTACATGCTTTGCATTCTGCTTCATTACCGAGTGTCACCTTCTTTTAGGTATAAACTTACAGAGTACCAAGCAATTATAGTCAAAAATAAAATTATAGTAAACATTTAATTTAATTATTTAAAATGCAGCATGCATTTAATAATGCAGAAGGTAAGGGCCATTTTTATTGGAATTATAGGTATAGTATATATATATATATATATATATATATTTTTTTTTTTTTTTTTTTAAATAAATAAATAAATACATTTTTAATAAACACCCCAACTGAACTAGAGTCAAATTATTACCTGTTTCCACCTTTTAGACAATATAAAAGCAGTTTACAAACAATCTATTAAAGGTTAGCTTATTGTTTTACCCTCATAATGCCACAGACTAAAAAAAGTGCACCTGTGTCTTTTGAGACAGCTAAAGAAAACCTATACATTTCTTTGAGGAAAAAAACACCAGAACAGAAAGGGAAGGACCCCAGTGCATTATGTGACCAGCCATCTAAGATATCCAATTACCTTCTTCAGCATCACAAAGGAATGTTTTCTCCCTTTCGAGCGAAGTGGATCACGCTTTATAGAGTTTTTTTTTTTTTGTCTTCCACTTGATCAACTATGGGTATAGGATTGTATATATAAAGGTTTTATATCTATTTATTTTTTTTTTCCATTGGTTGAACAAGATGGACTTTTTTGAACATGGACTTTGGATGGGCTTTTAAGAAAATATGTATTTTTTCAACCTAACTATGTAACATTAAGTATTAAAAAAAAAAAAGTAGGCGTGGGAGGGAGTTTTTAAGGTTGAGGTGTGCTTTAAACTTTCAACATAACATATATAATTGGTCTCCAAATCATTAAAAAAAAAACATTGCTTCCGTGTGACCTTTGATAACATCAGGTAAATTCTGTTCACCCACTTTCCAACAGTTTTGATCTTGGAGTGGCCATGTGCTTTTTGAAAGTAGTCCATTCAAATTAGGGCCCAGGAGAAAGTGATGGCAAAAGAAAGCTCTATTTGTGGGGAAATAATGGGGGATATTATATATATATATATATATATATTGCCACTATAAGTCGTTGATCTCCGCCATTACTAGTAAAAAAAAAAAAAAAGTAAAAATGACATAAAAATTTCCTATAGTTTGTAGACGCGATAACATTTACGCAAACCAAACAATATACGCTCATTGGGATATTTGTTACCAAAAATATGTAGCAAAATACATATTGGCCTAAATTGTTGAAGAAGTTTAATTTTTTTAATTTATTTTATTGGTTATGTTTAAGAGCAGCAAGTAAAAAAATAATGTTGTACTAATGCATATTATTCTATATATATATATATATATATATATATATATATATAGCAACTATAAGTCACTGATCCCCATCATTACTAGTAAAAAAAGAAAAATAGTTAAAAATGACATAAACATATCCCCTAGTTTGTAGACATGATAACTTTTGCGCAAACCAATCAATATACGCTTATTGGGATTTTTATTTTACCAAAAATACTTTATGTAGCAGAATACTTATTTGCCTAAATTGATGAAGACATTTACTTTTTTTTACATTTTTTTAATGGATATGTTTTAGAGCAGAAAGTAAAAAATATTGTTTTTGTTTTCAAACTTGTCCATCGTTCTTTGTTTAAAAGCACAAAAAAATAAAATTGCAGAGGTGATCAAATACCACCAAAAGAAATCTCTATTTGTGGAAAAAAAAGTATATACTTTTTATTTGGATACAGCATTACACAGCCGCGCAATTGTCAGTTAAAGTAACGCAGTGCCGTATCGCAAAAAATGGTCTGGCCAGGAAGGGGGGTAAATCTTCCAGAGGTGAAGTGGTTAAAGGAGATCTAAAGTCACAGCCATACTTTCAGCATTGTTGTTATTATTGATTATTTTTGACAATCCAATATAAGTTTACTTGAAAAATCTGCTTTTATGTTGTGATTATCTGCTGTCTCTTTCCTTAACTTCCTGGATTCACACTTTCCAGCTTCTCAATTTCTAAGGACTACATATCCCATGGTACTTTGCTGATTGCAAGCAGTGATTCCTGTACTGACTTCACTTTTTGAAACTCCTCCTCTAAGCTCCTCTGTAATTCAGACAACAGGCTCTGTGAAATGTGTAACAGTCGGTGCCTACTTAAAGGACATAATGAATATGTGCCACAGAATCCAAAATGTTTGGGATCTTCTAAAATAAAAATGTTAAACTTCAAGCTTGTTAAGATTAGGTGAAGGCTAGAAATAACTGAAAATCAATGTGAAAATGGATATGTGATTTTACATTTTAATGGTGGATATACTTTGAAGTGAACCATGCATCACATATGTTTTATGCTAAGTGCCTCTGTAATCTAGAGGTATCAGCCAAATGATCAGACAAACTTCAATGTGAAGTTTACTGAATGAATACAGGATAAATTGCAAACAAAATGGTAATAGTGTTGCGCAATAGGTATAGACACTCAGAGAAACTCTATAAAAACAGTAAAGTAGAAAGGACTACTTGCGTTTTCGCAAGGACTGCCTCTGATAGTCCAGGTTGCCAGCTTGAGGGTTCTCTGGACCCCTTCCACAGGCAAGTGGCGTGAAGAGTCTCTGGTCTGGACACCAAGGTGAATGGTCTAGGTGGAGGACCCCCCAACTGGAAGCTTAGCACTCTGGTCAGTTGAAGCAGTGCCTTCTGCAATGACCTGGACATCTCCTGAAACGTCAGCTGCCTGCATGCCAGATAACATGATAGAGGACTAGACAACTGGTGAGACAACTGGTGACAGATCTCATGCCCAGTCACCTTTTTCTCATTAGGTGTGATCGCTTCGGACTGACAAGGTTGGGAATAAGGGGACATTATTTTTCCTGAGCATGCCCAGGAGCCCATTGTGGGGAAAATAAATTAAAGGAGTCTGCACCACAACTGTGAACTTGCTGCCTCTGGCAAGTTTGTAGACCAAAAAGTTGCTGTGCAAAGTGTTCGGGGGGGTTGCCAATAATAACCCTCTGTAAGCACCTCGAGGGCTGAGGCTCAACTTCATCTTCTAGGTGGTGCTTTCTTGCACATCAGAGGGTGACGGGTCAAGGGGCTCCACAGAAGAGGCATGACTATGAGACAGATGACCATTGGACTGTCTGATATCACTGTTGTCTGACATGGCCGATCCTGTTCATAGACACCATGTATAATGTAGAGGTATCAGCCAAATAATCAGACAAACAGCAACATCCAACTTGAGGTTTACAGAATGAATGCAGGATAAACAAGATGGTAATGGGGTATGAAATAAGTACAGAACAAATAAAAACAGGCATTGCAACTATTACTACAATAACAGGAGCTGCCTTGGATCCCATTTCCAATAAGGCCACTAGTTGGAAGCACAGTGCAGTCAATGAGAAACTCTATAAGACCTGTAAATTAAAAGGGACTACTAGCATTTTCCAAGGGACACCACATCTCTCATAAAAAGATGGACTGTTTTTGATTTGAAAGTACCTTGAACTTATTCCACAGGCAAGTGGCATAAGGGGTCTCTGGGTTGAACACCCAAATAAATGGCAGTAGGCACGTGACCACACCACTGGAAGCTCAGAATCCTGGGGACAGCATCCTCTGGGTGACTGGGAGTAGTGCCCTCTGAAGTGATTAGGTCTTTTCCGAAGGTTATTGTGCCACTAATCAGCTGTCTACACGCCAAAAAAAAAAATAGTGGAGGACTTGTGCCCAGTCATGCTGATATTTGGTCAACAACAAATGTCTTAACTTGGCCATGTGGCCATATTATGTCAATGATGTCACTAGCATCCCTGCCCTTTTGTTATGTGTGGTTGCAGGGTGGGGGATTCCATGAACACAGTTGATTGGAATGGCTGCCTGCTGTCATGTGATCCTGTGGGACTGGACAGAACTGAGTTTGGCATGAACCTAAGTTCACCCCTTGTAAAGTAAAGTAAAGACATCCCTAGTAAGCTATGCCAGTGTAACATTTCCATGGTTTATTACCTCTCTCAAAGAATAAAGCCCCCCCCCCAAAAAAAAAAAAATAAATAAATAAATAAATAAATAAAAAATAAAAAATGCTATCAAATGATTTTCTACGGTGCCATTTTTGCTCAGGCATCATGCTGGCTAATATCTATTTTATGGACTGAGATGCCAGCTCAGAGATTACACAATCATGTTCATTTTTGTGCCTGTGCTGTTCTTGGCTGCATTCACAAATGTCTGACATAGATCATTCCCTGCTGCTTCCTCTCACCTTGACTAATTACATACTACAAAGTTGCAATGTTGGAGTCTGATCACTGGGAGAGAGGAGACTGAGAAATGTCTTCCTGCTGCCTGCAGCAGACTGAGTCAGCCTAGTCAGAGTCACCTTACTGGAGCTCAAGGATAGCTTTTTCTAAAAAACATTTCTGAAAAATGATACAGTTATAACACATTAGGAACATATTTACACAAAATTGTAAAGTTACTGAAAGATCTGTTTTAAATTCTATGTGCTTTTACTATTTATAAAATCTTTCCCCTTCAATAAAGAGCAGCCTTTAATTGAAAATGAATATTCAATATTTGCAAGCAACATGTTTTTTTATGGACAAATAGGAAGCAAGTAAAGAAAAGTAAAAACGGTAAAATACAGCATAAAATCTCACAGCCCAAAGGAATATAAACTATATTATACAATCAGAGATACCCACATAATATGGTGAATTATTCTATCCAGTACACCTTGTATTCAGCTTCGGTGCTCTCATTTAGCATTCAGCTTTGATAAATTTATTATAAAAAGGTCTTATTATCCTGCTTTTGATGGTATCCTTCTCTTGAAACAGAGACTTCTAGGTGATAGTCTTTGCATACCGAAATGGATTAATTTAATCATATTCAATTCCGATCTTTTCTTTTAAAGGTGAAATTGTAAATGTCTTGGCAAAAATATATCTTTTGGGATGGAAATACGGGTCCTAAATTCATAATTTCCCGTTTCCCCAAACAAATGAAATAAAAAAAAAGTGATTACAAATACGTTTTTGAATCAGCCAGATAACATTTATTTATTTTATAGCATCTGTTTAGTTTTGATAAAATTTTATTTAACAAACTGATAAATATTTGAATAAAACTACGCTCACTGTTTCCATGTAATGCAATATGGCTAAAAGTATTTGGAGACCCCTCAGGAGTACAGGAGTCTCCAGTGAAGAGTACTGGTAATGCTACAACATACAATTACAATATATTAACCACTTGCCGACCACCGCAAGTACGTATACTGCGGCGGTCAGCCCCTCACAGGCAGAGTGACGTACCGGTATGTCACTAGCCTGTGAGGCTCTGGGGAGCGAGCTCGCATCGCCTCTGGCGCACTCCCGCGCGGTCACAGAACCCCCCCCCCGCGCGTGTGACCGGTGGACCCGATGTCCGCCGGTCACTCAGCGATCGTCGGGGGAGAGGGAGAAAGTCAGGCGGCTAGTGTAAACAAGCTGCCTGGCATTCTCCCCTGTGTAGAAACAATGATCATACGGTTCTACTATGTAGGACCGTTGATCACTGTTCCTACACCTCAAGCCACAGCCAATCACAGTTAGAATCACGCCCCTAGGGACACACACAGCCCCTCCCTCTCAAATAAAGTTAACCCCTTCACTGCCAGTGTAATTTTACAGTAACAGTGCATATGTATAGCACTGATTACTGTAGAAATGTCACTGGTAACCCCAAAAGTGTCAAAAATGTCAGTCAAGGGTCCGATCTGTCCGCCGCAATGTCGCAGTACCTCAAAAAAAAATTGCAGATCGCCGCCATTACGCGTTAAAAAAACAAACAACAAAAATGACAAAAATCTTTCCCTTTGTTAGTAAATGCGATAACTTTTGCGCAAACCAATCAAAATACGCTTTTTGCGGGTTTTTTTTACCAAACATATGTAGCATAAAACAAATTGGCCGAAAATGTTAAAAAATTTCGATTTTTAAATTTTTTTGGGGGGAATTTCATATAAAAAATGTGAAAAATATTGTTATTTTTGCAAAATTGACGCTCTTTTTTTGTTTATAGCGCATGATCAAAGAATCGCACAGGTGATCAAATACCACCAAAAGAAAGCTCTGTTTGTGGGAAAAAAAGGACGTCAGATTCGTTTAGGTACAGCGTCGCACGACCGCGCAATTGTCCGTTAAAATCACGCAGTGCCGAATTGCAAAATACCCCCTGGTCTTTCAGCAGCCAAATCCTCCGGGGCTTAAGTGGTTAAAGGCAATTGGGCACTTCCAACCTGGTAACAGTTTGGGGAATTCCATTTTCTGATTTGCCATGACTGTGCCCCTGTGGTTAACGAAAACCATAAATACATAAAGAAAAAAAAAAAGAACATAAAGAAACAATAAGAAATAAATAAGAAAATAAATAAAAAAAACATGAAACATAAGACAATAAAGAACATCAAGAAACCATAAAGTAGTGGTTTGTTGAGTTTGGTGTGTAGGAACTTGGGTGGCCTGTACGCTCCCCTTGTCTTAGCTTTATGAGGCTTTCCCAATAAAGGAGTAGCTAAAACTGGGGCCAATGACAAGCGATGTCTCGCTCGCTAGTTACAGCCCACTCCTTCCATCATGACTACATTCCCTGACGGGACCAGACGTGATGATGTTAACCGCTGGAAGTGATGTAAAGGCCGGTGGAATGCATGCTAACCCGCACTTCCAGATTTACTAGTAGTGTGCGTTCAAACTAAATGCAGAGCACCTGAAGATGGTGGTTGGGGTGGCCTCGCTTCACTAGACATCTAAGCAATAGAGGAAGCAGCACTATATGCCCCCTAGGTGAACCCACTTCCTAAAGGAACAGAGTGAAGGTTTGGAAAAACACTAACGGTGGGTACACTGTTGGGGGTTTTGTGCATTTCTGAGCATAAACAGATATGTGCTTATAAACATATCACATACAAACCTATATGCCATATGTATGTATATGTATATATTACATATAGTTACATAGTTACATAGTTACATATTGTACTACAAGAACTGTGCTTATGATATATTGCATAATATATCCGGCTTTAGACAATGCTTGTTGCCTCTAAAAATACACATCACTAAGGATATGTGAGGGGTGGGACTAAATAATGAGGGCAGTCCCACTTGTAGGTATATATATGTAGATGTATGTGGTGGGTCATTTGTGTCTTTGGCTCTGAAGAAGAGGGTTCTCCCTTGAAACGCATCAGTCAACCTATATAGATGCCATCTGACCTCCTTGCAGCATTGGAATAGCCCATGTCCTAGAGGAGATCTATCCATACAGTGCTTTGATATGCGTATTAAATGCTTGTGTTTGTGAGTATGCTGTATGACATTAATTGTTTTACTTTTCAATAAATGCTTAATTGAACTGCACTATGTCAGTGTGCCCTTCTCTTGTTTTTGTTATCTTTTTAGTTCTTGTGGACCCCCATGGGCAGTAAGACTGTAGGCGCCACAAATGAAGTATAAGATACACTTTCTCCTCCTAAAAGCATAGCACCTAAGCACAGGATAGTAACTGTTTGACCCGTACAGAGCCCTGACCTTAACCTTACTGAACACCTTAAGATAAATTGGAAAATTGATTACAAACCAGATCTTCTTGTCCAACATGAATATCTGAATGGGAAAACAGTGCTAAAGGAACACAATTTTGTTGAAAGCCTTTTCTGAGAAGAATGAAGGCTGATATAACCATAAGGGGTATGCAGCTCCAGATTAGGGTAAAGCCCACTGAAGTCTATGTGAGAAAAACCTATTAAAGCAGGAGTTCCGGCCTCAAATACCTTTTTTAACTAAAAAAAACCCCTACAATACTAATCCATCGCCCTTTACAGAACCGCTATTCTCATGCTTACAAGGTGTACAGTATTTGATTTTAGTAAAAATCTTACTTTTAAAAACGCTGTCTGGGCGCTGCCATCTTGGATGTAGGCATCTGAAGCCGCAGTGTAATCTGCTGTGTCCTTCTTCCTGATTCCAGGGAGTGTTCTGGGAGTTCTTCCTGATTCCAGCCTCCTGGGAGTGATGACAAACAGCTCCCAGGATGCAATGGAAAGGCGGAAGTGATCGGTGGCGGTGGCCACAGAGGGGGGAGAAGGAGGAAGTGCAATCAAAAATGCCCTGAAAATAAGGTAAGGGACCCCCCCAAAAAAATTGAAAATGCCCAATTGTTGATGAGCATAGCGAGCACTCCAGGAATCACTAATGTTGCAAAATAGCCACTTTAATTTCCAGATATTTGTAGGGTTAATAAGCAGGCTATTGTCAAACAAAAGGCATGAAAAGCCAGGCACCGCCATAAGGGAGAAGTATCAATGCAAAAAAAAAATAATTGTCAACTAGACATGTGCAATTCGCTTCGTTACAAATTAGTTTTTGGACAAAATTCTGCATATTTTTTCATTCGAGAGCATCTGAATGAAAGACTCTTTTGAGGAATAAGTACAAAATTATATTGTCAGAAAGAATGAAAATCTGAAAGAACAAAAACCCAAAAGAATGAAAATTTATAACAACGAAAACCCGAAAGAACGAAAATCTAAAGGGACAAAAACCCAAAACAACGAAAATCCAAAAGAACGAAAAACATTACAAGTTTAACAAATCTATTACATTCGGATAATTTTGTTTTTCGAATTTTCGTTCTTTCCGACTATTCGTTATCGCTGAATTTAAAGAAATAATTGATGAATGCATTCGGATGGGCAGTGTTAGTGTATTATCGCTGGCCTAATGAGATTTTCTCTTATTCCACTGTGTGTTTTTCTGTGTCAGACTGCATTCCATCCAGAGTCCAGGCAGGGTGTGGTGAGCCGGTGGGACTGTTTTGCTAGATTTGTGAGTCTCTTGTGACACAGAGAGTGAGAGATAAATTATTGCGAATGCATCCGAAGTTACAAATTATCCGAAGTAATCAATGCTGCATCTAAATGAATGGAGGGCAACAAATATGAATGCATGCAAAGTTAAGAATTATTCATTGTAACGAATGCCGATCATAATGAATGATCCAAAAAACAAACAAATGAGACAAAAACAAAACAAAACAATTTTTTCGGTAGTGCACATGTCTATTGTCAACTCTTTCTAACAACAACTGACACTGAGAATATGGCTGCTTTGAGCCTATTTTAAAGTGAGAGGACTGAGTTATCCATTTCTTCAGATTATTGTGACTTAGCTTATTAAGGGCTAAGGCTATGCAATGCATTATGGGTTGTTCCTTTTTCTAGCAGCATTAGTGTAGGAAAGATTTGAACCACTGTCAAGTTTTTTTTTATTTTTATTTCTGTCTGTGTCTTTGATAGGTACTATAGATTCACCCTCTCTATTCTTCCTAATAACCACCATCATAAAGTAAAGTAGAAATGCAATTGGAAATCTTCCAGTTGGGACACCAGTTTTAGTGACAACTGCCCAAGAGGGGAATTCTTTTTTTCTTTCTAAAAATGTGTAATTCTTTTTTATGAAGCACAGAGAATTACAATAATTTGTTTAGAACAGAGGCTTGCATAAGGAACAATAAAGAATTATGGAAATGTTTGCGTACACAAAACAGCACACAACGTCCTCGAATGAAGATCAATACACGGTACAAGATTTTGGAGCCCCTTGTCATTTCAAATTAATTGGACTCAATCCACAATCCTATCGATATTAGTATAATAAAATCCAGAAATGAACAGCTACAATCTAAATAAACCAAAAAGTATAACTGACAGGGAGCTATGTTCCTGAGTTCGAACCTCATAGGAGGACACAATCGATAATTGTTTAAGAGTGAGAACGAGAGCGAGAAAGGAAAGAGAAGAAGTGGAAACATAAAGGGTAGTAATAGAAATAGCGTGAGCATGCGTCAACTAGTTCTTCCAGTTCTGGGCCCCTATACCTCAAAGACGTCTCTCTGTCAATCCAGGCATTGCAGGTATTGAAGCCAAGGATCCCAGATGTTATCATATTTGGGTTGTTTATCTTATAAAATGCTAGCCAATTTCTCGTGGCTCATAATTAATGAGAGTTTGCACTTGACGGCAACTAGTTGAACTACTGGGGATTTCCATGCCTTGGCAATCATCATTTTTGCCACCAAAAATATAAAAAATATTAAAGTCTGGGTATGTTTAGGTATATTTGTATTTGGTTCATTCAGGAGCATCGTTCTCGCATTTTTAGGTTTGTTTACTGTTGTTATGGTGTAGTTGAAGGTAAATATTCTTTTTTAACTGCCTTACATTGGGGCAGGTCCATCATATATGAAACATGGTATCCTCCTGTCTGCAATCTCGGAAAAAGAGGTGCCTCGGAGGTACATCTTGACAAGTCTGTAAGGGACCAGGTACTATTTAGAAAGGACCTTGTAATTCACCTCTACTAGGGTTGCATTGAGGATACCTTTACCTTGTAGAGATTTCCACTTACTTCCTTTTGCTTATCTGGGGCAAGGAGTGAAGGGAAATTTCCTCAGTAGGAGATAGGCAATTAAAAATAAGATAACCCTTTTCTACTCTATTCAACACAAAAACATTTTGGTTATAAATACACTTCAAAGCAAACCTTTGCCTTCAGTTCAAAATTTAGCAATTAAGCTTTCTGTTTCGGAAGATACCGTTTGTATCTCTTCTGAAAAAAAGGTTTCTTAACGTTCTGTTCAGAAGATGTTTTACAATGTATGTATGTGCAACTCAAAGTACATTCTCCAGACTAAATGAACTCCGATGCACATGCACAGAAGTTACGTCATCCTGGGCAGGCCAATCAGGCTGGCTGAAGATGCCAAACCTGGAAGAAGTTCCACAAAGATATAGGTGGGGGTGAGACATTGCATTGCTGGGTGGTTGGTACAGATATGTCTTGAATAGTTAAGTTCTGCTTCATTGTTATTTAGTAAAGTTGACCTCCAAAGTCAAAAGGAACAAAATAGTTTAGACTTTTCAAGTTACTGTTACCATCCACGTTCCTCTCTTAAATATGAGTCATCATCATAGGCCTAACAGTATATTTGGTGCTACATTGACCTGATCCTCAACAATTTAAACCTTTTCTAAGAGGTCTCAAAGATGGACAACTCACAAATCAAGTACAAAATGGAATAAAAAAATTAAAAAAAACGCCAACTTATCTCTAGCAATCACAAAGAGAAATATGAGGAATATCAAGAGAGAGAAAAATCAAACATGCTAATTTTTCCACGAAAATATGTTCTATTATCTTTGGCTAATTATGAGCAATTAAAATGAAAAATTAGCCCAAATAGTGGTGAGCTAACAATGTATAGCATTCCATTTATTTTCCTGATGTCTTCTACAAAAATTTCCCTTGGCGGGATTAATCAACGAGACACATCCAGACTTGCTGTGTTTCTAACGGGACCAGAGATTCCTAAATTGGCTTCATCGTGCTGACAACATCCACATGATTGACAGCATAATTATGACAGATTTGTGCAAATGTTGTCATGTCATTCACTTGAGCAGCTTAAAATAAATTAACCGTGGAAAACTGAACCGAGATGAAGGACACCATGTTTTTCGCCCAGAAACATACTTAAGTAGAGTAAAAACAAGAGCTGGATTTATGAACTTTGTCTCATACAAGAGCCTGGTTTAGGGACAAGTTATTTCAAGACTTGAACTGAAATTTAAGAAGAAAAAAAAACTAAATTCGTGAACTTACCACTTTAAAGTCATGTGTGGTTAACTTCTTTAGCATGATGCTTTCCCCTGGTAAAACTTGCTGAAAAAGTTACATTTAAAGTGCACATTTTAGGCTTTAAGATGTTTAAACACCCAACCCCCACCAAAATGTCTATATTTTCTAAAATAACATTTAGAATAGAACGATGGTAATTGAAATCTTTTATAAAGCACAATATTTGCACAACCTATATTTTCAAGTAAAAAGTTATTTAAAGTAATTATTAGTGTACACAAGCACACTGTAAACTAATTCCCTTTTTTAATTTAAAGGGATTGTAAAGGCAGAAGGTTTTTTATATCTTAATGCATTCTATGCATTAAGTTAAAAAAAAAAACCTTCTTTGTGCAGCAGTCCCCCTCAGCTCCCCAATACTTACTTGAGCCCCATCTTTATCCAGTGATGTTGCAGGAGTGTCTCAGCTGCCCTGGACTCCCCTCCATATTGGCCAATTGGCTCCCACAGCTGTCAATCAAAGTCAGTCTGCCAATCAGGAGGGACGGGGCAGGGTCGGGTCACAGTCCTGTATCTGAATGGACAAAGGGAGCTGCCACTTGGCTTGGGTGCCCCCATAGTAAGTTTCTTGCTGTGGGGGCACTCAACAGGAGGGAGGGGCCAAGAGCACCAAAGAGGGACCTGAGAAGAGGAGGATCCGGGCTGCTCTGCAAAACCAACTGCACAGAGCAGGTAAGTATAACTTGTTTGTTATTAGAAAGAAAAAAAAAGAGGCTTTACAATCACTTCAAAAGAAGGGATTTTTCTAAATACAAGAGTATTTTTCCTTGAATCTTGGTGTGCCCTAAGTATTTATTCCAGATCTGTGCAGTAATCCAGTGTGAATCAGGAGCTTCCAGCAATAAAGACTGGTCGCTGCTTCTCCTCTCCTCTTCCAAGATGACTGGTCTTGTCTCTGCCCCTCCTGTGGTTTTCTACTGACAGCCTGTAGTGGGTGGAGTTGGTTGGGCTCCTCCCACAGCTCTGCTCTATGCACAATCTATGTACAGCACAGGGATGATGTCACTGCTAGTGTAGCACCCTCCTAGCTAGGTAGGTGCTAGGTAAAGCATTTATTGCTCCTGCTGCTTATCAGGAGAGCCTGATCTATTACTTTGCCTGTCACATGTTTCCAGGTGTGATTCACTGAGTCTGAGGGAGTGTCTCCACTGCATCCAATGAGGGAGCTTCCGGTGGTGCGCGCTCACCCCCTAGCGCGTGACCAACGTATACCTATGGCGGTTCGTGCAGGAGGGCCAGCCTGTATTTCTGCAGCAGGCGGTCTGAAAGTGGTTAACATTTCTGAGCTGCAGCAATTGTGAAAGCAAACAATTTATGGGGACACACACATTGTTGGGATTCGAACCTGTGACCAGCCACATCCCAGGCGGTAGCCCTGCTTACTAGGCTACAGTCCGCTCTGAACATTCCTCCCTGAACATTCCTCCCTGAACATTCTTCCCTGAACATTCTTCCCTGAACATTCTTCCCTGAAGCCTATTATTTCAACCTTAGTCTTGCCAAGCCTTGCTCATCACCCTTGATTCCCCACACCTGGTACTTCCCTATATAAGTCCAGCCCCTTGCACTCCAGTTTGCTGATTATTGAGCTCCTGAGCCTTGATCAAGCTACTCCTCACCTGCTGCTCTTATCTACTACCACAAATCCAACGCTGACCAGGAATTGACTACCGACTACTCTTCTGCTTTGTCCCTACCTATTGAACTGCTACCTCTGTTGCCGATCCGGATTGTCTGACCACGCTTACTGCTGCCCGCCCCGACCTTTGGCTCGTCTGACTTCTCTCTGGTTATCCCTTGTCTGCTCCTCTGCCTTCGGACCGAACCTACACTCTGCCTGGCTGGGTGATCCTGGGGACCGCGTTATGGTGTTAGCTTGCAGCGCAGTCTATCCCCACCATCTGGGGCTCTAGTGAAAACCAGCTAGCACTTAGTTTCCGCACCTCAGGTGAACCCGTGTCCTCATCAGAGAACTACGCAGTGTCCATCCGGTATCCAGCACCTACTAACTGCCTGCGGTCTTTGCCACTGGGCTCCACTCCTACCTCCGGCCAGCAGTCCTCTGACTCAGGTGAGCCTGTAGGATTGTTACAGAATAATCAGCCCAACTATGGAGTCCGCAATGACCACTCTGTGTAGACAGGTCACTGAACTTCAAGAATTTGGTACTACGTACCAGGAGAAATTTGCCCAGCTCCAAGAAGTAGTCAAAAGTCAACAGAAGGAGATTATTGAACTACAGAGGCAACTCCTAGACGTCCGCGGCGCGGCCGCAGACACCCGCATGCCACTCCCATCAAAATTCGGCGGTGACAGACGCCAGTATCGGGGATTTCTGAACCAATGCCACATCTATTTTCAGATGAACCCGGCCCCGTTCACCACCGATAAAAAGAAGGTGCTATTCATGATCAATCTCTTGACGGATGAAGCATTAGCATGGGCGTCGCCATACGTGGAGTCTAGCAATCTGCTCCTGGACAACCTAACCAACTTCATCACTGCCATGAGCCTAGTCTTCGATGACCCCAACCGCTGTGCGACGGCCGAGGCGCGACTACATAGTCTGCGACAAGGGAGACGCTCCGTCGCCGAATATACCGCCGAATTTCGCCGTTGGGTCACGGACACCACCTGGAACCCAGCAGCACAGAGGAGCCAATTCCGGCGAGGCCTGTCCGAAGCAATAAAAGACGAACTCGCCAGAGTTGAAGCCCCGGATGATCTGGATGACTTTATTCAAGTATGCATCCGGATAGATCAAAGACTCTCTGAGAGGAAGAGGGAAAGATTCTGGTCCTTGGACCACAGACCCACTTACTCCTTCTCCTCTACCACCCAGCATGACCCACAGTCAGCACCTGAACCTATGCAGGTCGACGCACTACGGAGGTCTCTATCCACAGCTGAGAAGGAGAGACGGCTGGCCGAAAACTTCTGCCTCTACTGTGGAGAGCCGGGTCATTTTGCCATCAAATGTCCCAATAAGATTCGAAGAACTATTGCCGTCACGGAGCTAAAGGAGCAATCACAGACTCCAACCCCGCCAGCAGCCCCTGAAAATAACAACACGGCGGCTCATGGATCCCACTTCATCATCCCCATCCTCATCGACATCGAGGGGCGACAACTCCCCTGTTCTGCGATGTTAGACTCCGGGGCGGGAGGCAACTTTATGGACCTAACCTTCGCCCGCGAAAAGAACATTCCACTGACAATCAAGGCAGCCCCTGTTGACCTGGAAACCGTCGACGGATCCCCACTCTCCTCGGGGCCGGCGACTCACGAGACCATCAAACTACAACTCCTTATAGAACCCGATCACCACGAGAAGATCCACTTCTCACTGATTGCCTCCCCGAAGTTCCCGGTGATCTTGGGCATCCCATGGTTGGCCACCCACAACCCCTCGGTGGACTGGGAAACCCACTGCATACGGTTCCCGTCCGAGTTCTGCTCGCTAAATTGCTCCCACAAACCCGTCCTTCCACCCGAAGACACCACCATCTCTGAACTTTCCGTCAAGGATCTACTACCCCCTCAATACCGCGAGTTCCAGGATGTCTGCGACAAGAAAAACGCAGACAAGCTGCCACCACACAGACCCTACGACTGCCCTATAGAACTGTTGCCCGGGGCTGAAATACCCTTTGGCAGTATCTACCCCCTCTCGGAGCCTGAACTCAAGGCCTTGAAAGAGTACCTGGGCGAGGACCAAAGGAAGGGGTTCATCCGGCCCTCTACCTCCCCTGCGGGAGCCCCCTTTTTCTTTGTAGAGAAAAAAGACTCCTCCCTGCGTCCCTGCATTGACTACAGGAAGCTTAACGACATTACCGTAAAGAACCGGTATCCACTTCCACTGATTTCAGAACTCCTCGAGAGACTCCGGGCAGCAAAGATTTTCACCAAACTTGACCTTCGAGGGGCCTACAACCTCGTCCGAATCCGCCCTGGGGATGAATGGAAGACCGCCTTTCGGACACGTTATGGTCACTTCGAGTACCTAGTCATGCCTTTCGGACTCTGCAATGCTCCTGCCACCTTCCAGCACTTCATTAATGACGTCCTCAGGGACATGCTCGATCTGTTTGTAGTCGTTTACCTGGACGACATCTTGATCTTTTCCGAAGACCTCGAGCAGCACCGCGAACACGTCCGCAGGGTACTGCAGAGACTCCGACAGAACTCTCTCTATATCAAGCTAGAGAAATGTGAGTTTGAGCGAACCACCACTCAGTTCCTCGGATACATCATCTCCCCAGAGGGCCTAAGTATGGACCCGGGGAAGGTCCAAGCCGTGATGAACTGGCCCATTCCGAGAAACGAGAAGGAGATACAAAGATTCATTGGCTTCGCCAACTTCTATCGGAAGTTTATCCTGAACTTCTCCAAGATCATAGCACCAATTACCCAACACACCAAGAAATCAGTCCCCTTCTGCTGGACAGCAGAGGCACAGGAGGCCTTCACCAAGTTGAAACTCCTCTTCACTTCTGCTCCAATCCTAATCCACCCAAACCCCGAGCTGCCATTTACAGTCGAAGTGGATGCATCGGACTCTGCGGTGGGGGTTGTTCTGTCACAACGGACAGGGGAGAAGATGCTACTACACCCGTGCGCATATTTCTCCCGCCAGATGTCCCCCTCCGAGAAGAATTATGACATCGGGAACAAGGAACTACTGGCGATCAAGGATGCCTTCTCTGAGTGGAGACACCTGCTGGAGGGAGCCACCAACCCCATAATCGTACTAACTGACCACAAGAACCTCGAGTTCATCCGCAGTGCTAAGAGACTCTCAGCCAGACAGGCCAGATGGAGCCTATTCTTTTCCCGCTTTAACTTTCTCATCACCTATCGCCCCGGATCAAAGAATGGTAAGGCTGACGCCCTCTCCAGAATGTTTTCCGAGCCCTCGCAGAGTAACAAGGGCCAAAACAACATCCTACCTGAGAGAAGGGTCGTAGGGGTCACCTACTCTAAAGAACTCCTGGGCACAATCAAAGAAGGATACGAAAATGACCCCTTCCTTGCCCATCCCACAAGGAATGTCAGCCTTACGTTTAAGAACGGTCATTGGTTTCATCAGGACCTACAGTTATATGTACCAGAAATCGCACGGCTTGAAGTACTCAGACTCAACCATGACTCCAAGCTGGCCGGCCATCTAGGCACAAGAAAGACCCAGAATCTTCTCTCCCGCTCCTTCTGGTGGCCAACATACAAGGAGGACATCAAGAGGTACATCTCCTTGTGCACGGTCTGTGCCCGCAATAAGACTCCTCGTTCCTCTCCCGTGGGTTTGTTACAACCTCTCCCGATTCCCTCCCGCCCCTGGGGCTCGATCTCCATGGACTTTGTGGTAGACCTTCCTCCTTCAAAAGGGATGAACACCATCCTGGTCGTAGTCGACCGCCTCACCAAGATGGCCCATTTCATCCCCTACAAAGGCCTACCCACCGCCAAACAGACGGCCGATCTTATTCTCAGAGAGGTCTTCAGGCTGCATGGGATCCCGGACGACGTGGTCTCCGACCGAGGCGTACAATTTGCCTCTAAGTTCTGGAAGAACTTTTGCCTGGCACTCGGGGTTAAAGTGAACCTGTCCTCCGCCTTCCACCCTCAGTCAAACGGGCAGACGGAGAGAACTAATCAGACCCTAGAGCAGTACCTACGCTGTTTTAGCTCCCACCTGCAGGATGACTGGCTTGACCATCTCTCCACGGCCGAGTTCGCCTACAACAATGCGGAGCACAGCTCAACCAAGCACAGCCCCTTCTTTGCTAACACAGGCTCGCACCCGGTATTCATTCCCCACCTACCCATTGCCTCCACCCTCCCAGCAGTGGCCGAACGCCTAACAACCCTACAGGAGGCACAAAAGAACTTTAAACAGGGAGCAGACAGACGCCGCAGACCCACCCCGGGCTTCCATGTGGGAGACAAGGTGTGGCTGTCCACCAGGAACCTCAGATTGAAGGTCCCCTCCAAAACGTTGGCCCAAAAATACATGGGTCCATTCCGGATCTCTGCGCAAATTAACGAGGTCACGTTCCGGCTCGATCTTCCGGACTCCATTAGGGTGCACCCTGTTTTCCATTGCTCCCTCCTCAAGCCATGCGTGGAGAACACCTTCACAGGCCGCCACTCGCCCCCTCCACCACCCGTGAGGGTACAGGGTGAAGAAGAATATGCTGTCGCAAAGATCCTCGACTCCAGGATCCACCGGGGAAGACTACAATACCTAATTGGGTGGGAGGGCTACCCTCCCGAGGATAACTCGTGGGAACCAGAAGAAAATGTCCACGCCCCCAGACTGGTAAAAGAGTTCCACCAACAGCACCCCGATAAGCCTGCCCCTGCGGTGCCCGGAGGTCACCTTGGAAGGGGGGGAGTACTGTTGGGATTCGAACCTGTGACCAGCCACATCCCAGGCGGTAGCCCTGCTTACTAGGCTACAGTCCGCTCTGAACATTCCTCCCTGAACATTCTTCCCTGAACATTCTTCCCTGAAGCCTATTATTTCAACTTTAGTCTTGCCAAGCCTTGCTCATCACCCTTGATTCCCCACACCTGGTACTCCCCTATATAAGTCCAGCCCCTTGCACTCCAGTTTGCTGATTATTGAGCTCCTGAGCCTTGATCAAGCTACTCCTCACCTGCTGCTCTTATCTACTACCACAAATCCAACGCTGACCAGGAATTGACTACCGACTACTCTTCTGCTTTGTCCCTACCTATTGAACTGCTACCTCTGTTGCCGATCCGGATTGTCTGACCACGCTTACTGCTGCCCGCCCCGACCTTTGGCTCGTCTGACTTCTCTCTGGTTATCCCTTGTCTGCTCCTCTGCCTTCGGACCGAACCTACACTCTGCCTGGCTGGGTGATCCTGGGGACCGCGTCCTGGTGTTAGCTTGCAGCGCAGTCTATCCCCACCATCTGGGGCTCTAGTGAAAACCAGCTAGCACTTAGTTTCCGCACCTCAGGTGAACCCGTGTCCTCATCAGAGAACTACCAGTGTCCATCCGGTATCCAGCACCTACTAACTGCCTGCGGTCTTTGCCACTGGGCTCCACTCCTACCTCCGGCCAGCAGTCCTCTGACTCAGGTGAGCCTGTAGGATTGTTACACACATACATATATACAGTATATGCAGTATATAAATACAGATCGCAATTAAGCTCCTGAAGAGGCAAAATAGTGAAATGCGTAAAGATTCTGCAGTTCTTAAAAGCTCCGCCTATCCAGCTGGGGGATCCAGGACGTGAGAGGAACGATTTACAGGAACGCTGCAGCAGTACACAACTTTATGCTGCTTTCCGATATGCTGGTATTATGAACTACTAAATGTGAGTGTTCTCTTTTTTACCTATTTTAAATAAAAGTCTGTACATCATTACACTATGGGAGCCTTCCCTTTATTTATGTTTTCCACACATACTGAGGAGGATTTTATGTAAAGAGCCGCTGTCCCTGAGTAGCTTTTGATTGATCCTTCCAGCTACTGAGGGCTACTGAGGTGGATTTGGCTATCTAACCCCGGACCGTCAGGTTCTCTGTGTGATGCGCTTGGCCACCTATGAGAGAGAGAGAATTTTGCCCCTGTACAAATCATTAGTAAGACCTCATCTGGAATATGCAGTTCAGTTCTTAAAAAGGATATCGGTGAACTGGATAAAGTGCAGAGAAGGGCAACCAAACTGATAAGAGGCACGGAGGAGCTCAGCTATTAGGAAAGATTGGAGGAACTGAATTTATTCTCTCTTGAGAAGAGGAGATTAAGGGGGGATATGATCTACATGTATAAATACATAAGGGGTCCATATAGTGAACTTGGTGTTGAGTTATTCACTTTATGATCAACACAGAGCACAAGGGGGCACTCTTTACGTCTAGAGGAAAACAGATTTTGTCTCCAAATACGGAAAGGTTTCTTCACCGTAAGAGCTGTGAAAATGTGGAATAGACTCCCTCCAGAGGTGGTTCTGGCTAGCTCACTAGATTGCTTTAAAAAAGGCCTGGATTCTTTCCAGGGTGTACATAATATAAGTGGGTACTAATATTTATAGGTAAAATTGATCCAGGGAATATTTGATTGCCTCTCGGGGGATCAGGAAGGAATTTTTTCCCCTGCTGTAGCAAATTGGATCATGCTTTGCCGGGGTTTTTTTTTTTTTGCCTTCCTCTGGATCAACTGCGGGTATAGGATTGTGTTTATGGGATTGTATGGTTGGGTTTTCATTACTGTTTTTTTTTTTTTTCGGTTTTTTATTGGTTGAGCCAGATGGACTTGTGTCTTTTTTCAACCTGACTAACTATGTAACTATGCAACTATGTAATTTAGCTAATTTAGAATGGCACGGTGGAACAGGTTTCCTCCTTTGTATCCAATTGCAATAATACCCTTGGCTTGCAGTTCACACACATCATTGACCCATACAAATTGATTTTTTTGGACTTAGAGCTGACACATGAGGATGGTAAGATTATCTCCAAGATTTATTGTAAACTAACCAGTGGGAATTCATACTTACACTACTCCAGTTGTCATCACCCCTCACGGTGCAATAATATCCTTGGAGGTCAGTTCCAGAGGCTACGCCAGGACTGCACAAATGATGAGATTATTTAGAACAGGGCCAAATACTGGTAAACAAGCTTCTACAAAACGGTTTTCAAGAGACACTGCTGAATGAAGCATTTCTCCCCCCACCCCCCTTCGTCCAGTAGAGTTCTGAAGGAAGATGAAGATAGGAAAGTAGCTAGGTTTGCTACCAGCTATAATGACAAGTACCAAAAAATTATCAAGATAATTCATAAGTATTGGAGTATCTTGCAATTGGATCCAAAACTGGCTGATACATTGCCTAGGACCCCCCCCCCCCCAAGTTACTTTTAAAAAGGCCCAAACCCTCAAAAGCACCATAGCACAAAGCAAATTAAAAGGAAGAAATGAGATAGAACATACCATGGACATTCGCTCCTATTTCGACCACAGACCAGGGATTTTTCAGTGCCGGAAGAGAGGTTGCCTTACCCGCCAATCTATTTCTCACGGTAAAACCAATTTTACTGATAGTAATAGCCGGATTTTCAACATAAGACAGTTCATCTCCTGCTCTTTGGAGTAGGTGATTTACGTGCTGCGTTTTCCTTGCAACCTTCTCTATGTTGGCCGCACCATGCGCAACCTACGTAAATGGGTAGGGGAACACAGGAAGCTTATGATGCTTATGAATCTTCCTGATAGTTCTGTTGTATGCATCCTTCACTATAAGCGATCACATTAAAGATACACCATGAATGCTATTTGGTCCAACTAAATCTAAAATGAAATCAGCACCTCATCCCAAACAACAAAAAGAAGAGTGAGTGGGATTTTATTGGCTCCGAGCCCCCCCCACAGAAAAAATACTTAAAAAATCATATATTTTAAAACAAGAAATTTTATAACAATTCATATTAAAATTTTTTGGAGAAAACAGACCCTTAAAACACATAGATAAGTATGAAACAGCTCAGCCTTCATGAAATATCATCCTCCTTTATATACACATATAGCATAAAAAGAGCAAGTATACAAAACACAACATCAAGAGTAAGGGCGATAGTTAACCCAACATGTTTTGCAGTTACAGCTTCTTCAGGGGTTCAGGAGATGTCGTTGAGCATGGTTAAAATACTTTGAGAGTAAGATTGGTCATTTGACCTAATGTAACCTCTACAAAAGCCGATCTGGGGTGATGTGGAAGGGGATGTTAATTGAGAAGAATGTGCCCACACCCTGAGGACCAGGAGACTATACATAAGGGGAGAAGACCATGACCAGCGCCTTTAAATGCAGGCAATTTGTAAATCAAGGGTGTTTGACAGAGATAGTAAGCCACAGGAGAAAGTGTAAGACCCACCTTGCGCTGGGTAGATGGAACACGAGGTCTTAGGGTCTGAGCTTGTCCATGGAGAAGAAATGTAAAGGACATTAAGTACATTAAGGGTACATTAAGTACATTAAGGGTAACTCCTCTTTCGGGAGGAAAAAAATCAGAAAATAAAGAAAAAACAATATAGCGTATACAATTGCGACACAAATCATATTGCAATTGAATGTTATTAAAAATGACCTTTCCTTTTCAATCTGCAGCTGTTGTAATTTTCTGAAAATGCAATGCAATATGGCCGCCTGGAGCTGTTCTGTATACAGAATCTATACTGACCACACCCCCAGAAACATAATTTCCTGCTTGTGTGATTGGCTCACCAATTTTCCCAGAAGTCTGAACTAAGATACAAGTCAGATTTCTGGCATCGTCTGCAATAAAAATGTCATTTTTGCTGAGATACTCCCAATAGGAACACTCTAATGGGATGCGGGCCCAGCAGATTTCCTCATTAGAGCCCTGCAGCTGCACAGCTGATAGATAATTATGAAACCACTCCCATTTGACCCATTCAGCACAGAGGAACAAACAATGATTTCTTCAGAATAACAAAAGATAGGAATCTGCAACAAAGTTTGTTACAATCCCTGCAATGTACAGAGATCACCCAGAGGGGAATGTTTTTTTTTTTTTCTCAACAAAAGTGGAGTTTCACTTTAAACCCTATATCAATGAAGCTATCATAGTAAATATACCAGTAAAAATATTTGAAAGCGCTGAATACTTTCAACAATATATTCTTCTTGCACCATGTTAAAGCTTTCCTGTGTGTGTAAAAAGTGAAATTCTCTCTTCCTCAGCAGTGTGCCGTTCTTACTGTATACCAGGTAGATTGCTATTGAGCAAAAGCAGTTACTTCAGCACTAGATGCTAAAAAAATAAATAAGACCTGCTATTCTCAAATCATCTATTTAATTTTGAACGATAACCTGCACTGAGAAATTATTTCTAAAGATAACCTGTACTGAAAAATGATTTTTAAAGATAGTCTACAACACTGAGAATTTTTTTTGGAATTTTAATCCATACTGATAAATTATTTGTAAAGGTGGCCTGCACTGAGAAATTATTTTTAAATATAATTTGTACTGATAAATAGTTTTTAAATTTAACCTGTAGTGAAACATTATTGTTAAAGAGAGCTTGTACTGAGAAATCATTTTTAAATGTAAGCTGTGCTGAAAATAGTTTTTTAATGGTAACCTGTGCTAAAAATTATTTTTTAAAGGTAACCTGTGCCGAAAATTGTTTTTTAAAGGTAACCTTGTCCTGAGAAATTATTTTTAAAGGTAACCTGTACTGAGAAATTATTTTTTAAAATAACCCGCACTGAGAAAATTTTGCCAGTGCTAAGTTCGGTCTGGAAAAAAAAAAAACAAAAAAAACCTAAGACCTGCTATTCTCAAATCATCTATTTAATTTTGAATGATAACCTGCACTGAGAAATTATTTCTAAAGAAAACCTGTACTGAAAAATGATTTTTAAAGATAGTCTACACTGAGAATTTTTTTTGAATTTTAATCCATACTGATAAATTATTTGTAAAGGTAGCCTGCACTGAGAAATTATTTTTTAAATATAATTTGTACCGATAAATTGTTTTTAAATTTAACCTGTAGTGAAACATTATTGTTAAAGAGAGCTTGTACTGAGAAATCATTTTTAAATGTAAGCTGTGCTGAAAATAGTTTTTTAATGGTAAACTGTGCTAAAAATTGTTTTTTAAAGGTAACCTGTGCCGAAAATTGTTTTTTAAAGGTAACCTGTGCAGAAAATGTTTTTTTAAAGGTAATCTTGTCCTGAGAAAGTATTTTTAAATTTAAACTGTACTAAGAAATTATTTTTAAAGGTAACCTGTACTGAGAAATTATTTTTTAAAATAACCCGCACTGTGAAAATTTTGCCAGTGCTAACTTCGGTTTATCTATTTAATTTTGAATGATAACCTGCACTGAGAAATTATTTCTAACGATAACCTGTACTGAAGAAAAAAAAAAACCTAAGACCTTCTATTCTCAAATCATCTATTTAATTTTGAATGATAACCTGCACTGAGAAGTTATTTCTAAAGAAAACCTGTACTGAAAAATTCTTTTTTTTTTTTTTTGAACCAAACAAACGTTTATTGAGTTAAGCACCTTATGTAAACGTACAGAAAAGAAAAAGGGCAATGTTAGACAGTTGCACATAGCCAAATACTTCAAGCATTACACCGGGCATAAAGCAAAAGAGAATCATAGCATAGGAAAAATAATTATAATGAAACATAATACAGCGAGGTACTTGACATGTTAAAAATCAGAACAGGACCACGTGACCCAACCAAGGCCAAAGGGAGGCCAAGGGCATCGACTCAGTAGGCATCCACCACATCGGGGCATAGGCATAAGGTATACACCTGACCCTAAGTTTCGCAAGTATCAGAGGCCTCTAGCCATCTGTCCCATATTTTGTTGTAGCGTTTTGGGCAGTCCCTGTTAGCATACATAACCTTCTTAAAGGGGAGAGTGGCACCCACAGCCGCTTTCCAGGCCGAAAGGGAAGGGGGTAAAGACTGCATCCATGTCAGGGCTATCATCTTTCTAGCAGCGAATAGAGTCTCCCAGGGAAATTGAATCGTGTGTTTGTCCATGTCAACCTCAGGGAATATCCCAAGGAGACACAGCTTGGGGTCCAGGATAGTAGAGCATCCCATGCGGTCATGCAGGAAGCGGACGACCTGCGTCCAAAATCCCTGCACGCCCGAGCAGGACCAAATCATGTGTCCGAAGGTGCCCGGAGAGTGAGAACACCTTGGGCACGCCAAGGAGCGGGAGGAGTCAAAGCAGGCCAGCCTCACGGGAGTCATATATGATCTATGAACAATGTAGATTTGTGTCAGCCGATCCGACAATTTGGGAGAAACCAGTGTACATGCCTCCAGGGCCTCATCCCACTCCTCGTCCTCCAGCTCCCCAACATCACCCACCCAGGAGTCCCGCACCCCGTATGCCAGTGCAGTCACCCGCCTGGTGCCTAGCATTTCATACAGCAACAATATGAGTTTACGATGTTCTTGACCCCTAATCACATCAAGGATATCAACGGACTGTAACACCGGGACCGCCTGAGCAAATTGACCTCTCAGGGCATGGGATAGTTGCAGGTAATAGAAGTGCATGGAAGCCGGGAGTTGAAATTCCTCCCGGAGTAGGCTAAAGGGTTTAATAGATCCGTCAGAAACAACATGAGACAATAAATACACGTCCTTCCGGATCCATATCCCCGGGTTGGGAATATGAAGGAGTTCCGGCAGCTGACGATTGAACCACAGGGGAGTCATGGAATGTAAACTCGCGTCACCGGTCCTAGATAGTGTCAGGTCCCAGACCCATCTGTGATGGAATGAAAGGCTGCCCCGAGGAGCCGTCGATACCGACCCCGCAACTCCTCTAACTAGATCACAGAGCGGGTGGGGGAGCCGCGACTCCACACCCCTGCAGACCAATGCCATATACCTGGTCGAGTCCTGTTTGTCCAGGTGAAAGAAGTGTGAAAGTTTGAAAAATTATTTTTAAAGATAGTCTACACTGAGAATTATTTTTTTAATTTTAATCCATACTGATAAATTATTTGTAAAGGTAGCCTGTACTGAGAAATTATTTTTAAATATAATTTGTACCGATAAATTGTTTTTAAATTTAACCTGTAGTGAAACATTATTGTTAAAAAGAGCTTGTACTGAGAAATCATTTTTAAAGGTAAGCTGTGCTGAAAATATTTTTTAATGGTAACCTGTGCCGAAAATTGTTTTTTAAAGGTAACCTGTGCCGAAAATTGTTTTTTAAAGGTAACCTGTGCAGAAAATGTTTTTTTAAAGGTAATCTTGTCCTGAGAAAGTATTTTTAAATTTAACCTGTACTAAGAAATTATTTTAAAGGTAACCTGTGCTGAAAATAGTTTTTTAAAGGTAACCTTGTCCTGAGAAAGTATTTTTAAATTTAACCTGTGCTAAGAAATTATTTTTAAAGGTAACCTGTTCTGATAAATTATTTTTTAAAATAACCTGCACTG